>NC_135317.1:92397832-92714947 GCF_048772815.1 Callospermophilus lateralis | reverse complement strand
TTTGCAACTTGATGCTCCATTTAATAATTTTGACATCAATATAGTTTTATGTTAACATACATCATCTTTTTTTGTTTTTGGTACTAGGGATTGAACCCAGGGGTGCTTTATCCCTGAGTCACATCCCCATCCCCATCCCTTTTTATTTTTTGTTTTGAAACATGGTCTCACTAAGTTTCACTAAGTTGCTTAGGGCTTTTCTAAATTGCTGAGGCTGGCTTTGAATTTGTAATCCAACCTGCCTCAGCCTCCCAAGCCACTGGCATTACAGGCTTTGTCACCATGCCTAACTTTACATCCTCAATGGCTACATAGTATTCTGTGGCATGGATATGTTAAAAATTAATCTGACTTCTGAATTATTAAAAAATTACTATGTATGTACTCTTACAAGAGTTCTTAGCCATATTGATCACTCTATATGCTAGATCTTCTTCTGATTATTATTGTATCTTATTATGATTATTCTCCACATATTGCACATGAAATAGGCCAGTATCAGAAAGATTGACTTCAGTAAGATCATATGGATGGTGGAAGAAGCAGAACTGGAACCCAAGACTTAACTTTTAGAAAAGGCAATGGTAGTATGCTGTACACACCTTATGTTAAATGAAAAAAATTAGGAAAGAAAGCAATAAAAGAAAAAGAGATTTAAATCATAGTGTGGATCTTTGAGAGAAAAACAACAAAGTGTAAGGTGGAGTCAGGAAAGGATTTTATTTGAATCGATTCCTATTCCCCTGATGGTAAAATAAAGTGTGATAGATTGGAAACTGTTTTGAGATAGGATAAAGGGCACTATGGCCTTCTCAGGACTTGGCAAGGATGAGCCAGGGCTGATTTGACTAGGAGAGGTGAAAATGCTTGGGGAAGTTTTGTGGGGCCTAATTAGAGACTCTGACTCGGTAAGGGGTGATGGGGGTTTCCCAGCAATGGGCCAGGCGGGGCTGAACTTGGCTGGACCTGTGGTGGGTGGGGCCTGTTTTATCAGTGCAGAGCTCTGGGTGGGAGTCTCTCAGCAGCCAGCACAGGCAGATGGCCCACAGGCAATGCTTTAATGGACAATTTCTATTCTTCTTCCTCTTCCTCCTTCTCTTTCTTCTTAAAATACACTTTATATAAAATAGAATATTTTTTTTAGAAAGTCATAGTTTTCAGAATTTCGTAGAAAGTGGCTGTTGGGGAATGAGTCTCTTGTGGGTAGGGCCAGCTCTCTGTTGGTGCCACGGGCAATCCTTCAGTGTTTGGCAGGTGATACCCACATTACAGGCAGCGTGCTTCTCCCAACGTGTGGTAAAAGAAACGCAGGCAGTCCCTGCAAGAGGGAAGTGGTTACATGATTGAAAGCAGCTTGGGACTTGCGCAATATAAAGTCATTGTCATAGAAAACTCCAAAATGCGTTTTCATTTTCAAATGATGAATTACATGAAAGATTGCACAAGGACAGTCTCAGAAGACTTCCAACCAGACAAGCCTTGATTTCCAGTGCTTTGGCTTCCAAAAGCATGTTTGGGACATTTTAAAAACCTGTCCCTAGAGGCAAAGAGGAAGCGTTTTGTTGTGAAAATCTGTTTTTTTTTAAATGGGATGAGAAAAACTGCACGCACATTTAATTCAGGAATGTAATATGATCAAACAAAAGCATTTCTCATTTAGTAGGGATTGAGGGTTTTAAAAAATAATTTCCTCATGAGCTGAATGAACAGTTCATTGATTTATTATTAATGGAGTTGTTCATTTCTTATTAATCATATATTTAGAGACATTGGCTCTTCGTGTCCCCTTTCTCTGTCGAAAACAGCTACATATATGTCAATACGAGTAAAGTTGTTCACTATTTGAGAGTCATGCTGAGTTTTAGTTATTTTTATTATAAAAATCACATATTCAAATATAAATGTAACTGGGTGTAGTGGCACATGCATGTAATGCCAGCAACTCTGGAGGCTGAGGTTAGAGGTCAAGAGTTCAAAGATGGCCTCAGCAACTTAGCAAGGCCTTAAGCAACTTAGACCCTGTCTCAAATAAAAAATAAAAAGGGCTGGGGAATGTGGCTCAGTGGTTAAGTACCCCTGAGTTCAATCCTTAGTAATATATATATAAATTTTTTTTCTCATGCGTGAATGTGTGTGTGTGTGTGTTTGTGTGTGTGTGTGCATAACAGTTCCCGATAGCTTTTATACAAAATAAAATAAAAATAAATCTATAAAAAAAATAAATTCAAGCAAAACATAATCAGGAGGGCAGTGCTGTTCGATTTACAACAGATTAGGTGCTGATTGCTATGCCAGAGGCCCTTTTGCACTTGACAGAGGCTACAATGCCATTTGTTGAGTCTCCTCTGCTACAGCTTTTCTCATGTTGTCTCAACAGGGAGCTGGTAAAGACCAGTGGGTAAGGGCAGACGTTTTCCAGCCAGAATGCCCGACTGGTTTAAGTCCTGCCTTTGCTACTAATTACTGACTATGTGATCTTAGGCAAATTGCTTAACCACTTTGGAATTCAGTTTCCACATCTGGAAAATGGGAGCAACAAAATTCCCTACAGCATTTGGATGTGATAATTCAAGGAGTTTATGCTAAAGAACAGAACATCAGAAAATTATTAATATAATATAATTTTCATCATTTATGCACCAGGTTGTGATGTCACTTACCATACATTGTTTGTCATTAGCCCCCCGAATCCTCTGTTTCCACATTTTCACATTCGATTAGCCAAAGCTTAAAAGTATTTGGGAGAAAAATTGAGTTTGCATTGAACATATACAGATTTTTTTCCTTGTCATTATTCCCCAAACAATACATGAGAACAACTTTTACATAGCAGTACATAGTTTAAGTTATTAATCCAGAAATGATTTGAAGTACATAGGAGGATGCACATAGATTATATGCAAATATCTTTCCATTTTATACAGACAACATGAACATCCATGGATTCTAGTGTCTTAGGAAGGTCCTGGAACCAGTTCCCAAGGATACCTAGGGATGAGTTTAATTTACTTTTCTTAAGCCAGTGTGATGGCTTGCAATGTGTCAACTTGGCTAGGCTGAACTGCGTGTTCCAGAATTACCTTTGCTGTTTGCTATTGGTTACAGTGAGCTACAAAAGGCATTCCCGTGTCTTTGGAGGGCAGGAGTTGAGGTGGCAATCATTTTGTAGCTCATACACATTGTCATATATCATATCGGTTGGTTCCCACAATTTGTGTGAGGCAGAAGCCAGGCCTACAGCTCCTCCATCTTCCCCTGGATGCTCTTACGGCTCCTCTGACTCCTGGAAACGTTTGGTCAGCTCCATGGTGAGGCACCTGACTTCTCCAGGACACCCACCTCACTCAGAGGAGAGGCAGTAAGTACTGACATAAGTTTCCCTTCATCCTCCCAGGTGCCAGCTTGGGCTTGAGGTTCCCTCTTAAGCTTGGTTTTCATGAATTTACACCCATCTTTCCTTCCTGCCTGCCTGCCTGCCTTATGGACTTGAACCCTGGCATCAGATGCAGAAAACTGATATTGGGAGACCCATTCTTAACCAGCTCCCACAATTGTGTAATGTCAAATTCTTTTTTTTTTCACTTTATTTTCAAATATATATGTATTTTTTTATTGGTTGTTCAAAACATTACAAAGCTCTTGACATATCATATTTCATACATTTGATTCAAGTGGGTTATGAACTCCCATTTTTACCCGTATACAGTTTGCAGAATCCCATCGGTTACACATTCACATTTTTACATATTGCCATAATAGTAACTGTTGTATTCTGCTACCCTTCCTATCCTCTGCTATCCCCCCTCCCCTCCCCTCCCATCTTCTCTCTCTACCCCATCTACTGTAATTCATTTCTCTCCCTTGATTTTTTTTCCCTTTCCCCTCACCTCCTCTTATATGTAATTTTGTATAACAATGAGGGTCACCTTCCATTTCCATGCAATTTCCCTTTTCTCTCCCTTTCCCTCCCACCTCTTGTCCCTGTTTAATGTTAATCTTCTTCTCATGCTCTTCCTCCCTGCTCTGTTTTTAGTTGCTCTCCTTATATCAAAGAAGACATTTGGCATTTGTTTTTTAGGGATTGGCTAGTTTCACTTAGCATAATCTGCTCTAATGCTATCCATTTCCCTGAAAATTCCATGATTTTGTCATTTTTTAGTGCTGAGTAATACTCCATTGTGTATAAATGCCACATTTTTTAATCCATTCATCTATTGAAGGGCATCTAAGTTGGTTCCACAGTCTAGCTATTGTGAATTGTACAAGTGTACCCTTTTCCCCACATCCTCATCAGCACTTGTTGTTTGACTTCCTAATGGCTGCCAATATTACTGGAGTGAGATGGTATCTTAGGGTGGTTTTGATTTGCATTTCTCTGACTGCTAGAGATGGTGAGCATTTTTTCATGTACTTGTTGATTGATTGTATATCCTCCTCTGAGAAGTGTCTGTTCAGGTCCTTGGCCCATTTGTTGATTGGGTTATTTGTTTTCTTATTGCTTAATTTTTTGAGTTCTTTGTATACTCTGGATATTAGGGCTCTATCTGAAGTGTGAGGAGTAAAGATTTGTTCCCAGGATGTAGGCTCCCTATTTACCTCTCTTATTGTTTCTCTTGCTGAGAAAAAACTTTTTAGTATGAGTAAGTCCCATTTGTTAACAAAGTTAACTCTTATGCTATGGGTGTCCTATTAAAAAAAAAAAAGTCTGTGATAGATCGATCTCTAACAGTCCTGATTCTCTGAAGCTTCCTGTTTGATACAACCAGGGTAATTAAAATAGTTTGTCTTTCTCAACAACATGGTCATAAACACAAATGAAAACATAGGCAGTGAAATCATGTGGGAGAGTTACTTATGAGAAGGACATTCATATAATTTAGAATACAATTATTTTCAGATAGATGATTATGAAAATGAAACTTCACAACTTAAAATGTTCTCACAAGATGTCCTAGGTTATGTTGAAAAATACTGCTATAATTCATTCTTATTTGTCTCTCTCCCTCGTATGTTTTGGATACTGTGAACAATTAATATTCTCATACTTCCCACACAACACCCACACAGCACCTTCCGTTGTAGGAGGCACTGTACCCTTGATTTTTTTTTCTGACAAAAACAAAAACAACAAACAAAAAAAAAAATGCATAAGATTCCACAACACTCTTTCTAAACTTTCCTCCTGATTCAAAGGAATTCGACCCATCTCAATAATTCACTCACTCTTTTTTAAATAAATTTATTTATTTATTTTAATTTGGTATGTATGACAGCAGAATGCATTTGATTCATCATACACAATTGCAGCACAACTTTTCACTCTTGATTCATTCAATCATTGTAAAGTATTATTGAGCACCTGCTGTGTGCAAGAAAGGAAATTGTCACAGAGTATGTAAAGACAATTACTGTCTCTTCCCTGAAGAGTTGAATTTCTAAGGGACAAGAAACCAGCAAATTCAGGATGGCAATACCATGTGACTGTCATGGAGGAGCTGTGCACAGGGCTCCATGGGAGCTGCCAACTCAGTAGGGATCTGGAGAGTACTTCCTTTAGGGTGAATACTCGAGTTGGGTATGAAAATCTAAAGGTTAGTCTGTAAAAGGCGAAGGGTCTTTGGACAAAGGGAACAGAGTTTTGAGACTCTGGAGGTACAAGGAAGCATGAAGTATTTGGAAAATGTTTAGTTGAAACTCATGAGTTTGAAGGTCAGGATGAGATCTGGGCTCATCACAGTTACAGAAATCTGAAAGGTCAAAAGACAGTTGACACCGTGGAAGAGAGAATGAAGACTGAGCACAAACAGAAGAAAGACTATGGTGGCCAACGTCGGCACTCAGCACAGCACTTTGCAAGGTGAGATCAAGAAGAGCACCAGAAAGACAAGAGAGGCCGGAGAAGACCCAGGAGAGTTAGGGACTAGAATCAAGGGAAGAGGGACATGTGGAGAGATTGTGGTCAAAGATGTCACATGCTGAAGAAAGTGCAAGTAAACTAAGGATTGTAAAGGGAATTCACGAGTCACTGGTGATGTGAAAAGTGGGCCCTAATGTTCACAGACCTGGTGACTGCACCACTTTCCATAGAAACTGACTGTGAGAGTAGGCAGAAGAGCATGGGATCTAACATGAACATATTCATTTGCTGAAGGAAAAAAGAGTCAAAGCAAAAGAAAAAGTTGAAGGTAAAGGAGAGAAGACTATAACCCAAAGAGCAAATTGGAGATGAAATGGTTAAGTAAGGAAACCTGAAAGTACTGAAGTAGATAGGATGCATGAAAGTGTTTATCTCAAAATTTGTTTCCCTTAAATTTGTAAAAAAACCAAAAAAGTCTGTGACTTTTATGGAAACCTTTCAGTAACTTCTAAAGACTTATAGTATAAAGTATGTAGAATAGACAGTGTTTTCAATCTGTATACTCCCTGTTCTTGGAAGAGAATAATACAATCCATTCACTGCCATGTGATTTACAGTGTCTCCTATGAGAAGAATTTATATTCTCAGCCCATTACATTCAGCTTGCTGATGTGACTTTATTTGACCAAAGAAAATTAACAGGTAATAATATTTGTTTCAACCAAATAGAAGCTTTAAGAGCTATTGCATGTATCCACCAACTTCCTGCCACGAGAATGCACGTCTCAGGTAGGGACTATTCCTTAACCCTGGGTCCTATGAGAGGAAGAGCCATAGCAGATGACCCAGAGGCAATGACATGTGACATAGGAAAATATAATGTTTGTGGTTCTAAACCATAAAGACTTTTGACTTGGTTTAAAATGATTAATCTTGCAAAGAGGATTAATATGGAATTTGGCAATGAATTTGGAATTTGGCAATGGCCATTATGCAGTACCTAAGTAGGGAAATAGTGCATTCAGAATTGTATTTAATATTGATCTAGCAAATTTTAGACACAAGAAGAGACTTTTCTACAAGATTAAACATTTTTACAGCCTTGTCTCTGCCAGTTTTTCTGGGTCTTTGTCTTTACTTTTAAGCTTGTGTATTATCATATGGCATAAAGAGAGAAGTTCATTCTGGCTTTTATACTATTGTAGGGACAAATGAGGCAAGGCACCAAAGATAGCAGGAAACAGTTTTATTTTGCTGCAGCCAGGTTCAGAGGGAACAGCCTTTGCTGTAATCAATCAATCCCCTGAACCCCGAGTTCAGGAAGTTTCAGAGTTTTATACCCAGCATGTAAGGGGAGGGGCTCAGAATTTTACAGTCTGCAGAAGTTCACACAAAAGCAGCTTTTTCCTTCACTGTTTTAGGCAAGTTAATACTTCAAGGACAACACCTGAGAAGGGGAGAGCTTCTTCTCCCCTTTCTTTCTTCCCCTGCCAGCTGTTACCATGGAGCCCAATTAGTATCTTCTTCTCATCTTAAAAAATGTAGACATCTCTGTGAAGCCCAGCTCAAGGCCAGAAGCCTCGTTAGCACATTTCTACAAACTACTATACTGGATCCATTTGTGAAAAATTATTAAGGTGGTGCCCAGCACCTGGAGTGCTGGTATCTTCTCGGCCAGTGGCCAAGTAAGCAGGGTGACATAAAAATAGGAAGTTTATCTACAATGGACTCTTTTGCTGACAGTCCTAAAATCAGCCATGGTGAAGAGGGCTTCTCTGTGGAGAAAGGGGGTGCAACTTCAATTCTCCCTTTAATGATGCTCCCCTTAATTTAATCCTTTAAATTTAAGAGCATCATTACCATTATCTTGGCTTAAGACCTTATATAATGCCAAAACCTTATTTGTTGTCATACTTTCAACAGCAGCTTCTATATTGGACCCAATAGTTTTAATGCACAGTGGAGCCAAACATGGGAGCAATGAACAGGTTAACAGCAGAATACCCACTACTCCAGTTAAGTTTTAAATCTACCAAGAGTTGAAAACCATCTCCCAAAAGCATGTTTGGGATTCAAATTTTAATGCCCTTCTAGGTGTGAATGAGCACATGTGCTAGTTCTCTTGTGTTGTTGGCTATATCCTTAACTGTTTGTCTATTGTCATCCATCTATAGCATTCCTCTGGTGGGACAGGTCCTAAATATATGTTTTAACACCTCTTATAGTGGATTGTCTTGACACATGGTTCACGTGATGTCCATGGTTGGAATAGGAGTAGAACAGAATCTCTTAAGGTTATCAAAGGAAACCAAACTAAATAATAGACTAACATTTTGGTTAGCATAGGTTAAACAGCATAAATTAACAAAGCCAAATTAATAGCACCAAACAAATCCTAGAAAACTTATATAAGCAAGATAAAAAAATATAAGTGAAATTTTGTTTTTTAGAGCCCAGAGTGTTAACCATTACACTATAGGAATTATCTTAGAGGCTGAAAGAGTCCATTAGTTTTCATAGGAGGTTTATCTTTCACTATGAATAGATCAGCCAGTCCCTCCTGAGTGGCTGAAACAGGGCCCGTAGTCTCCTCAAGCTTCGGCTGTGTGTAGACCAGTCAGCTTCTGGAGTGAACTGGAGCAAGGCTGTTGTCCTTCTGATCCTCAAGCTTCCCTGATGCTCCTTTTCTCCGGATGGTCAGCTTCAAGGGTGTTGTGGCATCTGGAGAGCACTCCCAGTGTGGTGTAGTGAATCCAGGGACCTATCTCTGCAGACTTTACTGTGTTGAGGTGGATAAAATAACAGTGAAAGGGCCCTTCCAAACAAGTTCAGGGGTTGAATATTTCATTCTTTGACTCAGACTCAATCTCTAGGCTTGAAGGAGTGTGCACCTGGGTCAAACTTACTGACAATCTTTCTCTAACCCATTGGTTGAGAACCTGTAAATTTTTCCCTAAGACCTGAAGCTGTCGACTCAGGGTTAATTCCCCTATCTCTCTTAAGTCTCCCTGTAGCCCCCTAATAAGAGGGGGAGGCCTTCCAAACATTATCTCATAAGGAGAGAATCCAGTCCTCCTGGTAGGAGTGGATCTAATCCTCAAAAGTACAATAGGGAGAAGTTAATCACAACGTGAGTGAGTCTCCTGGCACAGCTTACCCAATTGAGCCTTAAAGTTCTGTTCATCCTTTGAACTTTACCAGAACTCTGCAGCCTATAGGTAGTACGTAACTTTCATCTGATATTTAAACTCTTGGTCAGTAATCGTATCACTTCTGCCCAAAAGCTGGCCCATTTTCTGAGCCAATAATTATTGGGACACCTTAGCCTTTTCAGTGCGGGTGGGAAAGGCTTCCACCCGTCAGAGTGGGAACACACAAAAACCAAAAGTTACTTATAGCCCCGTGAGCATGGCTGTTCAGTGAAGTTTACTTCCAAGTCTTCAAAAGGTGCTCCTCCTATACTTTGGATTCCTGGTGAAAGCTTTGGCCCCTGACAAGGATTGTTGTGAGCACAAACCTCATATTGTTTGCAGATCATCCAGGTGATGTTTGTGAGCCGGGAGTCATAGAAATGTTGACTCAGAACTGTCTCAAGTGCTGTATGTCCAACATGTTTTCCTGCAAAACTGTTTGATAAAGGCTGGGGTTAGAAACTCTGGGATGGGGGCTGGGGATGTGGCTCAAGTGGTAGCCTGCTTGCCTGGCATGCGTGCGGCCCGGGTTCGATCCTCAGCACCACATACAAAGAAAGATGTTGTGTCCGCCGATAACTAAAAAATAAATATTAAAACTCTCTCTCTCCCTTTCTCACTCTCTCTTTAAAAAAAAAAAAAAAGAAAAGAAAAAAAAAGAAAAGAAACTCCGGGATGGCTATTCCGGCCATCAGAAAATCTCCACCATCCACCTGGGAGAAAATTTGCTTTTTCAGTTTTAAATTACTTTCATGTTGGGAGTAGGTTGGCTCCCATTTTGTTAGCTAGTTGGCCAGGCAGAAAGGCAGCATTTAAACCTGGGTCTGGATTTTTTTCCCATTTCTTGCAGACAGCTAACCTGGCCTCTCTGTCAGCTCTCCTGTTGCCCTGAGAAACCACAGTGTTTCCCTTTCAATGACCTTGACAATACATAATCATAACCTTCCTGGGAGCCCACAGTGCATCCAAAAGTTTAAGAATTTCTTGCCCATACATCATGTCCCCCCCTTTTTTTTCTCCTGAGTTAATTAGCCTACATAAGGCCCTTTGAACATGAAGGGTAGCGAATGCATATTTTGAGTCTATGTACATATTCACATAGAGTTCTGCTGTCAACTGAGGTGCCTGAGTCAAAGCAATAAGTCTAACTTTTTGTGCTGAAGTTCCCTGAGGCAGAGGCTCTGCCTCGACAGTAGAGTCCAGAGTGACCATTGCATATCCAGCAAAACATACCTCATCTTTTATAAAACTGCTTCCATCTGTGAAGTCCTCTGCATCAGCGTCCTTGAGAGGCTGGTCTGTTAGGTCTGGCCTGCTGGAGAACACTTCATCCATGACCTCAACACATTTGTGATCAGGTTTTCCAGGTCCAATGGGCAGCACAGTTGCTGGGTTTAGAGTTCTGACGACCTCAACATGGATACATGGGTTTTCACATAACATGCCCTGACATTTGACCATTCTTTCATTAATCAACCAATAGTGTCCTTTATATTTTAACAATGTCAAAATTGAATGAGGAACTCTGACAACCAGTTCTTGTCCCATGGCCAGTTTATCAGCTTCCAACACCAGAAGAGATGTGGCTTCAAGGGCATGTAAACAAGGTGGCCAGTCCTGGGCTACAGAATCCAGCTGTTTTGACAAATAGGTTGACAAATAGGCCACTGGATGGTGCCATGTCCCCAGCATCTGAGTCAAAACTCCTATAGCCACTCCAGACCAATCATGGACATACAGAAAGAAAGGTTTCGTGAGGTCAGGGAGCCCTAATCCAGGTGCACTGGTGAGTGCTTGTTTAATGTCCTCAAAGGCCTTTTGCTAGTTGACCCCTATATTAGAGGATCCTATTCTCCCCCCTTTGTGGCTTCATAGAGGGGTTTTTGTCATAACTGAAAGTTGGGGATCCATACATGTCTGAACCTAGTAGCCCCCGAGAATTCTCTAGTCTGATAGCAGGTTGAAGGGACTGAAATTGAGCAGACCTCCTGTTTCTTTTGAGGCTCAGTTGCTATTGTCTGTTCTGTTGCTGAGTCAGATGGTAACCAAAGTATTTGACCTTTTTCTTGATAGATATGGGCTTTTAAGTCAGAGTCCAGTGCTGTCCCAATGATGATGTACTCAAGCCCCTGGCGGAACTGTCATTTAGGGAAAGGAGGCGTACATAGAGCCTCTGGCGCTTTAAGATGCAGGAATTTTTTGTTATCTCCCAGTGCAGGATCTTGGCTGCTGGGATTCTCCACCTCTTAAATCTTAGCAGAGACTGATGACCTGGGACACCATTTGTAAAAAAGGCGCCTATGTCAATCTCGCCGTGGGGCATCTGCCAAGGTTGGAGGGCAGCATTGCGGTTCCGTGCAGGTCCCAGTGTGCAGCCACATGGTGCCCACCTAGGTGTTTCTCCTTGTCTGTGTGGCCTTCTCCTCTTGTCAGGTGGGAGTCTGCTCTAATTGTATATAGTAGCTGCCCCGTTTGTGTTTTGTTCAGTATGCCTGGGTGCATGGGGCTCTGTGGCCCTTCCTACTGGTGGCTCACAGCGTGTGGCTTGGAGCCAGGGTGGCATGTCCTTTTGGAGTGAGCACCCTATGGCTCACTATCAGCTGTTAACATGAACATATTCCTGGTTCATTTGGGGGCTTGCAGCAGCTGAGCCCTCCTGAGGCGCTGGGTCCCATGCATCAGATGCAGTTCTGTGTGTCTATGGAACCCCTGCCATATTCGTCAATCACAGACTTCCAAGCAAGTGGGAAGAAACTGAAAGGAGGGCCTGGGGCCAAAACATTCACTCCTTCTCTGTTCAAGGCTTAGCATGTGAGCATAGCAGCGGGTGTTGGCCCACCCCCCCACCCCCCACCCCCCCACCCCCCCCACCCCCCACCCCCCCACCCCCCCCCACCCCCACCCCGGGCCACTGGAGGCTTCCCCTTTTGTCTGGCCACATTTTTTTTTCTTCTTATAAACATTTGGAGCATTGGCTTTGTTCTAGTGAGACCCCCCTTTGAGTGACCTCTGGGTTTGTGGTGAGGGCTGCTGTAAGAAGATCCATCCTCCACTTCATCTTTTTGGTCTGCCTATGTTTGAGTCTCTGGATCTTGATTGATGAAAACTGTGGTGGCCACCTTAATCAGCTCACTGGCACACTTCTCGGTAAAGCCCTCTAGGATTGTAAATTTTGGCAAATGGCTCTTTGAGCCTGTCCCACAAAGGTTGCATTGATCACCTGTTGCTTGCGCCTGTGCATTTCTTCACTGACAAACTTGCACTGTAGTCACACTTGTATGTGCTACACTTGTATGTGCCCTTCCTCCCCCGGGCACCTCGGGGAGGAGAGAGGGGCGGCAGCAGCAGTGGCCTGGACATTTAGCTCTGAGTCAGTTGGGCACATCTCTTTTGATCATTGCTGCCAGTTTCATAAGGCAGAGGGGCCTTAGGCAGATGTGGGGCCAAGAGAAATATTCAGGCTATGGAGGGTGCCAGAGGGAGATGCTGGAGCAGCAGGAGGCTTATCTTGGCTCTGTTTGTTTGCAGATGGGCTCAGCTTAGGCTGGGGCTCAGGGCTGGCTTTGATTCCTTCTAACTTTGTTCTCTTTTTTTTATTCTTCTAGACTTTCTCTGAGGGCTTCTTGACATCTCTTTATCTTTAGACCTTCTTCTTTGTTGGGGCCCCCTCCTAGCTCTGGATAATGGGCTACATCAGATCAGTCCTGGCCCAGGGTTTCTCCGTGTAGGAGGGAGTGTGGTTTTCCAGCTTATGAGCTCAATGGTGGAGAAAGGCTGGCACACAAAACTGCCTTTTCTCCCTCAGACATTTCCCTTCTGGTCAACATGGGCAGGTCCTTTGATCCCTTGCTGGGGCAGCTGGAGAGTTCTCATCTGAGTTATGGCTCAGATCTTGGGACAAATCTCCCACCTGAATCTTGGGAGGTGAAAGAGTCTTTGGTCCTAGGAAGCCTTTGGCTCTGAGGACATCACAGAGGAAGGAATAGCCAGTATTCGGGGCCATCATTTGTTGCCTCTGAGGACAAGGGGGCTGAGGAACAGTCTGTTCTCCCCATGGTCTTGGCAAAGTTGGTCATGGGTCCTCTTCTGGCTCACAGGGAAAACTGTTTGCCCTCCTCTTTCCTAGTCAGATTTTCTGTTTAGCTGCTTTCCCCGGGTCTTAGAGACCACTGTGCTCCTGGCTAACATCAGCTTGGACTGTCCATCTAGACAGGCTCTCAACCAAGGGGACTGTTTCTGTACTATATCTTGCCAGCAATCAGTATAAGAGAATTGGTTCAGGGATCCAACAACAATCAAAGGACCTCAGCAATGACTCTCTCATCTAAAGATCCTTCTGGTGGCCAGCCCACATCTTGAGTGAACCACTTTAATCCACAGAGTATGTAACCTTTGTGGAGTGAGTTTCACCCCACTGTAACCAGGAAAACCTTCCTAAAGGTTTCTCACACACATTTCAGAAGGCTCAGTTTCCTTAGTGTGCCTCCCATGTTCCACCCTGCATCGGTGTCACACACTTAGAACAAAACACACTTCGGACAAGACTTGCTTCATCCATCTTCGGCTGTTCCCCTCGCGGGGACTTAGGGCCCTCTTAGCCTTGTGGGTCGGTATCAACCCCCGACCTGGAGCTTTCCCCTAGACATTGGTTGGTGAAATTCCGCCATAGACTGTATGAGGTGCCATGGAACCACGGATCAGGACTCTGCACTCGCTTCAGGGTCCGGAACCCTTCTCTTTGTCCATCTCATTCACACACTTTCACACACTTTCCCACAGACATGGCCAGGACAGAATTTCTATATCACCCAAATTCCAACAATTCCAAACCAAACAGAAAAGGGACAGAGGCTACTCAGGCGACTCCCCGGGTCCAACCACTTTGGAGGGTACTCGGGACCCAACAGAGGGTGAGCAAGCCTCTCTCCCACCTGCTTAGGCCTCGAAGGGGAAGTCAGGTGGGCTACAAAACCAAATGGACCCGGGTCCTACCTGTTCAGATGGGCGGTGCTCCAAAACCCTAATTCTGGTTCCTGCTGCCTGTGGGTTCTGTTGTTCTCCAGGGTGGCAGCCCCAGGGCGCTGGGTGAGTCCATCCTCCTTCAGGCTAAGAGTAGGAACATTGGCCCCTACAGCCCCAGGGAAGCCTGTCCCCAGAGACAAGAGAGACAGAATAGCCTTTCTTACCTCCCGTGTCCCATCTGGGTCGCCAAAAATGTTGTAGGGACAAACGAGGCAAGGCACCCAAGGTAGCAGGAAACAGTTTTGTTTGGCTGCAGCCAGGTTCAGAGGGTACAGCCTTTGCTGTAATCAATCAATCCCCTGAGCCCCGAGTTCAGGGAGTTTCAGAGTTTTATACCCAGCATGTAAGGGGAGGGGCGCAGAAGTTCACACAAAAGCAGCTTTTTCCTTCACTGTTTTAGGCAAGTTAACTCTTCAAGGACAACACCTGAGAAGGGGAGAGCTTCTTCTCCCCTTTCTTTCTTCCCCTGCCAGCTGTTACCATGGGGCCCAGCTGTTACCATGGGGCCCATCTTAAAAAATGTAGACATCTCTGTGAAGCCCAGCTCAAGGCCAGAAGCCTTGTAAGCACATTTTTACAAACTACTATACTGGATCCATTTGTGAAAAATTATTAAGGTGGTGCCCAGCACCTGGAGTGCTGGTATCTTCTCGGCCAGTGGCCAAGTAAGCAGGGTGACATGAAAATAGGAAGTTTATCTACAATGGACTCTTTTGCTGACAGTCCTAAAATCAGGCATGGTGAAGAGGGCTTTTCTGTGGAGAAAGAGGGTGCAACTTCAATGCTGGATTTTTTACTTCAGTCCTTTTCTCTTAAATAGGTTTCAACATGACTATTATTTAGATTTCCATGGATATGTTGATTTTGCAACTAATTTTTTTTAAATTATCTTTTAAAATTACCATGTAATGTATGGGTGACAAGGAAAAATTTAATATATGACTATTCCTCATCTTTGCTTATTTTATGTTTACTAAAGTAGGTTTTGTCTCCCTCATTCTGCATCCAAAGAATGTTGTGCAGAATCTGGAGTCTGGGGAAAGCATGAATATCATGGACTATTTTTAAAAATTATTGTTTAGGGAGAGAAATGAAGGGGGAAGATAGACTAAACTCTTCAGGTGCTTGGCAATATCATAGTGTTTGACAGGTCACTAGCACGTCACGAGGAATTTTTATTGTGCAGAGATGAAAGATGTGGTCAGGGAGATTATGGAATAGACTCATAGATGGGAGGAAAAGAGGCATCCTGGACAGAGACGCAATCAGCACCTGGAGTTTATAGAGTATCAGAGGATTGGGAAAGACGGAAATTGAAATAAGAGTTATTGTTCATTTGTGTACTTGGGTTTCCCCCTTATGATTCTGGGATAACATAAATAAATAAAAATAGAATTTTTGTTTTCCTGCTCTTTTTTGAACATAATGCCCCTCCTGACTGAACCATGTGGGTTAGAGTCTCCCTATTCACTATACCTTAGCTTATGTCTCTTAGCCTATTTCCTGATTCCCATTGTTCCTGAGCTTCGCTGAATCCCTCAGCCTCCTATTTCTAAGTACAGATAGAGCTGACCCTTACCCTGATCCTGACCCTACCCCATTCCAAAGCCTTACTTTTTTTTCACAAATGTAATGTTGAAATTCAATAATGCGGCTTAGATGTGGTAGAGAAGAAGGTATTTGTAACATAGGTTATTGAACAGGTTCTATAAATCATGTTCCTTTTAGGTTTTATCAAAATACAATCTAAAATTCTTGTCAGTGTATCCAGACTGCCACATGACAATACTTATCTTTTTCTATTTCTGTTGGATTTCTTCACTTATTATCATTTCTGATGAATCAGGGATGCTTCTCTGTAATTTGGAATGTGTGGCTAAAGTAACATTTCCTGAGCTCTCTGGATTTTACCCTTGGCCATTTTGATGTCATCAACAGTAAATTGGCCCAAGATTTAAAGCTTAGTAAAGAGCAGAACCATCAAATTAGATTTGAGGGCTGGTAAATCCCAGATAACTTTAGTTTGGTTAAAATTTTTTAAAATAAGGTCACTTATTCATTCTAAACAAATAATACTAATGTTTTGGTTTAGATGTGGTGTCCCCCAAAAGCTCACACGTGAGACAATGCAAGATTTGGAGGAGAAATGATTGGGTTATAGCCTTAACCTAATAAATTAACTAATCCTTGATGGGATTAACTGAGTGATAGTTGGAGGCAGGTGGGTTGTGGCTGGAGGAAGTGGTTAGTTTGGGGCATGACTATGGGGCATGTATTTTGTATCGGGAGAGTGGAGTCTTTCTTTCTACCTTCTGATCCTGTGAGCTGATTCCCTCTGCCACACTCTTCCACCAGGATGTTCAGCCTCACCTGGTGCCCTGAAGAATGGTGCTGAACTTCTATGGACTGAGACCTCTGAAACCATGAGCTCTCAAATAAACCTCTCCTCTACAGTTGTTCTGGCCAGTCCTTTTAGCCACAGCAGTGAAAAAGCTGATAAAAAACAGTTAATTACAGCTAACTCACATCTGGGTTTTATATAGTCAAAGTTCAAGCAACAAAGTTAAAACAAAGTTCAAGGAATGGATTCAATAAAATTAGATTTTTTTCATTATCACACAGTGAAAAGTCCTATATTAGGAAAAAGTCTTTATCGTTGTTTCCAGAACAGCCTGAAAAACCTGTTTCTTAAAGCTTTATCCATTTAAACTCTCTCTCTTCTTTTCCCTGCACCCAATTTAAGAATAAAATTCTATGTAAGCTTCTTTTGAGTTGGTACCTTTTTTTCAGGGCTGGTTTTCTGTAATTATAATATGATTCGATTTTTAACCCTACCTAATTAGGGGTATTCAATATTGCCTATCCTTTTTGGGATATTCAGTAAAGCTGGTATGCTATTGCTATTTTAGGGCAACCTCACTGGCAGTGGGGCAGTATGTTTATACAGTCTACTTTGCTTGTGCCTCCATTAACAGAAGCCAGAACCACTCATGTGCTCCTGCAGGAGATGCCAAGGCCCTCTCAGCTCTGTTCCTAAACTTATCACCAAACAAATACAGACCTTTTCAGGGTAGATCTTGTTGCTCTTTCATTTTTCAAATACTTTTCTGAAATTCTTTATCTCCGTGACACCAAAACAATCACACAGTGAGTCAGGAAATTTCATGTTAGTTTTTACTAATCATAGACTCCTCTGATTATGTGTTTCAGTTTTGAATCAAAATTATTGAAAATGTCCAGCCTGAACTGAAATCTATAAACCTTCATTATACTTACTCATTGAAACAGGATCTTTTCACTTTTAGGCAACATGATTTGATAAACTTATTAAATTTTCTTTCAAACCAGTTACTTTTTTTCTCTTGAGAAAGACTTAATTATTATTATTATTATTAGCTTAGAGATGATTTTATAGGAGTTAGTAGGAAAATACAAAAATGTCAAAGTGGTTTTTACTAGTTTTTTAATATTGTGATGAAATGATATAGGTTCAATGTAAAATATAATTGAGAATAAAACTGAGAATAGAAACAAGCTTTTATTCCAGGATATCTACTGGAATGAAGTCAAATAAATAAAAATTCATAATGTAATTCAAGAATTAAACAGATTTCCATTCCTTCCTTCGTATTATATTATATTCTTGAGCAAACACTAGAAAAATAAAAGAACGAAACAAAAAAAAGGGCTAAAATTTATTTTCCTAATTTTTACAAACTAAAAAAAAAAATGTTTTGAATATTAGCAGGGTCCTTGAATGGGTCCCAGAATGTGACAAGGAAATGTGACATTACCAGGACAAGGAGCAGGGTAACTGATGACTATATTTGCTGCTGGAATAATAGTGAACTTAACAGTAACTTAAACAAGTTCAGCTCATTTCTCTTTTTCCCAAGGTTTCAAGATGCGGATTCATAGAAAATAAAGCAGCTTATACCATGAAGTCACCCAGGTACCTGGTTCCACTGCTGTGGCTTTCATGTTGTGTTCCAAGGTGACTTTCACATTTGACCAGCAGGAAATGGAAAAGTAAGTAGGTTGGATTTAGTCTATTTCACAAAAAAAAAAAAAAAAAAAAAAACACCTGTAGTTTCACACATGACTTTGGTTTACATTCCTTAGCCAAAACCTAGTTATATATCATACATAGCTAGAAAAGAAGCTAAGAAACACAATCTTCAGCTCCGAGACCATGTTCCTTCCATGTTCCCACCTGTGTCATAACATGGTGAAGAGCATTGCCTGCTGACAGCCAAGGACGGTGTCAGCTCTCATCTTATAAAGCCACCAATCTCATCATGAGGCCTAACCTTCATAACCTCATCTAACCCTAATTATATTCCAAAGGTATTATCTCCAAATACCATCAACATATGAATTTAGGAATTAAGTTTCCAACATAGAAGTTTTGCTGGCACACATTCAAATCATAGCAAAATGAAAAGAACTATCAATTGATCTTTCTATCTACCTGCCTACCTAAATTTTTATCACAGTCGTTAGCAAGCTAGGCTTGCAGGTTTTTGAACAATACATTTCCCTCAAAAACTTGGTATGTTTCTTGGGTTTTCAGACAACCACAGACAAGCTTATCATGTGATTGAAATCTCTCATGTCTTATCTTCTGCCTTTTGTGCTCTGTCCACATCCCACGTCTAAATTGAGGTTGTTAGAAAAAAATCTTGTGTGGAGATACCACACTCATCCAGTTTTGTCAGTGACAAGTTTTTCTGTAAGCAAGTTCCCATCATCAGCCTGAGAAATCTTAACGAAGATGATTGAGAAAGGTTGGGATACAGTTTATTTTCCTGTATGACACCTCTCTAGGGTCAGAACCACCTTTTGTAACTTTTGATTTTGCTAAAAGAGGTAAGAAGCTGTTGACTCATAGTAATATGAGTTTTTCCAATTATTTCCAGGTTTTGATCTCAAGACAACCGTACTACTGGATTTCTTTCTACCTCTCTGGTCTTTCAATTTCAGCCTCTTCTGGGAGACTCTGACTTCTTTCTTTGATCATCTCTTCAATTCGGAATGCCTCAGTCCTCAATAATCTTTCACTGCCCACTTCCCTTTGATTATATCTTCTCCATTGATTCAGTTACCATCTTTTTGCCGATGATTCTCATATTATCTAAAGCTCTTTCATCCTTCACTTTTTGTGGATGATTTTCACTCAGCTTCTATTCCCACATTTATCCAGCCATGTCTTGGTGTAGTACAGAGGCTGACAAATGACAATATTTATAAGACTCCTTTGCTTCTAGAGTAATTTATGTGAATTAAATTCCATAAAACAGATACACAAGCAAGAGATTTAGAAGGCAGAAGCTGGTGATGACTCTCTTCTTGCTGCTTTGACTATTTTTTCTGCAACATTGTGAAAATATGGCTTTTGTGCCTGAGCATTCCAGGAATATGGTTGTTAGGTATGGCAACAGCAATGGTAACTTCCTGGTTGTGGTTTCCTGATTTCTGGATCACAAGTATGGGCATGTGTTCCTGGAACCAGTATCCCTAGTAGCAGCCTTGTAATTTCTTCATAATTTCTTTGTGATTTCTTCCTGTCCAAAGTAAACGATTTTCTAGAGGATCAATTCTGCCTAATTCTTCAACCCATCCAACGATTTGTTTAGCATGTAATTCCATGGGTTTCATCATTTTCTGCTTAAAATAAATAGAATGATTTCTGTTCCTTGCTACCATCCTTTGCCCTGGTCTCTGTAGCACTATGGATGGCGAGGCCTGAGATTAAGAGAAACCCACTGATAATTCCTCTGAAGGGTCTAGGGGTGTTCTATTCCAGGCTTCTCTCCTAGTTCCTGGTGGCCCCTTGGCTTATGGCAGCATGATCCTAATCTTCATGTGGCATGCTCCCCGTGGGTGATTTCATACTATCTCAAAGATCTTGTTTCTAAATGAAGTCATGTTCTGAAGTCCTGGGGATTCAGACATAGGAATTTGATGGGAGGGACGCAAACCTATAGCAAATATCAGTTAACTGCAAATAGAACATCAGCCATGTAGTGGAGTTATCTGTTAAGGATAATACCAATCTCCTAGGAATATCATGAGGATTAGAGGATAACATATGTAAAACATTTAGAACAAACCCCAGAAAATGAAAATTTCTCAGTAAATTAGTCAAGAATACTAGCTACTACTATAAAAATAAGAACAACAATAAGTGTATTCAATTTATTCATTAATTCGTGTATATCAATGATCTCTCATCTGTGTTAGGCCCTGTGTTAAAAGCAGGACTATAAGTATAAAGCAAATTAAAAGTAAATATTTGTTGAATGAATGAGCTTACAGCTTAATGAGGCAGAAAGGCGTGCAGATAAGTAAGGGTCAGTGAAGCAAGTGCCAATAGGCATCCGCGTCTTGTCCTATGGGGAGAGCTGGAGGGCCAGGGATGGCTTTCACAAGAGAGGACAGCTGCATGTTGAGTGCTAGAAAACAGGCACAATAACACTGATGTCTTAAATCTTACTGTAAGGTTGGCCTCTCACAGTCAATCAAGCTGGAAGATTCTCAGATATAACCTGAAATGCATAATGTGTTCTGTGGATCCCTGGGAACATTGTAGGGCAAAAGGTGCAGGTCTTGGGGCTCTTGATGTCCTCATTCCTGCTCCTGCTGTACCTAGAGCTACTCTTCTTTCCTTTTGATGGATGATATTCTATGTTCTCTCTCTCAACTTCTGTCTCAATGACCAAATTCCTGCTTTAAAAATGTTCACCAACCATCAATATAAATCATAAATTAAACATGAAAGCATAATGAATCATCTTTATGAGTTTGGCTTCTGAGAGTTAAATTATGAAATCCACAATAAGAAGCAGTCAAAATTATTTAGAAGAAAGAGAGTGGTTCTGGGACTTGAGTAAGAATTTACACAGCCCAATAAGTCATATTAACACTTCTAAAGAAATAATAGTTTTCTCAGAAAAGGCCAAGGAAATAACTGGTATTAGACCATGGGAAAATGACAATCAGAAAACTTCTGTATCTCCAGACCCGAACAAGAAATCTTACTCAAATGAATCTACCTGATGACATTTGCTGGGCCCCAAATTCTTTCCTCTATTGACATTTCTATCTTAACCCAAAGAGAAGGGATTTTTCTTTTCATATTTCTGATTTCTTCCACATGGTCTAATATAATACTTGTTAAAGGAACCGATGCTCAAACCCTGATTTATCTATCCCCCAAAGAAAGCACTGTCCATTCTGTAAAATGCCTGCAATTTATTGACTGAATATTTTTGAGAAATGTGTATATGGCTGGGAGGAGGGCAGAGGGAGTAAGATGATAGGAAATTAAATAGTGTTTATTGCAGTAAAATGGGCTGGGGAGATGGCTCAGTGGTTAAGTGCCCCTGGGTTCAATCTCTAGTACCAAAAAAGAAAAATAAATAAATAAATAAATAAATAAATAGTGTTTATAAAGACTGGAAAATAATGTGTAGGGTGGATTAGAAAGAGGCTTATCAGAAGCAGAGAGACCAGTTATGAGGGGCCAGTAGATCAGGTACAAACCTTAAAGGCAAGGGGCTAGAAAGACTAGGAAAAACTCAAGGGGAAAAAAGACCAGGAAACAGCTTTTCCACTCTGCTAGAAGACACTCAAGAGACCACCTTGTCTTTTGGATGCAATTCAATTCAGCCCTGTTTTTTTGTGTTTTGTTTTTTTTCCTTCCTTTGCTTCTTGTGATGCTGGAACCAAATCCTGGGCTTCTCATGCATGTTCTCTCTCACTGAGCCACACCCCCTACATTTTTTTTTTTCTTTTATTACAATCAGTAGACAGATCAGAGAATCCCATTTGATTACTCAGCTATTAAGTAATGAGAATGATTCACTTCTCTTCCATTTACATTTTCTCCCTAGGCTGTCTTTTCCAATCCTGTCAACCTGCATTGCCAACTGAATGTCAATGACTAACAAATCAGCATTTCCCCCATATCTCTTTCCTGGCCACAGGCTTCTTTCCCTTTACCTAACTGATAATAGAATAACTCCTCCTGGTTGTCCCAGAAGCATCTCAAACTCAATATTCGCAAAGTTGGAACTCATAGATTTCCCCCACTAATTTGATCTTCCCTATATTTCTTTAATGCAGCATAATAGGGATTCATCTCATAAAATTCCTGCTTCTTCACTCTCAACATTTAATATGTCCCTGTATCCTGTTCTTTTATCCCCTAAACATTTTCTTTATTTCTGTTGCCAAAGTTTAGTTAGCTCACTAATTTTTACAATGTCCTTTTTTATTTATTTCCTTTCTCTATTTTAAAATACACCGAATTAACCATTACCAATTCCTCCCTTAAAAATCATCAGAGGAGTTGGGGATACTGTTCAGTTGGTAGCGTGCTTGCCTCATATGCACAAGGTCCTGGGTTCAATCCCTAGCACCACAAACAAACAAACAAACAAAAAAGAAATCATGAGGGAATTAACTTCAAATTCCCTCCCATGGGTTATTTTTACCACCTGCTTACCATTTAATTGTTTTGATTCATTCCCTCCCATTCTCTTAGCGGAATTTTTTCTTTTGTGATTTCTATGCAAAAAGCATTGTCAACTCTCAAGTACACCAGACTTTGCCATGCCTCTGGGTATGTATATATATCTTTCTTCTCCATTTGCAATATTTCCTTCACCTCTGCCATACCTCATACCTGCCTTGTTCACCTGGTTCTCTTAGTCATGCTGAAAAAAAAGACAACTTTTTCCACCTTCTTCTTGAATCCTTCCTATAACTCTTCCTCCTTCCCCCACTATTTCCCTTTTCTATCCCGATGATATTATCTTACTATATCTACACTGTGCTAATCACCTTGTAACAATACTTTGCCCTATAGATTGTATCTTTTGATACAATAAAAGAATAAAAGAATACAGGAGTCTGAGCCAATTTTACTTCCCTTTTATGATCTAGAACCAGTTTTAAACTGTCTGAACAATCAATGAACCTATATTAACATGTTATTACCCACAGTTCATAGTTCACATTAGGGTTGATGCTTTGTATTGTTCATTCTATTAAGTTTGTTTGTTTATTTTTCTTTTTAGATATACATGACAGTACAGTGTATTTTGACATATTATACATATATGAAGCATTTTATGAACTTGAACAAATTTATAATATATATTTATGTGCACTTTTGCAATAAATATTCCATTCTGGTGAGGGATATTGATCAGGGAGGAGTCTAGGCAAGGGAAGAGACAAGGAACCTGTGGGAAATTTCTGTACCTTTCCTTCAATTTTGCTGCCAACCTAAAAGAAAAAAAAAAAAACTTAAAAATAAAGTCTGATTTTTTAAGAAAGCTATGAAAAAAAATTAATTGAAGTGTAACCGATATTACAAGAAATATTTGAAATGTTCACAATGTTATGATTAAACCTCAATGAAAATGAATAAGTAATGTCTGACAAACTTTATGTTCTTATTTTTGGTGTTTAAATAAGACAAGTGCTGGGTTTTGTTTTTGGTACTTTTCCTTATAATTATTGAGAATGTATTTAATGTTCACAACAAAAAAGATGAGAGTAAAATTGCCTCTCATGGCCATATTTTAGAACCATGTATATGATAAGAAGGTGGTTACTATGGTTTGGATATGTATCTCCAAAAATCTCATGGGTTAGGCAATGCAGGCATGTTTAGAAGTGAAACAACCAGATCATGAAAGCTGTAACCTAATTCATTCGTTTGATGAATTAATAATTTAAATGGTTTACTGGGTGGTAACTGTAGGCATGGCTAGAAGAAGTAGGTCACTGGGGGTGGGGTGGGGGGTGTGCCCTTGGGGATTATATTTTGGTTTTGGCTCCTTGTTTTCTCTCTCTCCTTCCTAGCTGCCATGATCTGAGTTCCTCTGCCATCCGTTCTTCTATCATGTTCTACCTCATCTCAGGCCCAGAACAATGGAACCAGTTGCCCATACACTGATCCTCTGAAACCATGAGCCCAAATAAACTTTTCCTCCTGTATTGATCTTGTTGGATGTTTTGGTCAGAGTAACAAAAGCTGACTAACACAGTGGTTTGATTGGTCAGAAATTTGCAAGAGCATCAAGTGCCTCTGGTTGCTTGCTATTTTCATAGTTATAGTTAGTCAGGGATCATTATGCTAACTTCACACATTCAAAAAAATGGACTTTTGTCCTTTCTTTCTTTCTTTTAAAAAATATTCTTCTTTTTTAAAAAAATCTTTATTTTATTTATTTACTTTTAGTGGTGCTGAGGATCGAAACTAGGGCCACATACGTGCGAGGCCAGTGCTCTACTACTAAGCCTGAACCCCAGCCCCAACTTTTGTCCTGTTTTTTGAATTTCAAAGTTGCTGTGGAGGATTTCCATCTTTGTGTATACAGAAATATTTATTGATCATTAACTACTATATTTAATTGATTGGTTGAGAATTAGACCAATAATCAAGTTTTTTTAAAAAAAATCAATTCATTTATATCATCCAGAACTCTTGAATCCAGGGAGAGACTTTTTTGTTGTTGTTGTTGTTGTTGTTTTAATAAATGTTGGGCCTTTCTTGCCAGTTCATAAAAAGATAATTTGTTAAATTGCTTAAAAGTCAAGACCTCACAATTTTATTATTTTTCATTTTTTTGGACAATTATCATTCTTTTATGTGTTATAGAGCTACTTTTCATTTCTCTTTAGTTTATATGCTCAGTGAGTTACTGAACTGCTGATTGAGAAACAAAGTAGAAAGGGGTCTCTTATTTCTTCTTCCAAGGGAGCACTAACCTGTTTGGAGCCAAGTCCTAGACATTGTTGAACCATCCTGTGAATGGAGTTATGGTGTATTAATAGGTCCTGCACCCAATTGTGAGACTCCTTCTTCCTCTGATTCCAGGAAATAAGCCAGGGAAATTGTTAAGAGATCTTTTTCAGTGGGAGTCCTCACCATCCCACTGTCTTTCTTTGTTCTTCTTAACACCTATAAGAGGATTATATTTAACATCCCTTTGGTTTTTTGTACCAAGTAGACAATGTGATGTTAGTAAGACCTTGAGATGTGGGTTTGTACCCAAACTGATGAGAAAGGCACTTTGCCAGGCACATTTACTAACCTGAATAACTGGATGTTTCTACATTAGAATGCAAACACAGGTCCATTTTATAAAAACCTATAACTGTTTTTGATGTTTTCCATTGATCCATGTGTGTATTTTCTTCTTTGTAGACATTATTAGAGAAGCAATGACTGGTCAAACACTAGACTGAAGCAGTCCTGGGTCTCTTGACCATGATACCATATAAACATTCTCCAAACTCCCATAATCACTCTTCACAAGCTGTTTGTTTTAGGGTTTTATTTTTATTGTTACCATTATCATACTGTTAGCACCATCATTATTATCACTGGGATATCACCCACTGTTCCCATGGTTGATATTGCAGGAGAATAATTAAGAAAATTTTGCAAGACACGAGGATCTAAAATGGTTTTAAATGGAAGATTCCTGGGAAAGGAGCTTGACAGGGAGATATTAGAGATGATGATGATGATGATGATGATGATAACAACAGCAGCAGCAACAGCAACCACATCAATGTTATCTTCTAACATTATGGTATTTAGCATATATGAGACACTATGGTTAAGTGAAAACACTGATATATCTACTTTTACTTGGAGATGAAGTATCATTTTTGCTTAGATTTATATCTTAATTAAAATGATAAGTCTTTGAATTTCAATTCTACCTCTAGCTTTGTTTGCTTTTAAAATTTATGGTTTTTCCTTCAATACATAGAATTAAATATCAGAACCCTAAACATTTATTAAAATGAATAAAAATCTCACATTCATTATTATTCTATGCTTCGAAGATTATATATATATATTTTTTTTTCCTGGACTATTTTCCTAAGAATAGGTAATACATCTACTGTTAAAGGCATTAAACCATATTCAGTTAAACCATATTTCAGATTTACTGAATTGATCTTTGTAACTGGCCCGCATTGGAAAAAATTAGCATGCTATTCCTTTCTTCTTGTATCATCATATACCTAGAACACAGTTTATTTATGAACTCACCAGGAATAGTTGGGCTTTTCTTAATTGGAAGTTTGTTTAATTCCTATAAACAATGAATCACATTGCTGGATATGTTTTCTATTTTACCTTTGATCTCATCTATTTTATAGCAGTTAGACAAATTTAATAGTCTCTCTGTGTTCTTGTGTACCAGTAATAGGAGAAATGAGGTCAAGTGATATTTTATTATTCTAGAACATGATAGAACTATTTCTAACAGTTATTTCTTTGATATCATGATGCAGATACCACAACCCACTGTTGCCATGAGGAGCAGAGGAGGTGACCCAAGGTAAATAATGCCATCTATAATAAACTATGGCAAAAAGTAGAGAGTATTCAAAAGTAGAATATAGAAGAAGAAAAATGAAGGGTTTATTTTAAATGAATTATATTTTTCAAGTTCTTCATCTCAGAAGACTCTGACATGGCCCAAATCTCTGCTGCTCTATACCAGTACACATTAACTGTGTTTTTGTTCAATAAGGCACTGCCCATATTAACTGAATATTATTGATATAATGCAGATTCATTAGATATTCATTTCTGAACATTATAATAGTGACTAGATGGAGAAACAATTGTGAATTAGATTGAAAAGCATAAGCTCAACTGTAGTGTACTTCATGATTTATAAAAGATCATCACTGTTATTTGCTAAGCAGCCAGGGTAATGTTTGTGTGACTATATTTCATAAATCATCTTCTCTAGTACCATGAATAGAAATTTTTACCTTGTTCTCCCCACAAAGGATTTGATTTATTTGCAAAAAGATAAAGTTAATAAAATAGAAAATCACAGCAAAGGGAGAAAAGAAAACGAAAAATGTTCTAACTATGACAATCATTGTGGTTGAACTTGACATTTGCCTAGCATATAAAAGGAAAAAAGTGGAAAATATGGTTAGTTACAACAGGGCTTCTTACTCTTTATTATATCATAGCATGAACAGAATGATGCAATTATTTTAAGGGACATGGTTGAAAGCAGAGGATCTCCAAATTACCTGAAGGCTGAAAGGGTGAATATTTTCACATGTCTGTATATATTTTGGGATACATAATTTTTTATCATGATTGGAAAAATGGATCATGTGGCCACGCACAGTGGCACATGTCTATAATCCCAGCAACTTGAAGCCTGAGGCAGTAGGATCAAAACTTCAAAGCCAGTCTCAGCAACTCATTGAGGCCCCAAGCAACTTAGTGAGTCCCAGTCTCAAACTGAAATATAAAAAAGGCTGGGGATGTGGCTCACTGGTTAAGTCCCTGGGTTCAATCCCTGATACAAAAAAAAAAAGTGTTATATCGTTTACGGTATCAGAACAAAAGTGTTTTTTCTCTTATCTTCTCTTTGGGAAAAATGAATTTTCTAGATCCGAATTCCAAAATACAATATATATCTTATTGATTAGAAATCAGGAGAGATGTTTGATTTGGAGTTAATATTCGCATATTCATTCACTTTTGATAATTATTAGTGTAATGATTTTGCATTAATAAAGAGGATTTTTGTTTGCATGGTTGTTTGGCTTTCCCTGTTTCTAGGCAGAGTCTCGTCCTACGTGGCAGGTTATGGCATCACCCAGCTCTCCAGAGGAATTCTTGGAGTAATCTAGCTAGGGTTTCCCTCCCCGCTTCCTAATAGAAGATTCCCTTGGGGAGCTTGAAGATCAGCCAGTTCTTCAGGGATGGCAATGGTGTGTGTGTACTCTGCTATTGCATGCCCTCCCAAACCCTATGAATGGTTCAGAAGGGCAGGGCATTGCAACTGGATGCCTGCAGGAAAGGGTGACAAATTTTCATGTGAATGTAGACTTTCGCATAATGAGCCCATATATCTACTTCCAAGTTATGCAAGTTGTAACGGGCAATATTTTGGAAACAAACATGGGTATAATCAGCTACTAAGATACATAAGCAGAATATGTGGAAAATGTCCTTCTCTTAGAAAGCCATATGCAGGGTGTGGAAAGGTGTTCCTAAAGTGAGGGAGACACCAAATCCTGTTGCCATGCAGTGCTGTAAAAAGCAAACAGTATGCACACCTCCAAGGGCTTTTGTTTGAGGAATCCTGACTGGGATGAGCCCAGCAGATACCACAACTCCCTGTTGCCATGAGGAGCAGAGGAGCTGACCCAAGGCCAGGAAACTCATGTCAGCAGATAAGTTGGCTGAAAGTGAAGGCAACCTGATTGTAAGTGTTACTGTTTATTAGGTAGATGGTATTTCCTCCTGGGCAAGTTTTTAAACTTGAGATAGTGTACCGTTTTTCTAATTTCTTTAAAATATATTGTTTGGTGAATTATATAACTATATTAATTCCTGTGAAATATCTACTACTCTCATGCATCATCCAAATTTGACTGTATAAATCACTCTACTGTATAGAATTGATTTTCAGGGTATGTGAGGCTGAATTTATTGCTCTGAAGTCCATATATGAAATACTCCCAGTATTTCAGAATATGATGATTGATATTATTTACTTCTTTTAAAGCCCTACCCTTTAAAGCCTTACCCTTTAAGGTAGGGCTTTAAAAGGAGTAAATCATATCAAATGAGTTTGTTAGGTTCTAACCAATATGACGGGTGTCTTTATGAGATGGTGCGGTTGGGACACAGACATTTTGTGAGCACAGAGGAAAGACCATGGCGAGAAGGAAGGACCATCCATCAACCAAAGAATGAGGCTGCAGAAGAAACCAAACCTGACAACAAACACCTTAATCTTGGAATTCTAGTTTCTGGGGCTTAAAAAAAAAATTCTGTTAGTGACCTAGATAGTATTTTTTAAAAGAATAATTTCTGCTTTGGAGAATAACATCATGACTTTCTCCTAAGTTATCTGAAGATCCAAAGTGTCTCCATTGACCTCTGAAGGCTCTTTCCTTCTCGGTTGTAGGTTTCATCAGAAAAGGAGCTGAGCCATGCTCTTGTTTTCTGGAATTCTCTGGGCAATAACATGGGGCCACACTCTGTTGGTGTCCCCACCAAAACTCATGTTGAAACTTGATTGCCAATGTAAAGGTGTTGGGAGATGGGGCCTTTACTCTCATGAATGCATTAATGTCTTTCTCTTGAGACTAGGTTAGTTTTCTTAAACCAGATTAGTTCTAAGAATGAGTAATTTCTTATAGGAGTGGATTGTGAGCCTGGCAGCTCTCCTCATTCACACATGATCTCTCTTTAACAAGCATCATTTGACCTTCTGTTTTCCTAGCATGAGCAAGTGGCAGCAAGTGGCCCTCACCCATTATGGCCACCAGAGCTTGAACTTTCTGGTCTTCAAAGTCATGAGCCCAAATATGCCTCTTTATCAATTACCCAGTTTTAGGTATTCTCTTATAGCAACATAAAATGAATATGATTGGCATGGAAAATTTTTCTGAGGACAAGAATCAGTAAGAGAATCAATAGGTATTTATTTTTAATTGCTTGCATAATATCATTGGCATATGCTTTATGTTGTATACATTTAGGAAGGTTTTTTTCCCCTCCAGAAATCGTGAACTAAGGGAGACAAAGGACTGTGTTTAGAATGTATTTATTTATCTATAGATATAGAAAATCTGTTTCCCAAAGAATATTTTGACAGAACACTCTTTAATGAAATAAGGAAAAGAGCAATTCAAGGATTTTTTTAACCCATTTCATTGTCTTTAGGAAAATAAGTTGCTGATTCTCCTTTGTCAGCTGAAGGTGAAGGTAGGGCAGGGCAAATTATTTACCCAAGGTGGGCTAAAGCTACCTACAAAATGTACAGAAATTAGTTAATTTTTTTTAAGAAGGCACAGTATTCTGAACTTATTCTGACATAGAACTTCACTATTTTTTTTTTCTTTTCATAGAGAACTTTGTGACATAGGTAATGAAATGATCCAGGCACAAGATGATAGTGACAGAGAAGCCACCGGTGACTTGAGGGAAAAGGGAAGTGTAGGCGCTGCCTGTGAGGTCACCTTTCCTGTTTCAGAACCTCGGGGAAGGTGAGGTTCTGCTTTCCTGCATACCATTTCCCCCATCACTTCTCCTCTTTACTCTTATGTAACAGCTGGACCAACCCGGTCTGCCTCAGGCCCACATTTCTGGTTCGCTCCTCTCACAGCCTCCTGAGTCTGGACAGAATTTAGAATTAAGGTATTGGAGTCCAGCTTGGAATGACTGGAGCCATCTTGGTTACAACCACCATCTTGCCCACCAGGTGGCCCTGGCATCCATCCCAAACCCTATAGGACAAAGTCATTAGTCAACTGAGGAGTGGGGGTGTAGCTTCTGGTAGAGTGTGTGCCTAACATGTACCCATGCCCTGGGTTCAATCCCTAGTAATCCCCCATCAAAGAAAAGTGAGGCAGCAAAGCACATTGTGTCAGATACTGATGTCTGGACGCTTTCTTCACTGACATTGAACAAGTTAGTGCCTTTTGAGAAGTGCCAGGTCTTTGTCTAATTAGCATTTAAGACCCTTCCTTCTGTCTTGGGGATCAGATAACCTTCTATCTTGCTGCTGCTCATGGCACACTTGTGTTCATAAATCACTAATAAATTGTACTTTATGCAATCTTTGATCTGTTTCTATCTTTGGCAGGAGGTTTTTTTTTTTTTTTTTTTTGTATACAGGGGCTGGGTGTTTCTGAAGCATAAGTTCTCAACTAATTAGTGTTTAGGAAGTTTTAAAAGTCAGCCTTGCAAAGTCATATTTATTCAGAGTGACACATGGTAGCAGCTTTCATGAATCACCTGTTTCTACTTGCAACTGCATTCATCTTGTTCAGCAACTCCCAGTGATCCAATCATTGCTGAGATGTACTGAAAGTTATAAAAATGCTTTCATTTGATCTGAGGGTTGCTAATTTAAAAAAAAAATTGAGAGGAATCAACTAAATGTTTTTCAATGGATCAGTGGTTAAACAAACTCCGGTATGTCCATGAAATAGAGTACTACTTAGCAATAAAAAAAGAATGAGATTTTGTTATCTGCAGCAACTAGGATGGACCTCAGAGTTATCATACTTAGTGAAAAAAGCCAATCTCAAAAGGTCACATACTGTATAATTCCATTTACATAACATGATTGAAATTGCAAAACTCTAAATGTGGCAAATAGATCAGACACTTTCAGGGATAGAGGCAGGACTATAAAGGTGTGACTATGAAAGAGAAGTTATGGTATTCCTTTATGCTTATAGAACAGTTTGATGGTGACCATATAAATCTGTACATGGTATCAAATTGCAAAGCAGTACACACATACACACATAAGTAAAAGCTGGTGAAAACTGAAAAGGTCTTTAGCTTAATTAACAGTGTGAACTGGGTGTGGTGGTGCATGCCTGTAATCCCAGTGGCTCGGGAGGCTGAGGCAGGAGGATTGCGAGTTCAAAGCCAGCCTCAGCAATGGCAAGGAGCTAAGCAACTCAGTGAGACCCTGTCTCTAAATAAATACAAAGTAGGGCTGGGGATGTGGCTCAGTGGTCGAGTGCCCCTGATCTCTGGTACACTGCCCCCCCAACAACAACAAAACAGTGTAAATTTCCTGGTTTTGACATTTCATACATTAGCATAAGATGTCACTAGTAGGAAAAGGTAAACAAGAATTGATATACAGTTTTTAAAGCTTTAAAGAGTTTTAAAAAGTAATTTTGAGAATGCCCAAATATTTTATGCCTAAAATAATGTCATCCTTACTTATTTGTATTCTTATAGAGAGGGAAAGAATGAGACCCTCTTTGTTCTAAGGACAATCTTCCCTAAGAAGCAGGGTTAATGAGAAGCCCTAAAGATTAGCTCTCAGTAAATCATGCTTTATCCTATCAGACTGGCTCCCTTTCAATTGCATTTCCACACATACTGAATTCCTGCTCCTGAATTTCCATCTTTGGCAACAGGGGTGTGACTAGACATTGCAGACACTTCCTACCTGTCTCCCTGGCTCTTGGGTGGCTATTCATTATTGCTCCATCACTGCTCTGCTGGTTAATGGGACATGATCTGTGTTTTCTAGGTATTTGCATACCGTTCTCATCTTCTTCCTCCTCTTGAATTCCTTCCCTTTAGAATCCCATACTCCATGGTTTCCCCTTAGGAGTATAGACGTTTCTACCACAACACTCATCACACTCTAAGATCCTATCTTGCGTTGGTTTCATGTTGAATGCTTCCCTCCCCACTAGCCTGTCAGAGACCCACCCAGGTCCATTTCCTTCCTTCCTGGGGAGCAAGCCACGTGCAGGCTCAAGCCTGTGCGCTTGACAGTTGGAAAAGCAGAGAAAGAGGACTTAAGTCAGGAGATTTCCTGAAAGTTTGAGGAAGAGTGACGAGGCCAGTGTGGCTGTGTAAAATGAGCAAGCGGGAAACCACAGGAGACAAGGAAGAGAGGTGACAGGGCTTGGGCGGGGGTCGGGTGGGGAAGATGATGTCAGGGCCTTGCGTGGCTATAATGACTTTGCCGTTTACTGTGATGACTTTGCGGTTTATTCTGTGAAATGGGAAACCTTTGCAGAATTCTGACCAGAAAGATGTGATCTGACAATTTTGGAGGTGGTGGTGGGGTTACTGGGGATTGAACTCAAGGATACTCAACCAATGAGCCACATCCCTAGCCCTAGGGATGAATGTGATCTGGCAATTTTAAAAGAGGCGTTTCCTTTGTCCTGATTCCTGGGCATCTCTCTGATTTAAAAAAAAAAAAAAAAAAAAATCTGTAGGAAGAAAAGGGCTGTGTAACTTATCCATTCCCTAACATCTCATACCTGCCACCTTATGTGTTTAACTTGTGTTATGTTCTTTAGTTTCTAATTTACCCTACTTAAGAAATCAAGAAACTAAAGCTCAGAGAGGTTAAAAAAATTACCCATCATATAATTAGTAAATGGTAAATTTATACAAACCTAAATCTGCTAAACTCAAAATTTATTCTCTGAGCTACTCTGCTGTATTTCTGGAGAATAAAATTTGAAGTAATGAGTGGAACATAGTACAGCTGGAGAAGTGGGTTTTCTTTAGATGGTCAATGGTTTTACTTACCATACATAGGAGATACTACATTTGTCTGTCCTGTCTCCTTTTCCCTTCCTGCTGGGCCGTCCATTAGAGTACCTTCTCCCCAGGGCTGGGATGGGCCCCCATCTGGACCTGGCCTGTCAGAATGACTCATTCATTCCTCTAGCCACAGGGATTGAGCCAAGGATGAACATGATCCCAGCCAGGCCAACCGGAAGTTTTCCTTTTGGAATTTTAAAATTAAAACTAGAGAAGAGTTCTCTTTATTTTTGTCTTAGAGATGGAGTATGTAATCAGGAAATACCATCAATTATCTTTTCTTCCACTTGGAAAAGTCAGTCCACAATGTGGGGGAAAAAAAAATAATTTAGAGCATGGTACTCTTTGTTGTTAGTCATCTCAGGAATGCTTTGTAATATAACCCAGAGCAGGGGTGGAAAGAGGAAATGCAGGTTCTCTTTGCATAATCTATCATGCATATTAATATCAACATTCTTAGAAGAAGCTTAAAGAAATGTAAGTAAGCAGAATCTCTCTGTCAGCAATGAGTGAAGTTTTTTTAAAAAATGATCTTTTATCTTAGGTGTGTTTGTGCATTAAGAGAGAATGGAACATATCCTGGCCTGCAGACTTCCCTGTTCTCTCCCTCCATTCAAATCACTCCATAAAATCACAAACATTAAGATACCTCTCTTCACATACACAGCTGGGAAAGGACGGAAGATTTATACCAGAGGCTTCAATTTGTAAAAATCGAAAGGGTAGACAGATTTACATTGTAGGTTCGTTCTCCTCACAGTTCTGTTCAAGTCACTAGAGAATTTCCATCACTTTTAGGATAAGTTCCAGTCAGCTTCCTTGGTGAGCATGACTTCCTCTCTCACATCACCTTTACTAATAACTTCCTTCTTGTTCACTATTCTCCAACCACCTGGGCTCCTTGCTGCTCTTCAAACACTCCAAGCACTTCTATTTCAGGATATCTGCATGGACAGCTTCTTCTTTCTGATACACCTTTTTTTTTTTTTTTTTTTTTAGATGCCTACATGACTCTCACTTCTTTCAAGAGTCTATTCATATGTCACTTAATCACTAAGAACTTGACTGGCTAAAATAACCTACCCAGATTTGGGGGCTAATTTCTTCATAATGCTGATTGCTATCTATGTGTTTAAAATGTCTCTCTCCCCCTCCCCTGGAGTGTCAGCTACTGAAGAACAGAGACGCTATTGCTTTGCAAAACCCCCTGTGCACCTTGTGCAAATAACAGTGGTGCCCAATAATTATTCTTTGATTGGATGAATGAATGCAAAAATTGTGATATTATACTAATAATTGACTTATAATTATTCAGGGTTTCTTTAAATCTTTTAATCTCTACGTTAGCATCTCCAAAATTTTTCCTTTTCTACAATTATGTACCCACACACCCAAACCTACACAAAGGGTTAGAACCACTGAGTTGATTGAAGGGTAAACATGACAAGATCTCTCTGGTGACTAAGTGAAGGGTAGAATTGAGAGAGACAAAACTGTAGACAGGACTATTGTAATTAAGGAATTGAATGATAAAAGACTGAATCAGGCAAGTGGAAATGGATAAAGGTGCATATGAAAACATTTAAGTAACCATATCAGCAGAACCTGGGACATATTGGGAATAAGTAAAAGGAAATACTCAAGGATGATTCCAGATTTCTAGCTGAGGTGAGTAGGTTGATGATAATGCCACCCACTGAGAGAGATGATATCAGAGGAGGTGATGTGGGGGTGGGATATGGTTAATTCAGTTTGTGCAAGACCCAGGTGAGCAGCAGAGAACTGGCTATATGCAGCTGAAGCCCTGGTCTTAAGATTTAAATTTTAGTAGTGTGTCCCCCAGTTCATACCCCAAACCTGTAAACATCACTCAAATGAAGTCATCAGTCTCTCTCCAGAAGCCCTTCCTGTTCCTCCTTCTGGTTACCACTCTAGTGATAGAGCTGCTTTTCACAGTCTATGAGTAGGAAAATATGTAGAGTTGACTTATTTCAAAATTAAGTTACTTTTCTGAAAAAATGCACAAAGTTTTATTTTCAAATAAGAAAATCTTTTTGTTGCTGGGAACCGAACCCAGGGCTTTGCACATGCTAAACCCATGATGTACCGCTGAGTTATCTCCACAATCCCATGTAATGAGAAATTTCATAATTGAGAAAATTGTGCCCCATGTGCCTACCCTCCAGAAAAAACTCTAGCTCTTAGTTTTTTGATTCTGGTATTATCTTACTATTTTTTAGATATTATGCTTGTGCTATGTCTTGGGTTATTCATTTTATATATTTTCTATTAATTTCCTACAATGTTCACCTGTTTTTAGCTCTCTTACAATCTCTCTGCTCATTTTCTCTCCCATTGTCCTTAATATCACCATGTAACTATTAGGCTCAGACCCAAGCAGTGTACTTACAGTTTAATTAGCTTGCATGTTTACCGTGAATTTGATTTTTTGTTTAGCTGAAGTTACTTTGCTTTTCCATTTAGTTTTTTTCCTATCCTCTATTTTTGCAAATATTTCATCATGTCTAATAAATTGCTATCCACATTGTTTTCCAAAATCTCAAACTTGTCAGATAATCCCTGAATTCCACGTTTTACCAAACCAAAGCTCTTTGTTCTTGTTTCTATTTAAATGGCTGCTTCTAGGTTGCTAAGTATCTCTCATCCCGGGTCCTTTAAGCTTCACCATCAATGAGAACCTTCTTTCACTTTCTGCTATCTTGATACCTCTTTTAATCTGACCACTATTTTCTTCATCTCTATTTTATGTCCTATTTTACTGTAGCAATCTTCTAAAAGCTCCTTATAAATATGTAAGTCTTTTTTCTTTTGACTTTCTTTCAACTTTTACTCCTTGCATATCCGAAAAAGTTTGCTTTAGACTCACATTTCAGAATTTGGCTAGTTTTACCATTTTCAATATTTTGTGCTCAGAATTTAAAAGATATGTTTCCACTGGATTCTGATGTCTGGTACTACTCCTGAGAGGCCCACAGTCGTTCTTTTAATAATTTATTTTCTGTACTTTCTCTGTAAACTTTAGGTTCTCTTCTTTATCTAGTATTATGAAATTTCATGACTGTGGTTTGGATCAATTTCATTTTCTACGTATTCATTACCTTATTTTCACTATAAGTCACTTTAATTTAAACAAAATTTAGATTTAAACTAAATTTCCTTATATTTTTGGTATTTCCTCTTTATTATAAATTGTACTTACTGGATTTATCTAGTTCTTTCATCTTTTCTTTCATTTTTTTCTTTTGTTTATTCTACTTTTCTTTCTTTTATTCTGATTTTCAAAAGATTATCTTGAGTTTAGTTTTCTATACAAACTTGTTTCTCTTCTCCTCCTCCTCTTCTTCCTTTTGCTTTGGTGGAGCTGGGAATTGAACCCAGGGCCTTGCACATGATAGGCAAACACTTTACCTCTGAGCCACATCCCACATCCCCACAAACTTCTTTCTTTATTGATAATATTGTATGTGTGGGCACCAAATTTGGTGACACACCTATAATCACAGCTACTCAAGAGGCTGAGGCAGGAGAATCACAAGTTCGATGCCAGCCTGGACAAAGTAGCAAGATTCTGTCTCAAAATGAAATGAAAATGGATGGAGGTGTAGCTCAGGAATAGAGCATTTTTATAGCATATGCCCTGGGTTCAATCTTCAGTAACAAATAAACCATACATAAATGTTTGGAATGTTTGCTTTCCATGAGCTCCTTTTAAATCTGTTTGGTTCATTTTCATAGCATGCTCCTTTGTTTTAAGAATGTTAAGACTTCCTTTCTGAACATGTTAATTAAATCTGAGTTTTAACTAAGTGGGTTTTTTGTTTGTTTGTTTTCATATCCAGCATTATCTCTTTCCATTTTGAGGTTTTTGGTGGGTTTGTCCTTTTGTTTCCTGATTAAAGCTTTTCTCAAATTGTTAGTAGATCATTGAAGAGTGAACATGCAGTGACCTGGCTTTGGTTCTGCCAACAAAAATCATAAGTATTTGGTGCACCTTTCTCTGGTGCATCTTTCTCTGGTGGGGTAGGCTGTCTCTAGAAAAGAAGATTCCAAAGTCTTGTTTAGGGGGCCTGTGCTTATTCTGAACAGGAGGTGAGTTGGTATCACACCATTTAGAATGTAGACTTTACTATTTTTCGGATATGGGGCCCTGCTTTTTACCTCTTCCCTCTGGTCTCTGGAACCCAGAGCCAACTTCTGAGAGTAAGCCTGCAGCCTCCTGCATGGGGAGTGAGGACTGTGTCTGTGGTTCGTGGGCTGCAGAGGGCAGGGGAGGCTTGGGTTGGTCTCAGCCCCTCTGCCTTCTCCAGGGCACCTGTGCTCTCTGCTGCCTCTCAGATCCCCGCTCCTCAAGGGGTTTCACCTCTGCTCCACTTCCACAGAGATGATCTTCTGATGGATCCATAGCCTGATTGTGAAATGCAAAGCTGTAAGCTTAGTCAAATAATCTTAGACCTTAGAGAGAAGGACTATTTAGGAAGATATAAAATCCACCACTTATAATAGTTTCACTTAGATAAGATGAATAACTTCTATAGATCTGAATAATTTCTATAGTTCTGTTGTATGCATGGTGACTATAGGTAATAATAATACTTAGAAATTGCTGATCTCAAATGTTTTATAACACACAGAATATAACCGTGTGAGGTGATGGATATGTTAAATCGCCTGATTGTTGTAATCACTTCACAATGTGTGTGTGTGTGTGTGTATGTGTGTGTGTGTATACATATGTATATAAACATCACATTGCACAGCATAGATAAATACAATTTTTATTTGTTAATTATACCTTAATAAAAGCTGTGTGTATGGGGGTGGGCTAAGAAATCTTAATTTTGACTAAATAAAAAAGTAAAATTTGTATTTTAAGTTAGAATAACATATAAATGTTCTTGTATACCAAAATATTTTGAATATTTATCACTGGATGTTAAGAATATATGATAAATGGACTGGGGCTGGGGCTCAGTGGTAGAGTGCTTGCTTAGCATGTGTGAGGCACTGTGTTCGATTCTCAGCTCCGCATACAAATCAATAAAATAAAGGTCCATTGACAACTAAAAATATTTTTAAAAATGTGATAGGGAATAAAAAACTGTAAAGAAGACTGTAAAGAAATTGAGGAGTAAGGGACTAGGCCTTCATTAGATAAGAATGTAAAATGGTATGAATTCAAGTAGGAGAGGATTGTTGGTACAGAATTCAGTAGAAAGATCACAGGTTACATTGTATGCACTCATACCATTCCTAATGAGTTAACTTGGAAAGTGGTGGGTGGTAGCTGAACGTAGTAGAATTTAAAAGTCATTAAATGGTTTAGCTGAACTTTCTAAAAGGTAGACAATAATTGTGGGAAGGTGCACAACTCTGAGCCTTGTATCAGAATCCTCAGAGTTTCATTAAGGATTGTCCAAAAATAAGATGGACTATAGAGTCAGTAGCCCACACCTTTAGGATTTGCTACTTTATTCAAAGAAATATACCCTCATATTCACTGGTAACTAAAACTTGGCTATTTATAACTAGAATCTTTTAGGACTAATCTGGGAGGAATAATATTTTTAACAAAGGATCATCACATTTTATTTATTTGGTACCAGGGAGTGAACTCAGGGGCACTTAACCACTGAGCCACAACCCCAGCAGTTTTTCTTTATCTTATTTAGAGACAGGGTCTCACTAAGTTGCTTATGGCTTCGCTGAATTGCTAATGCTGGCTTTGAACTCAAAATCCTCCTACCTCAGCCTCCCCAGCCACTGGGACTACATGTGTGCACTACCATACCCGGCTCCTTGTATCATATTTAATCTAACTGTATTTCTCCTCTGTTTAGCTTTATGTATGTAGTACATTTTGTGTCGTATTGAAAATCTCTACTTTCTTTATTAATTTATTAATCTCTACTTTCTTTATTATTTTCTCTACTGCTTCTTTCCATACACACCTACTTGGGTCAGTGAATTCAAGGAAGATGAAAAGATGGGGAGAGCCTCTGAGATATGGCAGGCAACATTTTAAGTCTAAGACATTTTATAACCTCCTCCACACCCCACTGATTGACAGAAGCCCTTTGATTATTTCCATACCTACCAATTGTCTTGTCTACCCAGGTCTGGCTGACCCACTTCCTGGTTTGATGGATTGCATGGGAGCCAACTAAACGCCCGCCAGGTTAGTCAGATTCATTCAGAGGAAGTTACTTAAGAACTCCTTATATTTATGTTCCTTTATAAACATTTTTACTCCCACCCTTTACCTAAACCATTCACACTCTCTCCACTCCCTAAGAAAACAATTATAATAAAAACAAACTTCTGTGTTGGCTCTCCATGGGTGGTCCTACTTTGTGATCAGCACCAACAAGTAATGGAGATTCTAAAACTGGGTTGTCTTTCTCCCCCTCTCATCACAAGCAGTGAAAATAGTAAGAATAATTCTGCTAGCCTCCAGTGCTCTCCAATACTGAAATTCATTTGTTTTTCTGATCCCACAGTCATTCATATTCATTCAATATTTTGCAAATACCATTTGCTCTCTAACCAGATCCAGAAATCCTTGTAGTTTGCATATATTGAATTAACTGCTTAAAGCTAAGGAAACATTCTGAGGAGTTCATTTGCTATCCAAATCATTTTAATTCTGCTGTTGTTTCCTAAATTAATGAAGATGCAGGATGATTTGCATAAGTAGCACACATTTTTAAAAGAGCAACACATACTTTTTTTTTTAATAGTAATTTTTTTTTGAGAGAGAGAATTTCAATATTTATTCTTTAGTACTTGGCGGACACAACATCCTTGTCTGTATGTGGTGCTGAGGATTGAACCCGGGCCGCACGCATGCCAGACGAGCACACTACCGCTTGAGCCACATCCCCAGCCCCTTTAATAGTAATTTTTATCTTTCTACAAATTAGACTCATTACTTATCTGGTATCCCCTCAGTATTGTATTTTTTTTTTCCTTGATAAAATATAGGATTAAATTTCTTAACAGTTTCACAGATTCAGGGGAATTTACTTAAATTGGTGTTCTGGGAATATACTCTCCAGTGGATCAGAATTCTCTTTTATATTGTATGAACAATATACTGCAGACACATGGACACAATTGTTTGTTGGGTCACTTTTTTTAGACTACAAACAGGACAGGTCTTCTCATAGCGTTTTTAGTAATTCAGAGGTATCAAATTCATATTTCATGAGATTTCTAGTCCCTGCGAATGCTAAGGAGATGACTAGTAGCTCAGGGCTCCTAGGTAGCTTCTACTTTCTCAAAGTAGACCAACTGATGGAGCAACTGTGTGGTTCAGGGAGAGAAGGCAGGAGTTTCTCAAAGCAAAAAGAGCTTGGCAGCTGCTGGGATGGTCCCCCAGTACCTCCCTTTACTCCCATACAATAATCTACAATAACAGTCCCATCTTTACGACCTCATTTAACCTCTAGAGCTCATCTGGTTTGGTCTGAGGCAACCTCACACTGTCTCCCAATTTCTTCAGCAGTTGGTGCTCAACAAACTCACCAGCACCATGAATCCTTAGCATGGAAGTAGGGGTCCTTGGAGAGCCAGGCCTGCCCAAAAAAGCTGGAGTGGGGGCTGCTCTTGGGTCCCATATGGGTTGCCAAATTTGTTGCCAAAAGGTTAGACCTTTATACAATCAATCAACAAGTACATGAAAAAATGCTCACCATCTCTAGCAGTCAGGAAATGCAAATCAAAACCACCCTAAGATACCATCTCACTCCAGTAAGATTGGCAGCCATTATGAAGTCAAACAACAACAAGTGCTGGCGAGGATGTGGGGAAAAGTGTACACTTGTACATTGCTGGTGAGACTGCAAATTGGTGCGGCCAACTTGGAAAGCAGTATGGAGATTCCTGGGAAAGCTGGGAATGGAACCACCATTTGACCCAGCTATTGCCCTTCTTGGACTATTCCCTGAAGACCTTAAAAGAGCGAACTATAGAGATACTGCTATATGGATGTTCATAGCAGCACAATTCACAATAGCTAGACTGTGGAACCAACTTAAATGCCCTTCAATAGGGCATTTAAAAAATGTGGCATTTATACACAATGGAGTAAAAAATGACAAAATCATGGAATTTGCAGGGAAATGGATGGCATTAGAGCAGATTATGCTAAGTGAAGCTAGCCAATCCCTAAAAAACAAATGCCAAATGTCTTCTTTGATATAAGGAGAGCAACTAAAAACAGAGCAGGGAGGAAGAACATGAGAAAAAGATTAACATTAAACAGGGACGAGAGGTGGGAGGGAAAGGGAGAGAGAAGGGAAATTGCATGGAAATGGAAGGAGACCCTCATTATTATATAAAATTACATATAAGAGGATGTGAAGGGAAAGGGAAAAAAATCAAGGGAGAGAAATGAATTACAGTAGATGGGTTGGAGAGAGAAGATGGGAGGGGAGGGGAGGGGGGATAGTAGAGGATAGGAAAGGTAGCAGAATACAACAGTCACTAGTATGGCAATATGTAAAAACGTGGATGTGTAACCGATGGGATTCTGCAATCTGTATACGGGGTAAAAATGGGAGTTCATAACCCACTTGAATCAAATGTATGAAATATGATATGTCAAGAGCTTTGTAATGTTTTGAACAGCCAATAAAAAAAAATTAAAAAAAAAACATAAGGTTAGTCCTTGTCCCTGATGCCAATCCAATAATGAGGACACAGTTTTGAGAAAAAGGAAAAAAAGGTTTACTTCTTTTCTAGCAAAGGAGAAACACAGGGGACTCCTGTCACAAAGGCTGTGATTCTGGGCTGAAACTTTCTAATGAAAGTTTTATACCTAGAATTTTTTAAAAATAGAGAAGTGAAAATATTAATTTACTATATTAATTATCAAGCCATTTATGACAAAGTTGACATAGTTTAAGCATGTGTTTTAGGTAGTTTTACAATTAAATAAATCTTTTGCTTTTAGATATCTTGCTCTATAGTGCAATATAATAATAATTTAAAAAGTTTAAGATGCCAGATTGTCTAAAAAAGGGAATACTTAAAAAAATTTGTTAAACTTGTTCATGTTATTATCACATTTTCTATTAAAATAATCTTTTTTTAAAAGGCCATAATATTTTAATTAATTTAGGGCATTAAGATTCCCTAATCTGGCTCTGACTACTGGCAGAACATTCCTATTCTTGAGCTTTTGGGTCGCAAGAGCTTAGGCATCACAGTGATTCACATGGCTGTATTTAGAAAAGTGTGTTTTAACAATACATTGAAAGCATTTAAAGTGACATGACCTCTTTATGCATATTCCAGTGGAGGGTTCTCATAAGGACGATGATCTACAATAGTAGTCCCATCTTTATGACTTTGTTTAACCTCTACTACTTCCTTGGATGCCCCATCTCCAAATATAGCCACATAGTGGTTAGAGCTTCAACATCTGGATGTTTAGAGGACATAAGGCTTAGTCTATAACACCAACATTGAAATTTATAGAGACAGACCAAGACAGTGGTAGAAACTCAGGACTAAAACAACAACAACAAAAAACCCTGAAGATTACTTTGATTAATCATTCCTCTGATTTTTTTTTTTTAACCCAAACCTTTTAAATAACTTGGCAAAGTGAATTCATGGCAAAGTTGGTTGCTTGGTTCTCAGCTGAAAGCTCTGTGACATTACTGCCCTCTCTACTTGAATAGTTCTAAATCCCAAGTTGCTGCTGATTCCTTTTCACTGCAAGAGAATTCATACTGCCCAGGTTCTGAAGTTAGAACATGTTTAAAGTCTTTGAGAATGAAGTTTTATGACAGTTTTTGTGCTGTGGTTGTTTATTTTTTTAGGCATACAGCTTTGATCAGATTCTCAAAGTACTCTATGATGGGACAAGGTCTGCACACTAAGTAGGCACTCTGCATGCAACCAGAGGGACAGCCTTTCACACACACTGGTCCTGAGAAACTGGCTCCATTTTTGAGAAAACGGCTTCTAAGGGGGTTCAAAGGGAGGGGGTGTGACCCTTGTCCTTGGAAAAACCCACAGAGCACTCCTAGGCACATACCCACCCTGCTGAGTTGTTTGTTTGTAAATAACAGGGCATTAGGATTCCCTAATCTGGCTCTGACTACTGGCAGAACACTCCTGTTCTTGAGCTGCAGGAGAGATCTGCAGCGCCAGGTGTCCCTGACTCAGTTAGGTGAGGACCCATAGCAACCCCGTAGCAACCACCAATCAGCATGAGACATGGAAAATACCTGAAATGCCAAGTGACCCTCCTAGTAGTTTGATTGATAACACGTTAGGAAACCGTGTAGTTTAGCGTGTACACTCCTCACGGCTTAAACCAATCAGTTCAAATGTATCCACCTCTTGAACTAACCAATCACCCTTACCCAACTTGTTCCCGCCAGTGAATGTGTTAATCAATGTTAAGAGATGTTGTTTGATTTTCCCGAGGTATGGAATGATTTGCTGTGTGAATATGTGACGCATAGAGCATCCCCCAAAACCTATAAAATCTCACTGAACAAAGGACCAGGGCTCACTCCCTAAGAACGCTGTGTCGGAAACGGTTGTGAGTCCAGGCTCCAGCTTGCAATAAAGACTCTTGTGTGATTGTATCAGATTCAGCTCCTGGCGGTCTATTGGGGTCCCATGAATCTAGCATTACATCCCCCCCTTTTTTTCCTAGAAGTGGCATATTTACTCAAACACCAGTGAAGAGTTCCCATTACTGAGTTTAAGAATAGAAAAATGAATACCACCATTCTGTTATAAAAGGCTTAGAGGAGGAGCTAGAGAGAGGTAAATTTACTAAGCACATGATTTTTCTGACTCTAAAAACTTTTTTTTTTTTTTTCTGTTTCACCATGCTGTGATAACCTCTAAACTGACTTGCCTCCTACTTCTTGGATCTTAATACAGCTATTGGATATTTGGCCCCAAATAACCAATCCATTTTTCTATTTCTTATTCTAAGCTGATATTATGTTGGGGAAAAGAGGGGGAAGTTTGGCTTTGCATTTATTTTGAAAGTAGACAAGTGGAGGCATTCATTTTCTATTTTAATCCCAAGCAGAAAATTACACACCCTTTAAAAAAAAATCTCCCTCTAATCTGTACGTAATATAGACTAGAGTTGATCCCAACAGAGAAACAGAAGAGAGAATGCGTACCTTTGAGGAAGACAGTTCCTCAACTGCATAGCTAGAATTTGCAGAGAAAATTTTTAAAAAGGTGAAAAAAAATCTAGTGATGGCTTATGGAGGCTTAAAGACTAAAAGCAAGTACTTAAAACAAGATCTTAAAATAAGACAAATACCTGTAAGTAAGAAGGGCCTTGAAGCAAGAAGCCCCACTCTGTTGCTGAAAGCTTTATCTTTGTCCCCAATGCCAATCAATGTCGAGTACACGGCTTTGAGAAAAAGGGGAAAAAAGGATTATTGCTTTGCTAGCAAAGGAGAAACACAGAACTCGTGTCCCAGAGGCTGTGATTCTGTCCTCAGCAGGAACAGGGGGCTTTTATAGAGGTGATTCAAATGTTAGTTGTAGTTCACTTGTTAATTCTGGAGACAGTCATTTCTGAGATCTTCTGGTACCATCCCCAAAGTCTGTATTGCTTTCTTCCTATGGTGGGTGTGTACTCAAGGATAGATAAATCTGCCTAGGATGGGGAAGAAAGGTGATCCTATTTCTCCTGAAATTAGGGATGGGGAGAAATTAGGGAAGAGCAGGGAGAGAGAAAGAGAAAGAAACATTCTCATTTAAAAAATAATTTGTAGTGGCAGCGCATCAATGGCTATATTCAAAGCATAAAGTAGACCACTGTCTCAACTCTGCCAGTCTACACAGGACACCCAAAGCAGATCCAAAAGGCACCATCACATTAGCATGTTAACAGAAGACTGAGCTCTAAATGCACAGTATGATTTACTGAGTAACTTTCACATTTGTCTTGTTACAGGAGGTGGGTCTTATCACTCTCAAAGTGTTCTCTGCTTGTCCACAGGATCCTCTTTTCTAGTTCCTTACTACTGCCTATGAAAGATGACCTCAAATTTAGTGGTTTAAAACAATACAAATAATCTCATGGCTCTGTCCTTGAAAAGCTCAAAATGGATCTCATGGAGCTAAAATGCAGGTGTTAGGCATACATTTCTTTCTGGAGGTTGTAGGGAGAATGAGTTTTCTTGCCTTTTCTAGCTTCTAAAGACTTTCCCCACTCCCTGATTGCTGGCCTCTTCATTTTCAAAGCCAGCAATGGCTGGCCAAGTCCTTCTCATTGCATCACTCTTAACTCTTCTGCCTTCATCTTCCACATGTAAAGATGAATGATTATACTCCCCCCACCGTAATCTAATACCATCTCTTTATTTGAAAGTTGGATGATTAGCTACTTTATTTCCATCTGCAACCCTTATAGCTTTGTTAGGTAAGTGATGATAGTTTCAGGAATTAGGATTTAGACAACATTGAGTAGGGGGCATTCTGTCTGCCACAACTACCAAGTTAATAAGCGCTCTAGGTAATGTTCCCTTTGCTTCTATGACAAGGTAGGCCTTCCTGAGTTGTTCAGTCTATTGTCTTCAGTCTCTTATAATGACTAAACTGAGAAATAAAGAAGCATGTTAAATTACCAGAGTGTGTAGATGTTAAATAAATTTAAGGGTCAGGTTGGAGGAAAGAATCCTATACCTTCTCTTAAATATCTCATAGCAAAAGTGGAGAACATGAAAGAGCAATTCCTAGTTCTTAATGTCTCAAAGAAAACGGATATTAAGGTCTCATGTTACTTTTCCTTTCTCAGATTTATTTTCTCAATGTACTATGAGTATAAATATTATTAATTATATGATTGGACAAATTAAGGAATAGAAATAATAGTTTACCTTGAGTTATGTTTGAAATTAAAAAAAAAAATAGTTACCTTAAATTTAATGACTGACCTAAGAAAACAGAAGGGATCCTGTTCCCTTTTTGCTTTTTAAAGGTGAAGAATATGGGGATTTTATCAACTGCACTGTTAGAAAGTGACAGAATCAGACTCAGAGCAGATTTGCCTGACTCCACAAAGTCCGTGCTATGGCTGCCATCGTCTGGCCAGTTCACTGCCATGCCATTGTCACCAGGAGTGTGACTGTTTGATTTGTAAGATTTGAATTAGGCTAGGAAGCCAGTATTTACTGTTTTATAATTATTAGGATATCTCTATTTCAAGCAATACTGTAAATTACGAAGCATAAAACACAAGCTCTGCTCTGAATTAATCTATTTATATAAATTATGATAGAAATCACCTTTTAAAATGAATAAAGATAATTAAAATGAGAAAAGGAGCAATCCTATCTATATCTGCTGTTAAATGTTCCAAAATTAGAGATTTAATAGTTACACCATTTCTAATTTTCAAAGGCTTTTTCTTTAAAGCAGTCTTTTTCTAACTTAAAGATCATTTCAAATACTCCAATATTTAGAATATTGCTTAGTGATGATAAGACAAGTCTACATAAAATATATCATGATAGTGTTATAAAAAATTTACATTTTAAAGGGTAGATTTCAGGGTGTGGATTTTAGGAACATTCTTGTTCTATGCATCATCTCCACCTTTTTTCTATTTAAGGAGCAAGATTGTTTACCTGTTGGTATTTTTTTCTTGCTTCTTTCAAAGTACTGTGTAAAGACTTCTTTCAGACACTCCTTCAAAAGCCTGCAAAGTGTACCCCACCCTGTTTTGTGAATGCTGTCATCGTGAACAGATTTTGGGTATAGCCAGGGAAAAGTCACGCTATCATGGAACCACATCACCCGCTAGGAACAATAGGGGACATGAAAGGGCAAGTGAGTGCCATCCAAGAGTCCACAGGCACGAAAACCCAGAGGCAGGGGAAGCTGAGGCAGCAGGGCCGAAGCTCTTAGGTTGGTTTCTGTGATGGGTGAACTACGTAGAAGTTGATTAGGATGTAAACTGAACATCACTGGTTCCTGTGTCTTTAATTTTATTAAATAATGGTCTCCTCATTGAAGTTTTTTCCATAGGCAATGGAAAGTTCAGCTCATAGGCAATTTGGCCATGTATTTTTTTCTGAGCAGATTTACATGGAATGTTAAAATAAATTCTACTTAATTTAAGGCACTAACAATTATTATAATGAGAACAATCTGATCATTTTTGAGTATCTATTGTGTCTAATGAAGGCTCCCCAAAGTGATGCTTGTGTCTATTTTTAAAAAACAGAATGATTTATCAAACTTTTTATTGTTTATAGAAAACAGCTCACCTCTCCTTTCTTATCAGACTCTGGCTGAGTTCTGCAAAAGTCTGCATTGTTATTATTAAGAACTATATTGAATTCAGGGTGGAGTTATAGGACAATTGTGATTTGCAAGTTTTTTAAAATTAAAAATGCCAGCTTTTGTTAAAAAAAATGTTGGGAAAGCCTATATTTGCAAGCCCTAAGTCCCTAAGTTTATAATATTAATTTGTTAAAATATAATTATTGGACTCCTGGTTTCCAGTTCCACTTGCAAAGAATTGGAAGTCACCACTATGACGTAACAAGTAAAAAATTGACCAGGGCAGTGGTCTGGACGCCCAGACTGGTATGACCATGCAGACTGTGGCAGCAAGCTTCCTATTTTGCAGTCATAACTTCCTCCTTATAGGAACCTTATGCCTATAAGGCCTTCTGCTGATTAGGTGAGACCATGTTATGGCAAGTAATATACTTTACTCAAAGTTTACTAAGTTAAACGTTAACCATATCTAAAAAATACCTTCATAGAAACATCTGCACCAATTTTTGAACAAACAAATGGGCACCATATCCTAATCAAGTTGACATAAAATTAACCATCATTGTTGGTCTTTTAAATTTTAATGATTCTAGTAGGTGTGTAGTATTATTTCACTATCATTTTATTTTGTATTTGTCTGGTGATGAGTGACATTGACCACATTTGTATTTATTTATTGGACATTCATGATTTTGCTTTGTAAAGTTCCTACTTAGTTTTTTTTTTATTGAGTTGAAGGGCTATTTATATATTCCATATTCAAGTGCTTTGTTAGGTATGTGTAGCATGAATATTGTCTATGAGTCTGTGACTTGTCTATTCATTTTGCTATTTAGTCTTTTCTTAAAGTATTCTTTAAAATTTTTTTTTGTAGTTATAGATAGACAGAATGCTTTTATTTTGTCAATTTTAATTTGTGAGGATCAAATCCAGTGCTTCACACATGCTAGGCAAGCACTTTGTCACTGAGCTACAGCCTGAGCCCCTAATTAGTCTTTTGATGAGTAATTTTGTTAATTTTTTAATGTTCATTATATTTGCATATTTTTTCATTACCTCAGTTAAATACCTGACCCAAGCTAATGTTAGAAAGGAAAGAGGTTTTATGAGTAGGGGTATTGCTCAGTTGGTAGAGTGCTTGCCTCACATGCACAAAGCCCTGGGTTCAATCCCCAACACCAACCCTGCTCCCCAAAATATCTCAATCTAAAAGAAAGAGGTTTATTTAGCTCACAGTTTTGGAGTCTCAAAGTCCAAACAGCATGGTGAAAGCTATAGGGAGGGCCTTATGGAAGATGGTGAGAAGCTTGAGAGAAAGTGAATGAAGCCTATAACCCTTTCTCAAGGACTACCAAAGGGCCCCATTAGAACTATTCCAATCCCTTCTGAGGGCAGCATCCTAAGTGACCTCAGGACCTCTCTTTAGTCATTCCCAAGGTCCACACCATTTTCCAGGACTGCCACCTGGGAAGCAAGCCTTTAGCTCATGAACCTTTGGGGGACATTCAAACCATATCCAAAGCATAGCACTTTTATTGCCAATACTTTCCAAGTACTATCTAAAATTTTTTGCCAAATCCAGATTAATGAAGATATTATTTCATTTTTTTTTTCTGGAAGCTTCAAAGTTTGAATCTCTCTCTCTTTCTCTCTCTCTCTCTCATAGATCTGATCATAGACTATCTTGAATTAATTTGTATGTGTGTTGAGATTTTTATTTTCATATGGATGTACAGTTGTTCTGATACCATTTATTGAAAAGTCTCTGTTGGTTTACTGATCAGACTGCATTGACATTATTTTTCAACTGTAAAATTGTCAGACCAAATAGAATCTCCATCCCACTTCCAAATTCCTAGGAAAGAGTGGGTTGGGTGCCCACCCCAGGATGATATGCTATGGTAGTTTGGATGAGAGTTAAAGAAAACATACAGCACAAACCCGTTCTCTCACAAAGAGGACCTTGCATCTCTTTCTTTCTTTCTTTTACAGTTTTATTTTGAAATAACTAATTCACAGGAAGTTGCAAAAAAATATATGTAGAGAGGAACCATGCAGATTTCAGAGCACCTCCCCTAATGTTGACATCTTACATATAGTACCGTATCACGCATCAAAACCAGGAAACTGACTTTGGTACCAAAGCTTACTCAGGTCTTAATATTTATACACACATTGTGAGTGTGTGGTCCTCAGTCACTAGGTCATACATGCAACTGTGTGTAGTTACCACCTCTAGCATGATACAGAACTGTTCTACAGCACAAGGCGCCCTCATGCTACTCCTTTGTAGATACTTATCCCCCATCCCTAATCTGGCAACACTAATATTTTTTCCACCCATATAATCTGATTTCAAAATCATTGTATAGTGGACTCTCATAGTATGTAACTTTTCTTGCGTCAGGGGTAGTGATTGAACCCAAGGGTGTCTAACCATGGAGCCACATTCCCAGCCCTTTTTATTTATTTATTTATTTGTGTTTGAGACAGCGTCTCTCTAAGTGGCTGAGGCTGGCTTTGAACTCGTGATCCTCATGCCTTAGCCTTCCAAGTCACTGAGATTACATGCTTGCACTACCACAAGTGTGTAACTTTTAAAAACTTCTTTTTGCTTAGTACCTTTTTATTTTTTCCCCCTCTCCTTTCTCTCTGGTGCTGGGAGCCATCAGCCAAGTAGGTATGACAAATTCCTTGCCAGCTTACTCCCATGCTGTCTAGTGGAAGGACTTCTGAAAGGTGACCTTGCTCAAGGACCAGGGCAGGATCCGTGTTTAGCATAATAGGAGAGTAGGGTGTTTCCCCTTTAGAATAGGGCAGTTTAGCATAATAGACGTGGATTCCCCCAGAGCGTGTTTGTAGACGGCCGGTGTGAGTTCGGGAATAAAGAATTGCTGTTTGAATCTACAAGCTGTGTGGAGACTCGTGATTTGTGCCCAGCCAGAGACTGCGGCACTCTGGTTCTTTCTTTCTTTCTCCTCTCTCCCTCCCTCTCCTATTTTGTTATTTCCAGATTTGGGTTCTCATGAACATACATGTACAGGTTTTTGCATGAATATAACTTTTTACTTTTCAAGGGTGAATGCCCAAGAGTATAATTCTAAGATAATTGGCCCAAAATTCAAACACCATTGTATGGTGTGGTGAGCAATATAAGATACCCATGCCTTTATCTCTCAACATGAGAACCTTTTCATGGCAGGGAGATTTTCCTGGATTATCTGGCTGAGTCCAGGATAATCAGAAGGGTCCTAATGAGAGTGAGGCAAGAGATATTAAAAGATGCTGCCCTGTTGGCTTAGAAAATGGAGAAAGGGACTGTGATCCGGGGAATGAACGAAACCTCTAGAAGCTGGAAAAGACAAGAAGAAGCTCCTCTAGAGCTTTTAGTGGAAAGAGCCCTCCTGTGTCAGCCCTGCTGATAACCTGGCTTTTAGCTCATATGACCTACTTCTTACTTCTGACATCCAGGACTCCAGATAATACATCTGAGTTCTTTTAGCCAGAAAATGTGAGATACTTTGTTAATAGCAATAGGAGAAAAGCAAAACATATATGGCAATAAAATTTTAGTTGTAAAAGAAACTGCAAAATTTTCCCAGAGTAGCTATCCCTGCTTTCTAAGATCTTAATCTTTCTTCAAGAGTCACCACATATTCTATTGTTTTCTTGAAGCCATTTTTATCCATCAATTATGTTATTTCCGAATGTCTTTTAAATGTCAGGCACTGACATCTAAGACTCCAGATAATACATCTGAGTTATTTTAGCCAGATAAAAGTGAATAATACAGGTAAGGTCCTTGCTTTCACGGACATAAAACTCCAGGGAGGAGGTAGAGAAAGTAATTACAAACAAGGAGTATCAGATAGAAATAAATGGTATGAAGAGGAGGCGGCCTTCATAGTTGCTTTAGTTTGGGTGGTTGAAGAAGTCTCATCTGAAGAGGAACTTTGACCTGAGATTCCAATACTGAGAATAACACAGCGAGGTAAAAATAGGCAGGAAAACCATTTTCTAGGTAGAGGCCACATCTTGAGAATGAGAGCTAGTGAGCAAATCACAAGAAAGGCAATGTGACAAGAGTAAGGAACAAGGTGGTCCTGGGGCTTGGAGATGCTGTCTCTTCACCAAAACTTGTGTTGAAATTTACTTACCAATATGATGGTATTGAGAGACAGTGGGTTTTTTGGATCATGGGCCTCAAACTTTGTGAGGGGATTAATGCAGACCTCCTCCAAGATTGAGTCTGGTATTGGGACACCTCTCTCTTTGCACACTCGCCCTTCTGCTTTTCCATCAGGGGTTGGTGCAGTGTGAGGCCCTGACCAGGAGCCAGATGAATGCCAGTGACATGGTTTTGGACTTCTCAGCCTCCAGAGCCAAGAGCCATATGACCCACTCTCAGAAAATCTATTATTCAGCAACAGAAATGAACTAAGGCAGGTAGAGAATCAAAGTAGATGGGATCAGATATGTAGACAGGAGATTGACAGGTTCTCCTATGATAGGACAAGAAGTTTAGCCTCTGAGTAGTGGGAAACCACTGGAAGATTTTAAACATAGAGAAGCCACGATCTGATTTCTGTTTAAAAATGATTACTCTTCGGTGGTGCATGCTTTAATCCCAATGACACTGGAAGCTGAGGCAGGAGGATTGCATGTTTGAGGATAGCCTCAGCAACTTAGTGAGATTCTGTGTCAAAATAAAAAATAATAAGGGCCAGGATGTAGTTCAGTGGTAGAGTGCCTCTGGGTTCTATCCCCAGTACCATGAAAAACAAGAACAGAAACAAAAACACCCCAGGAGAATAATCCCACTGCTAAAAGGAATGATTTGAACAGAGAATAGAAGAGGGAGAACTGATGAAGAGACTATGAACTAACTAGGTTGATAGCATGGAATTGAAGAAAAAGGTGATAGATTTAGGATTTGTTTGTAGGTTGTAGTCAACAGGATTGTTACTGCTGCTGGACTGGCCATGGGAGTGAAGAAAGTTTTTTTTTGCTTAAAAACTAGGAGATGGTAATGTCTTCAATTTTGGATAATTATTATTTTAGGGCATATGGTCTGGGAAGGCAGAAAGTAAAATAAGCTATTAAATTTATGAATTCAAGTGGAGAGTCTGTCAATGAACAGTTAGATGTTGATCCTGGAGTCTTGAATATGGAATTGATTATTGTTTCAAATTATGAGGTTGGATGTGATTAATCTGGAAGAATGCAGAGTAGAAAGGGAGACAGCACTTCAATTTGTAGTAGAGTTTGAGCATAAAACAAAACCAACCAAACAAAAACATGGCTGAGCAGCAATACTCTTTGAAGGTGGAGAAAGACCAGGAGAGCATCATACCATGAAGCCAAGAAAAAAAAAAAAATCCATAAAGAAGTAGACATTTGGAGCTGGACACAGTGGCAAAAACCTGTAATTCCAGCAGCTCTGGTGGCTGAGGCAGATCACAAGTTCAAAGCCAGCCTCAGCAACTTAGTGAGGCCCTGAGCAACTCAATAACAACCTGTTTCAAAATAAAATAGAAGAAGCTATGGGGGAATGGAGTAGGCATGGGGGTAGGGAAGATGGTGAGATGAGATGGTCATCATTACCCTAAAGTACATGTATGAAGACAAGAGTGTACTTAGGGTACATGTCTACTTTGTGAACAACCAGAGGTATGAAAAATTGTGCTGTGTGTACTATGAATTGAAATGCATTCTGCTGTTTTGTATAACAAATTGAAATGAATAAATAAAATTTTTAAAAAGAAGAAAAAAAAAAAACACTGGGGATATGGTTCAGTGGTTAAGTATCCCTGGGTTCGATCCCTGGGACCAAAAAAAAAATATATATATATATATGTATATATTCACATTTATGTGAAACACCACTAAGAATTCTAATGAGAAACTTAAGGAGAGTGGCTGAAATTTAGAAAATTGTGCCAATTAAGTGCAACAGAGGGAGAGTGAACAGGGAGCAGCGGAACCTTAGATGTATACAAAGGAAATGGAGATGAAAAGGATCCTACATAATGATGTGAAGAGGTTGATGGATCCGAAGTTCTCAGTGAAATTGGTGACTTAGATGTCAGAGTGTGAGTGCAATAGTATGTGAGCTGCAAGAGTTGGTAGTAAAGTTGCATACTTGAAATGAAGACTTTGAGGGTAGTGTGTAATGAATGATGATGGGTCAAGGTATATGTGATTGTGGGAAATATGGTAGAAGGCCTCGATAGAATGGAGGAGGCCAGGGAAGATGTTAACCATGTGGTCCACCTAGACATTGAAACCACCAAGACTTTAAAAGTAGGAGTGCAAAGGAAGCCACGTGTAAGGTATGGATGTTTGCCATATTGTGCAATATCTCTTCCTTCCTGAACTTCCTTTTTATTTTGTATCTCCTTAGCAACATTTGTCTTATTCTTTGCCTTTTGTGGCTTCTGTTTTCTAGAGGAAATGAAAACAAGCTTGTTGCTTTCTCCAACAGCACAAAGCCCAATTCAACACAGGTTTTCAATGAATAAAAACAAATGATGACTCTAGGGGCCTCTACATGACTGAGGGCAGAACCATCTTATTGAGGGCCAGCCTATTTTCCAATAAATAAAACACAAGACAATGAGTAAGGATCAGGCTTCAGAGAAATCACGTGCCACAAAGATATATTAACAGTCAACATTTATTTTCAAAAGAGATTTTCTATTTTTTAAATAGTACAAAAATAAACTGTAGTTTGTCTCAAGACATGTTTTACATAAGTTAATTTAAATACACATTTGTCTAAGGCACTGAAACATTCACAACCCTAATTTTCAGGTATAGTCAGCAGGTTGATGTTAGTATCAAGTTGGTTTGTCCCTCCCCCCCAAAAAACCCACCAAAAAATCCCAGAAGTTACCAGTTTCATGCTTAAAACATCAAAATGTTTTAAGCATAAAAAATCCCAAAGAAAAATTTTCCTGAGTTATTCCTTTAATAACATCTTTCTTTCCTAAGAGACTTTTTTTTTTTCAGTTATTTACACAAATATTGATGCTGTCTGTACTTGGTGCTTGATGTTGAAATTCTAATCTTAAATATCTTAGTATCTCAGAATTAGGTTCCTGAAAACTTATTCACAAATCTTACTTAATCCCAATCATTTACATATTTCAGAGAGGTAATCACAAAATATATTGATTCTGACATAATAAAAAAACAAATGATTGCAGGCTTAAACAGTCTATAACAATAACATCCTAATTAAACATAATAATAATCCTCAATAAATATACAGTACCATAAAATGTCAGCTGACAATGAGATGTGGAAAACTATTGTCATTATTATTTTTACTATTAATGCTCAACTACTTACTAGTTTACAGAAAAGTAACTTTCTTCCTGTGGAGAATGCCTTACAATTCTAAGGTTCTAGCCTCTTTGTAGGTTCTTGGTTATAGATGGTTAAAGTTATAAATAAAAATTTCTGCTGTTCACTTAAAAGTAAATATATTTTTTAAAACAAGGCTCTTTTCTTTTATTCCTACCAAGAGGAGCTAAGTAGTAGTCCTGAGCTGAGGTTTTCCTGAAATGTGCAAAGTTCAAGTAAGACAATATTAGAGTTCAAAGATAGAAGAGCTCTGATCTTAAAAACGAGGAAAACAAAAATAGAAGAAAAGCTGAATCAGAAAAGTTACTTTTAACAAAGTAGCTACCAGGAAAAAAAAAAAAAGAAAAAAATCTAAGGAGCAGCATGCAGGGCTGGTTTTGATTCAAATGCCCAAGGCTTGAGATTTGTGTCAAATGGATTTAAACGTTTTGAAGAGGATTTTGATGGGGCTAATACATTTTGCACTGTCATAGTGACTGCAAAATCACACTGTATCAAAGAAAATCTAAGAAAATAGATCATTGTTCAAGTCTAGCTCGGGACTCCATTTAACTCAAAGCAAAATCTGTTGAGTACCATCCTGCAGTATAAGGATAGAATAAATTCTGCTTCAAAAGTTTAAATCCAAATTAGAATTTGAATTCAATTTTCTTCCTTTTTATTGGTTATTAACCTTAATCAATTTATTTGTTGTGGTACTGGTGATTGAACCCAGGGATACTCAACCACTGAGTGACACCCCCAGCCCTTTTTATCTTTTGTGACACAAGTCACTAAATTGCTGTTTCACCTAGATCCTTCTGCCTCACCCTCCCAAGTCCTAAAATTACAGGTGTGTACCACCATGCCCAGATGTTTTTCTGCTATAAATTCAGCATGTTATTGTTCATAAAAACAAATTCTAAAATCTTTAAGATGGAACTGGACTCTTAAAAGAATCAAGGGTCTATGGAAACCAACTTAATAAATAGCATTTTGACTTAAAAAAGTCACGTTATAAATAAATTTGCACTCCTAGTGAAAACCCCAAAATTTGATATTTTGATTTAAAAGGAGGTTGTAAGTCATGTTGGATTTTTTCTCCTAGTGAAAAAGCAAAAATCTCTAATATTTTAACCAGTAACTATAATTTCTACTGGTTTGAGAAGTGATTCTACCCATCGATTTAGATTCAAATTATTATTTCAAGGCTGCTTTAAAGACATGAAATTACTGGTAGTGTCTGCTTTAGATATTCATTTAAATGTCTTGTACCCTTGTTTGATGACAGATGAAAAAAGTCCTTTAAAATTCCAACCCTAGTTGCTCTATTGCAGCATAAAAGGCAGATTAAAAATAATGGCAGTGTAGAAACTGCAGCATTTCCATCTTGTAAGTATTTGAATGTTCAAATACCTTGGCATTTGTTCTTATTAAAACATACTATATACTGAAATTCAAGTAAAAACATGTCAAGTCACTTCCCATTGTTTTCTAAAAGAAAAGAATGAACTATTTTTCCCCCGTAAGTGGAAGAAAATAATCTTTAAAAGTAGTGACACAGTAATTTCCACAAGTGTGACCCCTTCCTCTCTAATAAGAGTACTGCCGCCTTCTGTTACAGAAGATGGAAAGTAACATAAGGCATTTAATAAATATATTAATATAAATATTAATTATTTAAGTTAAAAGGAATGATCCATAAATAAATAAATATGACCAATAGACTTCTACAGTTCTGTTGCACGCCCTTTCAGTAGTACTGTGGGATTGATGTCTTCTAGTCTGGAGTGAGAAGCACTTGCGTTGATGGTGACTGTCTTGGTGAGCAGTGGATCCTGAACACTGAATGAGACGAAGGGACAGCCCTTCACGTTACGGCAGATGAGGGACTGAATGGAGGCAGTGTTGATGATCTTAAAGCCCACCTCTCCTCCAAAAGTGCTTGGCTTCCAATAGTGAGGAGAACATATAGGATTACCCAAAAGTCCTTTCAAGGAGAATGGTGCTCCAATTTCCACCATGGTCTCACCAAAGATGGCATCAGGACGAGGCTTTTCCACCAGGAGGGCAGGATAGAACTCCATGGCATCAATGTCACCATAGAGGGCTTCCAACTCTGCAGCCATTTCCTTCTCTCCTGGGAAGGTGAAGAAGACAGAAATATATCCAATGTAAAACTTTAAAGAATTTCATCCCTTCAGTTTGCTTTCAACTCCCCTGTTATTTCCATAGACCCTTGATTCTTTTAAGAGTCTAGAAAATTGTATACCTGTAAGTTCTTCAAATGATTTGTAGGGCTTCAGGTTGAAGCGTTTGCGGTACTCGTTGAATGACTGGTATTTCATATTTCTGCTGTGTTCAATTGAGGCCTTGGCCACTGTTTGTACTGCAGATGGCACATTCCTGCCACCAGAAACCTGTGCAAAATGAATTAAATTGTCAAATCATTTTTAGGCATATTTACTCCTTTTGCTTTAAAGTATTCTGACCAATGTCCTCAGCCTGCTTATATACACTGTAACAGCAGCTGTGCTGAAGATTCAAAGTGACAGTGGTCTAGAACTAATTTGCCTTTTAAAGTTATACAAATGAAGCTGATATTCAAGTCTTCAATGTATTTCTATATAATCTGTAAGATTTATATAAAGGTTTAAAAATATTAAGGTATGGGTATGTATTATTTTCTTGACAATGTGCACTAAAGCTTTGGATATCAAAGAAAATTTAGCCTTCTTATATTAAGAGAATAATTTTAGTAGTAAAATAATTGATTTTTCCTTTATTAACTTCAAGAAAACTAATTTCAGTGTCAGAAATTCTAAAGTCACTGGCCAGTCTTTGTTTTTCAGTAATGCTTACCCTGCCAGCAATTTGTCTGGTGAATGACTCAACGAACTGGGTAAGTCCATGTTCCAGTAATATGGAGTTGTTGTAGAGAAACTGTTGATAGTTGTACTCCTGGTCATGAATTTGAAAGGTGTCAGGCAGAAGGGGATGCCAGTGATAAAGTGTGTTAAACTCAGAAGCAATACGGTTTTGGTACTGGAATTGTTGGTTGAAAAGCAGCTCTGGGTCAAACTTGAGTTTGAAGTGATAGCCGCTCAAGTGCTGGACGTAGTCTTCAATCACAATTTTAATGGTCTCCCCTATTTGCACAAGACAAAGAATTAAAAATCCTAATGCTTTCTGATAACAAGCTTTCAAGCAACTAACATGCAATTTTGTTAATTTGCTATTCTTTGTTTCTTTTTAAAATTAATATCAAATCAAAGGTAGTTATATTAACAATCATGCTCATAGACCAAATTAATGGTGTATGTTTTTTCATTTACAACATTCCTTTGGAATTACTCCTGCCCCCACAGCAAAGGTATCAATAAACTATTTACTTTATTTTGGGGATGAGGGTTTTGTTTAGATAATTTTAGATAATTTTCTCTTGCTCACCTATTAATATTAGTCTGCTCGTCTGGAACAACCGCTCATCATCCCACTCTGGATGTTCCTGTTTAAGCACATCACACACTCGGTTATGTTCCCGTAGCCAGATTGTGGCATACATCATCAGACCAGGCACTAGACCAAAGACCTCCTGCCCCACAGCAAACTGAAGGTGTTCAGGGATGTGAGGGGGGTAGATCATCTCCACCTGAGCGTCTTTGACTGTGGGAGGATACACCTCTCCACCAATCACCTGTAAACAGGAATAAACATTAGAGTTTAAAAAACGTATTTATCATTTTAAAGTATAAGAGTCATAACTGATTTTTAGTAGTCAAAGGGCATATACCTGATATTTCAGTTTTCCATCCTTGAAGAGGCGCAGCTTATGTTGTCTATCCAGAGTTTCACCATAAACATGACTTAGGTCCACCTAGAAAATTATGGAATATTTTCAATTTGCTGCTGTTGAACAATCTTATGATTTTTATATAATTTATCATTAAATAATTCAATCATTTAATTTTCTTTAAAATTTTTATAACCACAAAATATTAAAATTTGTTAACCCACTGAATCTACAAGCCCCTATGTCTTGTGTTTAAAGGTATTAGTACCCATACTGGGCTTAAGAATATGCTTCACTATAATCATGATATTTCTAAAAATAACATTAAAAAGTGAGGGCTGGGGCTGTAACTCAGTGTAGAGATCCTGCCCACTAGTATGCATAAGATCCTGGGTTCCATCCCTAGCACTTCAGGGAAAAAAATATAATAAAAAACCCCAAAACCCTAGAAAAATGAATTGATACAAAATTCTTGACATTTCAGTGCTAAAGTTTAAAGAATTTTTTATATGTGTGTCTGTGTAAATACTTTTACTAAACCAGTAAATTAAAATGGAGAATTCTAAGGTTTTTATAGACATTTTATAAAATGAGGGTGAATTATTTGGTATGGTACAAATGTTAGCATTTATCATCTGCTACAGTTCTGATTTAACTCAGTCTTACCCCGTGGCCCAGTCCTGTGGTAAAAGCTGGCCCTCGATTCCGATCTGACTTAAAAAATTGATGGGTGAAGTGCTGAGCAAAGAATGCAAACATCATATTGGTGCCTTGGGGGTCAGGAATGAACTTTCTTCTTAGAAGAACTTTTTCAAACACCTCTTTAGAATCAGGAAGCTCCTTCTTCCCTGAAAAATGAAAAACTTAAGATAAAAATCCACCTACATATTAAAGGGGACAGACATGACTGTCACTTTGAGGACATTCATCACTTACAGGGTACATACAATTGTCAAGAGGACCATAATGAAAATTCTAAGATATTTGAGAACCCCTTAAATAATTTTTTCTATTTAAACTAGCATTAATTTGCTTTTAATAATATAATTATTAGGACATTATACCAAAATGGTCATTTAATTTTATGGAAGTTTACAGATTCATATTTTTCTTGAAAAAAAAGTTGCATCCATAATCATTTATTCTCACCCACCTTTCACACCCATGGGTGTTGGGCAGTCATCTGCCACAGGAGGCAGGGCTCTGGTATAGTAGGAGAGGTTAGAGAAGGCTTCCCAGTTTTTGTAGCCATAGTGCACATTGTAAGTTGGTGGACTTTCAATCAAATGTGATCTGGCTGAAAGTTAAAGAAAAAAAGTTAAAAGAAAAAGTTTAAAAAGTTAAAAAAAATATTTTATTGGTCTCCATATGCACAACAAATCAATGTTCATTTTTATTTCAAAATGTGGAAGGTAGTACAGAAATTAAATTCAATTCCAAAGGTACTCTAAAAATCATTACATTTCAGTGTAACTACCAGTGAAAATGCCATCTTTACTAAAATATACATGCTTTACAAGAGTACTATGCTCTAGCAATCTTTTATTTCTCCAGTAGCTTCAATTCTCTGCTCAAGAGACCTATAATAAGAATAGTTGTGCATGGCACTACTTCAGAAGCATAGAATTTCTTTCTAAACCAATCCAAATTAACCACTTATGTGAATGTTTAGGATACCTCTGTCCTATATACATTCAATAAACAAATAATAAACTACACAAACTGGCTGAAATAGAGGGATGGAGTCTTCTGAGTAGAACTGACTACAGGACAGAACTGTATCAACTAGATGGGACCAAACGTCAATATTTCTGATCTTTAAGCAGACCAACTAAAGTTACATTTAAAATCATTTTGACAGGTTGGAAATAGGTTTTTGGATTGGGTTTAGTAATCTTCATTATTATAAAGTATGTTTCTTTGAGGAAGTTGAAAACCTTAGAAAGATATTTGTACTTACAAGTCAACACATATCTCATGATTGAATTTCGCAGGAAGGGAATATTATTGACAATGTTCCAGACCCCCTTGAAGTGGGTAAGTATGTAGTGGACTGTGTTTGGAGTGGGCTTCAGAAGTAGTTTTATTCTGGTCAAAAGTTCAGCTGTAAGAGAGCAAGAGAAATGAGACTCATCATAAGACAAATCTATAATGATACCTGTATGTAATCCCAACCCACATAAAGAAACTCAAGGGGAAACTTACGTGTTGAACAATTTTCACCATAGAATCCTGTCCTGGTACAGTCACACTTATACTGGTCAAATCCTGTGCTCATACATACACCTTGGTTTTGACATGGGTTGGAACAGCAAGGATTTGCTACAGTATAAAAGTAAGGACAGCACATCAATCATTCTTCAATGTCTTAACCTTGACTTAAATGTTTCATATTTTAACTATGGGGCATCTTTACAATAATAAATATAAGAAATAAGTAGTCATGGAATACAATTTTTAAACCCTTCTCACTGAATGGTTATACTGAGTAACAGATTGCTCAACTTGATAACAACTTTTTAGATTTTCAAGTCAGTGTTTCTAAAAAGCTAAAGCAGCACTTTCAAATGGATTGGATCTAGTACTTTAATTATTATTAGTAGTGGTAGTCCCATGGATTGAACCCAGGGGTGCTTACCACTGAGCCACATCCCCAGCCCGTTTTTATTTCTTGAGACAGGGTCTCACTAAACTGCTTTAGTCCTTGCTAAATTGCTGAGGCTGGCTTTGAACTTGCCATCTTTTTTGCCTCATCCTCCCGAGCCCAAATTTAGCAAACTTTTCAAAGTCAAAAACAGCTTTTACTTTTCAAATATTTTGTTTTAAAAACATAATTTGAGTTTCCCTGGGGCCGGAAAGCACTGTCCAGAGTATTAATTAAAACAATGGTTGCTGGCCTGCCTGGCGCAGTGGTGCACGCCTTAATCCCAGCAGCTCCGGAGGCTGAGGCGGGAGGATTTAAAGTTCCAAACCAGCTTCAGCAATTTAGCGGCGGGGGGGGGAAAGCATCCTGTGGTTCAGTGGTTAAGCGGCCCTTGGGCTTCAATCCTCAGTGAAAAGCAGAAAGAAAGAAAACACAAAAACAGAATGACTGCTGTTTGGTAACAAGAGGTGGCACACACACGTTTCACAGGTATCCATCAGATCCCGTCTTAAAATGACAACCTGCACATTAGGATCTCTATTCCTATCTAGCAGATGAGAGTGAGTCTTAGACCGGTTCAGGAGCTGGTGCACGAGATCAGATTGGGTGGCAAAACGGGGTTACCCCCCCAGTTCTCTTGGACTCAAGTTCAAATTCACCCAGCCCGTCTCTTCAGGAGTCGGCCTGCCGAGATGGACCGAGGTCGGAGCGGAAACAGCCTGGGTGCGGGCAGGCCACGCGGTACTCACCTGCGTGGCTGATGGCCAAGGCGGCGCTGAGCAGCAGAGCGGCCCGGAGCATCGTGGCCGAGGGCGGGGCGGTGCGCGGCGGGCGGAGCTTGGCTGTCGGGTCGGCTGTCGTCTGGAGGTGGCCCTGCGGGAGGCGCCGCTGCGGAGTTCCCGGGAGTGCTGACGCTCACTGCTCAAGTCGTTTGACAACTGAACCCTGGCGGAGAGACCCTCCCTTTTATGCCTGCAAACCAAGCCCACGTGACGTCACACGGACTTTTTCCATCGCCTGGTCTTACTCTCCACCGCCGTTTTCCCCTCTGCACTAAAAAGTTGCGTAAACCCGGGTGGGTCCGGAGTTTTACTCACGCAAAAAAAAAAAAAAAAAAAAAAAAAGTCGGAAACCCGCGAAGCTGCCCTCCGCCGCCCCAAGATGGGTGCGAAGCGAACTGTCCCCCCTCGTCTCCTATTCTTTCCACCTCCGGGGTGTCCTCCGCCCCCCGCCCCCCGGGGACTTGGCCACGTTCCTTTCCTTTTTTCCGGTTTTGGACCGAGCGCTTCCCAGAGCGGGTGCCGTGACCATTCGCCTTGGAGGGGATGCCGGAGCCGGAGGAGGACGCGGCTTCCCCTGGGGAACCGGAACGCCCGAAGCCCAAGAGCGCAGGGGATCACCTCTCCCGTGCCCAGGTCTCTAGTCTTTGGGGGACCTAAGAAAGGATGACACGACTCATGCTGTTTATTGACCCAGCTTAACCAGTTGTATGTGGAGCACATTCATAAGTACCTTTTATTTTTGTTATGTTGAACAGAATGTAACAGCTAGGCTAAGTGTCCACAGCTCTAATTTCTACCTAAATTTCTTTTTAAAATAAGGGTTCTTCCTTTGCTTCTTGAAAAGAGGGGAGAAAGGAAAAAATTTTCACTACTCCTAATCAATTACTGGGTAAATGATAGTCAACATGAACTCCAGGGTTTCCCAGCATAACATTTCCTGCCTTCTAATGGATAATGGAAACAGTTATACCCCAAATCTGCAGGAATGCTAAGTGCCGGAAGCATTTGCTTGAAGGTATTTTTTTTTCTTTCTCCTTTTACTGAATGTTTTTTCACCATTTCTGTCACCAGCTTTTCATAGCAATTCCCTATAAAAAGTTGATGAGTTGTGACCATGGATAAAGAAAACATAACTTTCATTTGCTTTTTAATTGTCTGGGCTTATTAGAGTTAATTTTAAAACCTCATTTTGGGACATAGTTGGATGAGAAATGTATTAGATGAAAAAAAAGGTTATTTTGACAGTTTTGAATTTCATTTTCCCTTGCTTTTCCTTACTATTTATCTTTGGTGGTGGTGGTATGTGAGTTTGAAGTATTAAACTAAAATAGGTAGAGAACAACAAATTCAGTTAAGCCCTACTTTCTTAGGATAATAGAAAAAGATTGGAAAAAAAAATCAAAAAAACCCGAAATCCAAATTACACCAGATCCATCGATTTGTAGAAGTCTTAAGAAAAAAGAGAGGAAAATTTTTTTGTTTGTTTTACCATTTTGCTTAATGTACACATTATCTGATGCTACAATGAGACACAAACGACTAAAATCCTATCCCATCCAGAAAATCTGTGTACTCTTCCTGTCGTATTGGAGCTCCCCATTGTGGCACCCCATTTATTTGTTGCACTGATTCCTATATAAAATTTCAACCAGTGCACAGAAAGAACATTTATTTTAATAACTTCCTTTAAAAAATTCCTATTTTTCATCCTGATTTTAAATGAATAAGGTTGCAGCTACTAAAAATTTATTTTTTTTAATTAAATTTTCAGTTTTAAAGCTACTAATCTTATCTTGATTAGATGCCTGTAAGAAGCCATACCCTGCCTCTTAGGGTGGGGCACTCTTGTAAACCCAGAAGCTTCTGAGCCTGAAGCAGGAGGATCACAAGTTCAAGGTCAGCCTCAGCAATTTAGTTAAACCCTAAGCAATTTATTGAGGTTTCCTAAACAACTTAGCCAGACCCTGTCTCGAAATGAAAAATAAAATGCCGGGCAGATAGCTCAGTGGTAAATTGCCCCTGGGTTCAATCCCACCCCCACCCCACAAAAAAATAAAAAAAAAAGAAAGAAAAGAAAAAACCTCTAGAAGAAACCAAGACTCAGTTTTGAAAGGAAGTCCAAATATGGGCTTGGGGAAAAAAAAGGGAAAGGTCATTATGTAATTTAACAAGTGTGACACAGATAAAATGAAATGAATAGGTACATTTTGAGATGCTGGTCACAAAAGGCATATTGAATATCCCAAATCAATTCAAGACGGCTAAACATATTTTATATGGAAAAGCACAATGATTATTTTGTACCACACAGGGTAAGGTTTTGTTATATAAAAATTATAGCTCTCAATTTTGTATATATATGGTGTTTCTGTGTATATTTTAGGCACATGTATGGATCTGTTGTATAAGACTTCTTTTATTGATCTCAAATTTGTTGGGAAACTTTCAGTATGAAGGGAAAATAAAGAATATTTAAAAATCTTCAGAGCATTCTGTTGAGTTTTACTGCCCCCTTCTGCTCCTTGAGTTTTTAATCAACTTTTTTTTTTTTTTTCCTAAAATGCTGGGAAGATTGCTAGACAAATTTTGTCTGTAATTTCCTAATGTTCCTAAACATTGACATTTGCAGCGTTCATTTTAGATTTAAGTTTTGTGTATACTAAAAAGGAATGAAATATGTATCAATTGAAGTAATGTCATTCATAATAAGTAAACAAAGAAAATACAGATAAAAAGAGAAAGATATGCCACGCTAATACAAATCCAAGAAAACTAGAATAGCTCTATTCATTTTGGACAGGGCAGATTATAGAGCAAGGAAAATTATGAGGAATAAGGGGAAATTCATGTATGATGGCAAGATAAATTCTCCAGCGATATGGCAGTCCTCGGGTATATTGCCAAATGAGATAGTATTAATGTACACGAGGCAAAACTGATAAAGCAGCAAGAGGAAATAGATTATGGATATTCCAATATCCCCCTTTAAAAAATGACAGACCTATCATACAGTAAGAGCATAACTGAACTCAGAAAAACTGTGACTCAACTGGAAATAATTGCTATCAATACACTCTTTAATGCAATGAACGACAGAATACACATTCTTCTCTAGTTTAAATGGAATACACAAAAATATAAAACAAATTCTGGGCTGTGAACTACACCTTATTACATTAAAAAATAGAAATCATGCAATCTATACTCTCTGGCCACAGTATTAAGCTACAAATAAATAACAAATAGTTAGAAAATCCCTCAAAGATTTGGAGATCACATAGTACACTTTAAAATAACTCAAGGATCACAGAGAATCTAAAAGAAAATTTTAAAATATCTTGAGCTAAATTAAGCTACAATTTAAGATATGTAGATTGTAGTGAATACAATCCTCAGAGAGAAATTTATAGCATTGAATGCATATATTATAAAAGAAGAAAGATAAAATCAATAGTCTGGTTTCCATTTTAGGAGAATCCAAAGAAGGAGCAATTAAAGCCCAAGAAAATAGAAGAAAAAAAATAATAAAAATTAGAGCAGATATTAATGAAATTGAAAGCAAGGAATTAATAAAGTTGACAAAACCAAAACCTAGTTCAGAAAGACTAAGACAATTGATTTCATTAACCAGGGTAACTAAGAAAAAAAGAGAATTTTACCTTATCAGAAGTGAAAGAAAATATCTGTACAGATCCCATGACTTTAAAAAGATAAAAGAATACCATAAACAAGTCTTCACCATAGATCTGATAAACTTGAATGTATAAATTTCTTTTTAAAAATTTTTTTTAGTTTTACATGGACAAAAGATCTTTATTTTATTTATTTATTTATTTTTATGTGGTGCTGAGGATCTATCCCAGTGCCTCATGCATGCGAGGCAAGTGCTCTACCACTGAGCCACAATGAAAACCATGTAAATATATAAATATAGTAAACTGATTTTTGATGAAGGAGCAATAGAAATTCAAAGACCATATTTTCTTTTTCTTTTAATATTTTTATTTAAATATGACAATGGAATGCATTACAATTCTTATTACACATATACAGCAAAATTTTTCATATCTCTGGTTGTATACAAAGTATATTCACACCAATTCATGTCTTTATACATGGACTTTGGATAATAATGTCCATCACATTCCACCATCTTTTTTTTTTAATTAATTTTTATTGTAGGTTGTTCAAAACATTACATAGTTCTTGAACATTCCACCATCTTATCTAACCCCATCCCCTCTCCCCCCTCCTTATCTAGAGTCTACTCCTCCCAAGCTCCCCCTCCCTACTCCACCATGAATCAGCCTCCTTATATCAGAGAAAACTTTCTGCATTTGATTTTTTGGGATTGGCTAACTTCACTTAGCATTATCTTCTCTAACTCCATCCATTTACCTGCAAATGCTATGATTTTATTTTCTTTTATTGCTGAGTAATATTCCATTGTGTATATATGCCACATTTTTTTTTATCCATTCATCTATTGCCGCCTATTGAAGGGCATCTAGGTTGGTTCCACAGTTTAGCTATTGTGAATTGTGCTGCTATAGACATTGATGTGACTGTGTCCCTGTACTATGATGTTTTTAAGTCCTTTGGGTATAGACTGAGGAGAGGGATAGCTGGATCAAATGGTGGTTCCATTCCCAAATTTCCAAGAAATCTCCATATTGCTATGCATATTGACTGCACCAATTTGCAGTTCCACCAGCAATGTATGAGTGTGTCCTTTTTCCCCACATCCTCGCCAACATTTATTGTTGTTTCTCTTCATAATAGCTGCCATTCTGACTGGAGTGAGATGAAATCTTAGAGTAGTTTTGACTGGCATTTCTCTATTGCTAGTGATGATGAACATTTTTTTCATATATTTGTTGATTGATTGTATAACCCTTATCTCTCACTCTGCACAAAACTCAAAATGGATCAAGGACCTAGGAATAAAACCAGAGACCCTGCATCTAATAGAAGAAAAAGTAGGCCCTATTCTCCATCATGTGGGATTAGGCCTCAACTACCTTAATGAGACTCCTTTGGTGCAAGAATTAAAATCAAGAATCAATAAACGGGAGGGACTCAAACTAAAAAGATTCTTCTCAGCAAAAGAAACAATCTGGGAGGTGAACAGAGAGCCTACATCTTGGGAACAAATCTTTACCCTCACACACCAGATAGAGCACTGATCTCTAGGGTATATAAAGAATTCAAAAAGCTAAACACCAAAAACCCAAATAACCCAATCAATAAATGGGCCAAGGACATGAACAGACACTTCTCAAAGACCATATTTCTAAAAACATGCATGTGCACAGCGCTCCCCCGACCAAAAGCTTCAAAATAGATTATAGACCTAAATGTAAAAAGTCCTAGATAATAATACAGCAGAAAATCTAGATGATCTTGTATACAAAATACACAAAGAAATCTAAAAATTCAACAATAAGCTGGGTGTGGTGGCACATACACCTGTAATTCCAGCAATTTGGGAGGCTGAGGCAGGATTGCAAGTTCAAGGTCAGCCTCAGCAATTTAGCAAGGCCCTAAGCAATTTAGCAAGGCCTCTCTCAAAGTAAAATATAAAAAGGGGTGGGGATGTGTCTCAGTGGTTAAGTGACCCTGGGTTCAATCCCTGGTATCAAAAATAAGTAAATAAACAAATAAACAAATTCAGTAGTAAGAAAACAAACAATCCAGTTAACAAATTAACAAGTGGGTCAAAGACCTGAACAGGCACTTCACAAAAGAAGTTACACAGATGTCAAATAAGTGTATGGAAACATTTTCCACAAGATATTTCATCAGGGAAACAAAAATTTAAGTAAAAATGAGATACTATTTTTTGGAGGGGGTGCCAGGGATTTTGGAAAGCAGTATGGAGATTCCTTGGAAATCTGAGAATGGAACCACCATTTGACCCAGCTATTCCTCTTCCTGGACTATACCCAAAGGACTTAAAAACAGCGTACTACAGGGACACAGCCACATCAATGTTTATAGCAGCACAATTCACAATAGCTGTGGAGCCAACATAGATGCCCTTCAGTGGATGAATGGATTAAAAAAGTGACATTTATACACAATGAAATATTACTCAGCACTAAAAGAGAACAAAATCATGGCATTTGCAGGCAAATGGATGGCAATGGAGAAGATAATGTTAAGTCAGCCAATCCCAAAAAAACAAATGCTGAATGTTTTCTCTGATATAAGGGAGGTGACTCATAATGGGGTAGGGAGGGAGAGCACGGGAAGATTAGATTAATTATTGATAGGGAAAAGGGGTGGGAAGGAAAGGGAGGGGGAAGGGGGTTAGCAAGGATGGTGGAATGTGATGGTCATCATTATACAAAGTACATGTATGAAGACTTGTATTGGGTGTCATCATACCTTATATACAAACAGAGATATAAAAAATTGTGGTATATATGTGTATTAAGAATTATAATGCATTCCACTGTTGTCGTGTATTAAAAAACAACAACAACAAAAAAAAACAACTCAGGGGCACTGGAACACTGAGCCACATCCCCAGCTCTATTTTGTATTTTTTTTAGAAACAGGGTCTCACTGAGTTACTTAGGCCTTACTTTTGCTGAGGCTGGAGCTGAACTCGTGATTCTCCTGCCTCTGCCTCCCAAGCCGCAGCAATTACAGGTATGTGCCACCACACCCAGCAAGATACTAGTTCATGCCATTAGAATGGCCAAAATCTAGAACCCCAATGGCACCAAATGCTGGTGAGGGTGTAAAGCATCAGGAACTCTCCTTCATTGCTGGTGGGAATGCAAAATGGTGCGGTCACTTTGAGGAGAGGGTAGTTGGGCAGTTTCTTTTGAAAGGAAACATACCCTTACTATGTGACCCAGAAGTCATATCCCTTCATATTTATCAAAATGAGTCAAACACTTATGTCCACACAAAATTACACACAGATGTTTACCATAACTTACTTTTTTTTGAGAGAGAGAATTTTTTAATATTTATTTTTCAGTTTTCGGTGGACACTAACTTACTTTTAATTTCCCAAACTGGGAAGCAACCAAAATGTTCTTCAGAAGATGAGCAGATAAACTATGATATATTCAGTATTATTCAGAGATAAAAGGAAATGAGACATTGTTGATGACTTGGAAAGTCAAAAACATGGAAAGTGAAAGAAGCCAAATTGAAAACGCTATATGTTATGATATTTCAACAATATGACATTCCAGAAGAGTCAAAAACTTGAGAGACAGTTAAAACAGAGGGGTGGTTGGGTCTGGGCATGAACACACAAAGCACAAAAAATCCTTAGGTCACTGATACTATTTGACACCATACCGTGGTGGTGGACATGGGTCATTTTACATTGGTCAAAGCCCATAGAATCATCAGGAGAAAAAAAATAAACCCTAATGTCAACTGTGAACTTGGGATAATGATAATGAGTCTATGTAGGGTCACTGATCACAACAACTGGTACACATTCTGGTGAAGGATGTTGGTGGACAGGAGGTGGTGGGTGCCTAAGTACAGGGGGTGTCATAGGGACTCTTTGTACTTTCAGCTCTGAGAAATAATCTTTATTAATTAAGAAGAATGACCCTGGTCCATAAATAAGGGCTTTTGATTTTAGCTGCTCTCTTTTATCTACTCTACCTCTTACAGATGTTACACTTCATCTTTTAGGGATGTCAGGAAACAATCTCCTTTGTAGGAGGCACAAGCCTGTTTTGCCGAAGGCAATGCATATTTGTTCCTGGATTATTCACTATCTCTGGGGAAAATCTTCAAGTTTGAATGCTGTAGTTTAAGTACTGTCAGATGCTCAGCTGGGGCCAAGATGGAAGTCTTCTTCCTTTTTAACTGGAACCTCACTCTACCCTAAGGGCTGTGAGTCCCTTGCAAACATCTCAAGAATTCCCTCCTTAGCTCACCCCAGAGAGAGCTCCTGTAAAGCCTCTATCTCCGGGTCTCTAATCTCTCCCTCCTGTCCAAGAGGTGCTCATTCTTTCTAGTAGCTTCAATACTCAAGTTAAGAGTAATAGACACGCCTCTCTCCATCTATGGAGAGATGTGCCTTTATTTGTCAGCTCTGACAAATAAACTCTCATGTGTATCCCTGGGGGGAAAAAAAAGAGTAACAGAAACTTCTCAGAAGAAGATATACAATTAATCAACAACTATATATAAAAAAATGTTCAATATCTCTAGTAATTAGAGAAATGCAAATCAAAACTACTCTAAGATTTCATCTCACTCCAGTCAGAATGACAGTTATCAAGAATACAAACAATAATAAGTGTTGGTGAGGATGCGGGGGAAAAGGCGTACTCATACATTGCTGGTGGGACTGCAAATTGGTGTAGCCAATCTGGAAAGCAGTATGGAGATTCCTTAGAAAAGTTGGAATGGAGCCACCATTTGACACAGCTATCATGCTCCTTGGTCTGTACCCAAAGGACTATATATCACTATAATATGCTGTACCCAAAACAGCATATTATAGTGATGCAGCCACATCAATGTTCATAGTAGCACAATTCATAATAGCCCAACTATGAAATCAACCTAGATGCCTTTCAATAGATGACTGGATAAAGAGCTGTGGTATATAATAATGGAATATTACATCAGCAATAAAAGAGAATATAATTATGGCATTTACAGGTAAATGGATGGAGTTAGAGAATATCATGCTAAGCCAAGTAGGCCAATCCCCAAAAACCAAAGGCCAAATGTTTTATCGGATAAGTGGATACTAATCCACAGTGGGGGGGGCAGGGCATGGGATGAGTGGAGGAAATTTGGATGGGGCAAAGGGGAGGGGGGAGGGGGTAAAGGAGTAGGAAAGACAGTGGAATGGGACGAATATCATTACCCTAGGTACATGTATGATTGCACGAATGGTGTGACCCTATTTTGGGTACAACCAGAGAAGTAAAAAATTGTGCTCCATTGAATAGCATTTTGCTGTCACGAATAACTGAGTAGAACAAATAAATAAATTTTTTAAAAAAGAGTTTCTTGCTTCTAAAACTGTGTCTTTACTCTTACTTGACTCTCAAAACCATCTGTTCAATTTTTCCCTGAATCTTTTCACATGGCCTTAACAAAAAACAGGTTTGAATATTTACAAAAATTTTTTTCTTTAATATTTTCCATAGAAATGAATAGGCTTATAATACTCCCATATTTATTATTCATTAGCATTTCTCAGCATTAAATGGGCTATGTATTTTACTTGCATATTTTGTTTGCTGTCCATCCTACCAAATATGTAAATTCCATGAGGATAGAGATTTTGTTGGCTTTGGTTGCTGTTATATTCCATGTGCCTAGAACACATCCTGGTGCTCAGCAAACACTTAATGAATAAATAGGTGAATCTATCCTCTGTGAAATCAACTTCAAAAACCACATGAACTTCATTTTATCATATAATTATTTACTAAATATAGAATTTCCAAATCAAAGGCATCATTAGTGAAATTCTTTTTGGTGACTGGCTCCCATGATGATTGGAGAAACTGCTGGAGTTATCTTGATGTGAGACCTGGAATTGCTGCTGTCACATTGTGCCTGAGGAACAAGTCGATTTATCAATGATATACTAAAGAGATACTAAAAGCAACATTGGTTCCTTTTTTTTTTTTTTTGTACTGGGGATTGAACTCAGGGACACTGAGCCACATCCCCAGCCCTATTTTGTATTTATTTAGAGACAGTTTTCACTGAGTGGCTTAGTGCCTTGCTTTTGCTGAGGCTGGCTTTGAACTCATGACCCTCCTGCTTCAGCCTCTGGATATCCAGGGATTACAGGCATGTGCCACCATGCCTGACACAACATAGGTTCTTGATGGTACCATTGAAATGAAGTCCTAATTAATTTACCCTAGAGCTTGCCTTACCTATAAATTTCTTATTTAATGAATCATAATAGCTACACATAAGCCATTGGGTTGGAAATACGTTAATTTTTAACACTCCTAGTTTTTAAGCATAAATATTAAAAACTGATGTTGCTGGCACGGTTGGTGGTGCACACCTGTAATTCCAGCAGTTTGGGAGACTGAGGCAAGAGGATCACAAGTTCAAAGTCAGCTTCAGCAACTTAGCAAGGCTTTGAGTAACTTATCGAGACCCTGTCTCAAAATAAAAAAGAAAACAGTCTGGGGATGTGATTCAGTGGTTAAATGCCCCTGGGTTCAATCCCTGGTACTAAAATAAATAAATAAATAGAGAGAGAGAGAGATAGATAAATAAATAAATAAATCGCTTGCTTATTTTTTCTACCTCAAATATACTCATCCCAAGTGCCTAGTACATGTACATAATTTATGATCTGTGCTCAAAAATGTTTCTTGAATAAATGAATGAGACTATGAGATAATGAAGGCAAAGGTTATATTAAGCAGATTGACTAGATTAAGTAATTTTAAATACTCTGTATTTGAAAAGAAACCCACAATATAAAACAATTAAAAGAATGACACTAGAGCAATACATTGACAAATAATTATAATATTTACTAGCTAAAGAACTCTTGTAAGTGAATAAAAAGAAAGAACATGCTGATCAATAAATAGGCAAAGTCAGGATCAACTAATTCAATGAAGCATTGTTCAGAACGCATATGAAAACTGTTAATCTTTTTACACATCTTAACGTGCACAATTGTTGTGGAATGAAAATCCTAACTGTTTCCAGGAGCAAGAAGGCTAGCAGGCCTGGTAGGAACCCAGTCAAAGAGATGCTGGGGATGAGGTCTGGGAGACCGTGGCAGCTGAACCTAAGTGCTTAGTATTTTTATAGGAGTGGTTATCTCTTTGCCATGGAACTAAAGGTCATTTTCATTTTCTATATTTTCTAAGTGAATGCATATTGTCTTCATAATATGAAATATATATTAATAAATATTTATTTACAAACAAAATGTCAGCCAATGAATATGAGATAATCAATTGTGTTCTATTAGAAATACTAAGAATTCCTGATTTTCTTCAAAGGTACAACACAGTTCTTGTTTCCATCTTCTTCTCAGGGACATCTATCTTATTTATGGAGCCCAATTTGATTTAATGTAAAAGACTGACATTCTCTTTGTATCAAAGACCTTTATCATTGTTGCCAACATAGTTTAAGCAAAGTAGCACTTAATTAGGGGCTGTGACCATGTGACCTTGAACAACCCTTAACATTTATTATTCCTCAGTTTCTTCACCCACTCGTAAGTTCATCTGGAAGAGAGGTGGACTCCTTGGAGATAATGGAAGCCGTAGAAACTTTGCATGTCTTTTCAATTTTGCTCTTTTGCATTTGTCCTTTTAATTTTATACTTTGAACTATTCTCAGATCAACCCTTGGGCTGCTGGCTATTATAAAAATGTTTTATCTTCTGCAGAGATGACCATAAGGCTGATAAAACACTCAACAGCCCAGAACAGATCTCCTTTTTGTGATTCAACTTGATTCCATTTTGGTACTGTTTGAAGAGCTGCAAATACTGCTCTTAAATTTAGGTCCTTTTGTTGACATTTAACTAAAATCTTACTCTGTAAGCCAGCTGTTTTCAGTTATAAGTGCTGCATATCATTTATTTTAGAAGCAGATGGAAAAAAAAATCTATTTAAAGAAGATGCTTGCCCCCGATTTTTAAGTTCCTTACTAATTTCTTCATAGGAAAAAGAATTTTGGACTGGGCCCAGTACACCTGCAATTCCAATGTCCCAGGAGGCTGAGGCAGGAAGACAATAAGTTCAAGGCCAGCTTCAGCAACTTAGTGAAGCTCTGGGCAGTTTAGTGAGATACTGTCTCAAAATAAAAAACAAAAAGGGCTAGTGATGTGGCTCAGTGGTTTTCAGTACCCCTTGGTTCAAACCCCACTACCAAATAATAACAACAACAACAACAACAGTAATTTTTAAAAACAAAAGTAAAAATTATTAAAAAATTTAATGGGTAAGTTTAATATTTACTAGGCTACTTATCATTTCCAAAATTTCACTTGAAGTAATACATTAAATATTACATCCATTTTATATTTCTTCATTGTTTGAAATATCCATTCTTTATGATTGCTGTATGTGGGCTGGGGATGAGGCTCAAGCGGTAGCGCGCTCGCCTGGCATGCGTACGGCCTGGGTTGGATCCTCAGCACCACATACAAACAAAGATGTTGTGTCCGCCGAAAACTAAAAAATAAATAATAAAATTCTCTCTCCCTCTCTCTCTCTCTCTCTCTCTCTCTCTCTCTCTCTCTCTTTTCCCCTCTTAAAAAAAAAAAAAGATTGCTGTATTTTTTTTCCTTTTTTGGGGGGGATACCAGGGATTGAACGCGGGGCACTTGACAACTGAGCCACATCTCCAGCTCTTTTTTTGTGTTTTATTTAGACACAGGGTCTCACTGGGTTCCTTAGCGCCTCGCTGTTGCTGAGGCTGGTTTTAAACTCAAGATTTTCCAGATCCTCTGGGATTACAGGTGTGTACCACTACACTTGGCTGTACGTATTTTCATTCTCTTATTTTCTTAAAATATTTACTAAGTGTCTTCCATGCCTGGAAGATATTAAGCTTATTTCTGAGTTAAAACCAACTTGGTTTTGAACCGACCAAATCGATCAAACGAAAGCCTGTTTTTATGTGTAAGCATATCTCCCGGGATAGATTCATAGTACTAGCTCAATAGAAGTTTGGCAAATGAAAAATTGTGCATGGCTTTCATTCTCTTTCATTCTTGGAAACAAGTCATTCAATTGTCTATTTTCATGATAGATGCTGGCAATTGTTACTGATGCCCCCAAATAAGGATCCTGTTTTGTTACGGAGAGGAAGGCAGAAGACAAACTAGTAGGAGAGAGAGATGCATATGTTTACAAATGGGGGCAAGTCATTTGAAGACTTGGACAAGGTTTGGTGACTGAGAATTACATGTTGTTCAGGGAGAGTCCATTTATTTATGAGGAGAACGGCACCCTGTGTTCTCTGGTGAGCTGTTATGTGAACAAATGAACCAGAACCATTGAAACGTACCTCATGCAGGGAGTGTCCATACAAAGACTCTGAACTTTGTGATAGAACAGTTGTAAAATGTCAGAGCTAAGATAACAACTATGTCATAGAACAGCATCCCTTTCTTTGTACAGTTTGATTTAAAAAGACAACACTTTAGTCCTATTTACAAGGAATTGTCAATCTTTAGGACAATAGTTTTTAACAGAGGAAATCATCCAGTGTCAAATGTTTGTGGCACTTTATCAGTTTAAAATAGTTTAAAAAACTGTAAGATGACCAGTGCTTTTATTATAACCATTGTTCATGTAGACTTGAGTATAATTTAATCTTTCAAGAAGACTAATGCACATTTAAAAGTCTGTTATATGAATCACATTGTATAATCACACTGGACCTCAGAGAGGAGTTAGGTCACACAGCTAGTGAATGAATTATAAAACTGAAATTTAATTATTTACTTTGTGTGTGGTGTGTGTGTGGTCTTTACCATGTGTTAAAAACACAACAAAAGCTTCTGGCTGTTAGAATTTCAGAGATAGCTTGATAAATAAGTTCTTTAAAACAGTATCTTCAAACAAATATAAGGTCTTCTGAGGCAAAAATGTTCAGGAACATTTAAATAAGGCTGTATTTGATAGATCTCAGCTAGAAAGGTTTATTTTTCCTCAAGAGATCTTTTTCATGCACATCTACAGTAGAAAAATTATCCTGGTCAGCCCAAGAATAAATTCCACCTGATGTGTGACTATTTGGGCCACATTGTTTCTGAAAATAAATTCATCCTGGGTGATTAATATTTTTCTTCTCACCCAGCCATCCTTTATTCATAGCTGTCTCACCTAATCAGGAAACTCATGTCAGGTGAAATCTGACCGTGGGATTCTTTTGTATAAAGGAGAACATCTAGATTTATGACATTCTACCATGCTTCTGGAACCAACTAGGGTGATATCTTTGGCAATGCCTTTAATCTCTATGGGCCCATTTCTTCATATCTAAAATGTCTTCTAAAGTTTATCTTAGCTTTAAAATTTTCTGTGCTGCTTTACTAGAAGTCAATAACTAAATTAAATGTAAGAGTTAATTTGAAAGTAGATGTAAATTAAGAAAACTATATATCTTATGAAGAACATGAAATACTGAGACATTTATTTATTTACTTGTAAAGTTGAGATTAGAAAACTGCTAAGTGTCAAGAATGTCTACAACAGTGTTTACATCAAAGTAAATATGATGTAACTCTATTCTGATAGCATTTGGAAAGAGGAACAGTCACAAATGCTTTTAGTAGGTGAAGTTAAAAACATGACAAATATCTTTCATAAACCAAAAGAAAATTATCAGGGGATCTTCACTTAGTCTTTTTCATATTTATACTTTATTTTTATTTTTATACATGTGTACTTTTATTTTTGTGAAATGTGAGAACACTACTATATCTGCTATTTTCTACCATATTTTTATCACTATAAAACTTTATGTGTTGAGGATAGTTCCTCATCAGTACATTTTATCACCCTTTTTATTTTTTCCTTTCTTTTTGATTTTTATTTGTTCTTTTTAGTTATATGTAACAGTGGAATCTATTTTGATACATTTATACAAACATGGAATATATCTTATTCTAATTAGAATCCCAGTCTTGTGGATGTACATGATTGGAGATTCACTATGGTGTATTCATATATGTACATAGGAAAGGTACATCAGATTCATTCCACAGTCTTTCCTATTTCTATGGCCCATCTCTTCCTTTCATTCTCCTTTGTCTCATCCACTGAACTTCTTTTGAACAACTGCATGATACTCCATTATATCAATCCATGATTAGTTTTCGTCAATTCCGTGAGTATAGACTTTATACTGTTTCTAGTCTTTTAATATTATAAATAATACTGCTAATAATTTTTGTCAATAATATTTTATCATATATTTTACTCATCTATGCGAATATAACTGTAAGAAAATCTCCTCAGTGTACAATTTGGTTTTATAACCTTCTATATAGACAATTGTAAAACCAAAGGTAGATACAGTGATTGATAGATATTGGCCAATTTGTTGAAAGAATTCTTTATATTTTAAGAAAGTTAAAATTTAGTTCTGCCATATTTATTTATGCATTTATTCATTCATTAATCATCTGCTGAGTCTAAGGAATTGTTTTATGTGTGCATCTATGTATTTTTCTCTGCAGATATAATAGTAAAAAAAAAATACCAGTCTGAAAACAGATAAATAAAGAGTCATGAATGACAAAGGATATGTTTATATAACACACACTGTTTGGAGAGTCATTTTTATGCATCTATTTGTCTCTATCCTGAGTCTTATCTAGGTGCTCCTGTTATCTGTGGTAAATGCAGAGAACTGCCCTGATCCTTCTTCCAGAGGAAGGAACTCATTCTCTCAACTGCTGAGAGGACTGAGTGCTAATACTTTAGCTGTCCTTCCTGTAGTTCAAGGACCCCTTTCTACCCAACTCTACTCCTTCACCACAAAGGATGCTAGTCCCCCAGGGCATTCCTTCTTCACTAAACTCTATTTGTGAAAGTTTCCATCTTGAAACCTGCTTCCCCAGGCCCTCGAGCTAAGATAGTGTGCATCTGCTGAGGGACCCTGGATGTGGGGATTGTGCTACCTACTGGAGGCTGAGGCTTTTGATGGCTCATAATTCCTGAGTTCTTGCAGCAACTCCTTCTCATGGAAAGGGCGGTGGGCATTCTCCCAACTGGAACAAGTTTCCCTGCAGAAGAGATGGAGAGACAATGAGCTCCATCTTCTTCCTTCCTGCCTTGCCCAGGATTTACCCCATGTGTGGCTCAGGCTTTCTTAGAATAATCTCTTGCTGGACTCCTTCCTGATGTATTGTTTTTTGTTTCTTTCTGACATTGTCATGTGTATACACACAAGTAAAATATGTTATTTATATTCATAGTTATTATTACTCATTTACATACACATATACATAATTGTCATTATTTAGGAGTTTTATTTCAATGATTTAATGCATTCATATCTGTCACACTCTTTTTTTTTTTTTTTTGTACAGGGGATCAAACCCAAGAACTCTTAACCTCTGAGACATATTCCCAGACTTTTTTTTTTAAATTTTTTTTTAGTTGTAGATATATATATTTATTTATGTGGTGTTGAGGATCAAATCTAGTGCCTCACTCATGAGAGGCAAGCACTGAACCACTGAGCTACAATTCCTGCCCAGACTTTTTTTTTTTTTTATTATTGTTTAAATTTTGAAACAGGGTCTCCCTAAGTTGCTTAAGGCCTTGCTAAATTGCTGAGGCTGTCTTTGAATTCACCATCCTCCTGCCTCAGCCTCCCCAGCTGCCGGGATCACAGGTGTGCACCACCACACTTGGCTGGCAAACTCTTATGGCTTCTGTTTTGAGTATGAGGGGAGGCCTTCTCACTGAGATCCTCTCTATTTAGAACTTACTTTTTCATTTTATTTACATTAAATATTTGATATTTTGAATAGCATGAGGAATTAGAAATACAGCTTGTTCTGTTCGACCCAAATAGAAAAGAGTTACCCAGTACCATGCATTGACAAGTTACTACTTTTCACTATTGTATAATGCTATTTTATCTCATATTGGCTCTCTTTGTGAGTTCTGATGTTCCCATTTGCTGGTATCATGCTTCTTTAATTACTATAATTTTATAACATTTAAATACCCAAATAGGGTTAGTCCTTCATTACTTCTTAAATTACTTGGTATTATCTTTATTTTTCTACATGAATTTGTAGTAAGTTTCTTGCTTTCCAAAAAAGGGTAGTGGTCATTCATGTTTGTTTAATTCCTGAATTTAGTGAGAGTATGAGTATACTTACCCTAGAGGGCATGATGCAATTTAAGTTTGATTTTTTTGTATTATGTTAGGAAAAAAACCTATCCTTCCAGTTTTATGTAAGTTTTTTTTTTTTTTTGAATCACTAATGGATATTTAATTTTATCATATGCCTTTTTGGCTTTTATAATGATGATGAAATGCCTTATTTCCTCTGACCTTTTAAATATTTCACTATGGCAATTACATTTCTTAATGCTAAAAAATCTTCTTTGGGAAAACCCCTGTGAATCATGTTAAATTATTATTTTTAGTAAGTTGCTGTAGTTTATTATCTGTGTTTTACATTAACATTGATGCTGATGTCTAACACGAGTCTATGTTTTTAAAAGAACTTGTGTCAGCTTTCGTTATCAATGCTTTAATGTATTTGAGAAATACCAACAGGAAGCACCGCTCTCTACCAGGTGCTTTCTAGGATCTCAAAATTCCCTCATCAACAAAGGTTTCACATGCCTGATTAGCCATAGAATATTCTGGCAATTAAATATATGTATGTAGATAAAGTATAAAACCCAAGATACATATGAAGAAAATGGAGTGAAATAATATAATAGTTTTTGCAGTTTTTCATACCTCATGATGCTTATTCTCTCAGCAGCAGAAATGGCTGTGGTTTTTTTTTTTCCTTTTTCCTTGACTTTTTGATACAAAATTTCTGTGACTTTTCTCCTCCATTTCTGACCATTCTTCATCACTCATCTTTTTAAGTTCACCATCTTCTGTTCTATTACTCCCTCCGAACTTGGTCTTAGGCTTCTTTTCTCACTTTCTTAGCTTTTCCCCTAGGTTCAATTAAATGCACATGTCTCAAATATTCTTATCTCTACCCAGACTCCTCTCTGGGCTGCAACAAGAATACCCAAAGGTCTTTTCACTCGAATATTTTAATGACACTTCAAACTTGGCATGTCCAAAATGAAACTTGTGGTCAAGCCTCATCTGCCCTCTCCATATTCACCTCTCCAAAACTGCCTGTCTTTGGTCCTGCTTTTTAGTGAAATATAGCATGATCCTTCTTTTGTGATTTTACTTCCTAAATGTGATTGCACTTGTGAAATTCCCCCCGTCCATGGCCACCATTAGCCTGGCTCAAGCCATAATCTCCTCTCACACCTTTTCTCTCTCAATTTTGCTCCCCTATGTTGTATTTGCTCCAAGGTGAAGCTAAAATTATTCTTCTTAAATAAAAACAAGTCATCCTCTGACTTAAAATCCTTCAGTGTTTTAAGATGCTCTTAAGAAAAAAAAAAAAAAATCTTCTCATTGCTTAAAAAATCTCTCTATGGCCCGGTTTCACCCTCTTTTAGTTGTTATAACTGGATAAGTGCACAGACTCTGTCCTGCCTGGAATATTATCCTTCACCTTTTAAGAATTTTATTCATCCTTTAGATCTCATTTAGCACCATTTTCTCATAAAAGTATTCTAATTATCACTCCTTATGGCACTGTATGCTTATTCTTCATAGCACTCACGACAGTTGTATTTTTACATTTATTTATGTTAATACTTGACTCAGATACATCTCTCCAACTAAACTGTAAGTTTCATAAGGAGGACACTCATGGTTTTATTCACCACTGTATCCTTAACATAATGTGGGCATTTCACTTAATGAGTGAATGAATAATTGACTGAGTGGTGCATGACTATGAGTTCTATCCATGTAGTTCTGTCCATTCAGCTCTCATATTAAAGTTTAATATCACAAGTATCTCATCCCAACACATAAGTTTTCTACAAAATAATGGATACTGTGCAACATGAATTATACATACACTTACAACTATACACTTTTGTGATTGTATGGGTGAGCTTTCTCTGCATATAAAATCTGATTTTATTGAAAGGAGTTAAGTTGTAGAATCTTCTCCTTGAAAATGACATCTTTGTTAATTATCATTAGAACTGATGATTCATTGCAGCCCAATGGTCTATGGTCTACATTCAGAAGTCCAGTCTTGAGAAATAAGTAAGCAACTATGGTCCTAAAAAAAAATAACAAAAACTAACGATTTACACAATGCTGTGTATTTCCACTCTCTTCATTTCATGTGGCATTAATCAGAATCAACAATTTTTATGGTTCAGAAGTACGTCATTGCCATAATCACATTAACTTAGAAGGCAGCTTCGGTGACAACATATGTCATAGTGGTAACAAACATGAATATGTAAAAACATAATGTGGGGAGGGAAAAGATTCAGGCAGAGTAAAGCTTCACAGCTGGCTTCTTATCAAACTTCTTTCTCTCTCTCTCTCTTTTTTTTTTTTTTTGTACAGAGGATTGAACTCAGGGACACTCAACCATGAGCCACATCCCCAGCCCTATTTTGTATTTCATTTAGAGACAGGGTCTCACTGAGTTACTTAGCGCCTCGCTGTTGCTGAGGCTGGCTCTAAACTCTTGATCCTCCTGCCTCAGCCTCTTGAGCTGCTGGGATTACAGGCGTGTGCCACCTGCCTGGCCAGTCTTCTGTTTAACTTGGGAGAAAATAATTTCTAACTCATACAGTTGCTGTGATGATCTGTTAGCTCGTGCTTGGCTTGATTTCTTTTGAACATATCCAGTGTATGGTAACCAGCTTTTGCAAAATTCTACAGATGAATCTAGTGAGGAGTCAAATTTTTCCACCTCTGCAGGGGCTTTTCATTCTTTTTGTGAACAGCTACTTAGTGGGAGTCGGTGCTGAGCTAGGCACTTTGCATTTATTACTTGCAATAATTCCATAAGATTTCTGTGGTACAGAAATGTTAAATAATTGACTAAGATCCCAGAAGTAGTAGGTTTAGTAGATAGGTTATTGTTCAAAGGGCAGATCCTAAAGTTCCTTTTCGTTGCTCTTCTATGTAGCATCCCATCCTCATAATTGAAAAACATGCTGGCAGTGTGCCCAAATTCTGCTCCACGTGTCACGTCCAGGGTGATATCTGAAAGCCATCTGATCCAGGCAGGAGGAAAAGGCAGCAACCAGGTTCTGGGTGGAATGATAGGAATGAGTCTCACTCTTATCATTCTAGCTTTGAGGTAATGGGCAAATCTATTCATTCGTCTTGAGTTTTAGCTTCCTCAATTTTAAAACAGATAATATATGAGATGACAAGACTTTTCTCATGTGTTCTATAGTGATAATAAGAAAATGTAATACAAAATACCACATGACAATAAGTTGGTTGGTGTTACCAGGTCTTGGAGATCGGTGCACAAGTCACCACCTCTCATTCTCGTGGGCACTAAGGAGTAAGACATTATCACTAATGTAAGTTATAAACACAAACCCTATGGCCCCTGGTTCACATGTTCATTTAGTCAGACATTATTCTAGTACGATAAGAGAACTATGTATGTTTATGTGTGTGCATGTTTTCATTAGTTTTTCGACAGTTTTACTTTCTTTCCTCAGTGTTTCTTAGGACTTTAGAACTAGGCTGGTTAAATGAACATTTAAATGAACTTTAAAAAGTCATCCTATAGCCTTTGTTTAAATATGAACTAAATTATGAGGCTGTCCAGAGATCTCTTTTAAACTGAAAGAAATAGTAATTTAAGATTCTCATTATGTGCTAAAATATTGAAAAAAAGGGATGCTTGCTTTCTGGGAATATTAGTTGTTTCTGAGATAAACAGAAGTCACATACTTCCTAGATTAAGAAAGAGGAAGGAAGTGAATTGGAGGGGGGGCAGTGAAAACTAGAAATTTTTTATTAACCAGAAACATAATTTGATACTAAATTTATGAAGAATATGAGAGAAGGGAATTGTTCGTTAAGGTTGTCATCTTTTGCGACGTGTTTGGTTAAGAGAAGAGTTTAGCAATCCCAGGTGGTCTGAGTCTTCTCTAGAGAAAGCTGTTTCCGGATCAGTTACCACCACCCCAGGAATCTAATAGCTTTGTGTGATTTAGAGCTGTTGAAACTTTTTTTGAGAAACTTCTTCTTCAGAAGTTTTAAGTCCCAAATCTATTTACAAACAAAGTCTAGAGTAATGATTAAGACAGATTATGATAGATAAGCAACTGGGATATGATCTTTAAGATTTTTCTGACTCAATTGATTGGCACTAAATTTCCTGTAATTTAGTTTATCCTCTCTAGAAAACTGTATGCAGTATGCCAACTAGCAACTCTCCCCACCCGAGGTTTGGTTGTTCTAATAGAAATTTTATCCCTACATAAAATATATGTCAAAAAAAAAAAAAAATATATATATATATATATATATATATTTTGCCCCAAATGGTGAAACAAAGAGGAAAGACTGGTAAAGGTGTAACAGGATTGCACTTAATGCTTTGGCTATATCCCTTGAGACTTTGTTTTTTTCTTTTTCCCAACCTTCTTTTCCCTGATCTTCTCCTCCCTGATCTTCTTTTTCCTAATCTTCTCTTTCCTGATCTCTCCTCTCTCATCATATTTTCTCTCAATCACCTCTTTAACACCTCCCCCCACCCTCCACCGTTCCTGCTGATGGGCAGAATCACAGCTCTGGAACAGGAGTCCCCATTGTTTCTCTTTTGCCAGCAAAGCAATAAACCATTTTTTTTCTTCCTTTTTCTCAAGACCATGTCCTTGTTATTGGATTGGCATTGAGGACAAGGGCTGAGCTTTCAGCAACAAAGGGAATAAAAGAAAATATCTTACATTTACTAAAATACTGATGGGTTGTTGTTAAATGATGCAACATTATAATATTGAATAGCAAAGGTGAGCATTGTCATTTTTTCTATTGTGGCTTAACTTTACATTAAAGGAGGTTATGATTGATTATAAAGTATTGAGTCTGATTTATTATATAATATTGATCAAATGCTTGCTAATCTGCATAAAAATGCATTTCAATGTCAAAGTAAATATATCTTAACCTTAAAATTTTCTACATGATAATAAGCAAATTAATTTCTTTATCCTGGGAATTGAAGCTAGGAGTACTTTACCACTGAGCTATATCCCCAGTCCTTTTTATTTTTTATTTTGAGACAGGATCTTGCTAAGTTGCTTAGGGCTTCACTAAGTTGCTGAGGCTGGTCTCCATCCAACTTGTGATTCTTCTGCCTCAGCCTTCCAAAAGCAGCTGAGATTATAGGAATGCGCCACAACACCTGGTGCAAATTAATTTAAAAAACAGTTTTCTTTATGTATGGGTTTAACACATGTTAACTATAGGGTGCTTCTCTTAGAAGCATTGCTAAAAAATTCAATTTTTACATACCCCAAAATGTAAGACTTTGAAATACAAGTAAAATAGCAACACAATCTTAAAACAACTTGGCCAGGTCCTTATAGATGGTGAGTGGAATAATGAGGGAGAATTCAAAGGAATGTTGTTTGAAAACCCTGTCCTCTTGCCAATTTGTTAATGCTGGGGAATTTGAAAGCAAGAGGTAAGGCTCTAATTGGTTTACTGGGCAGTCTCTCAGTGTCACTATAGTCTGCAGAGGTCATGCTTAGCAAGAAGAAAAAAATAGAACCTCAGGTCTAGGAAGAGGAAGTGCTAGGAAAACACTTCTCTTATTAGAAGGCAGATGCTGGCCCAAAGTGGAAGCTTTGTCATAAAACTTAAAAGGGCACAAAGTTGGGCATACATTACCATTGAACCTTGGCTCCCCCAGGTCACAAATTGGTTTCCTTTGATATGTTCTATGTCATTTTTTAACCTTACTTTACTTGTTTAAATGCTTCACAGTAATCTTAAGAAAGAAGTAACACAATTATCCTTTCTTTTTTTTTTTTTTGCAAAATGAGGATTCTTGGGAAGGAACGTTTTGAGTATTAATTGAGTATTAATTTCATATTAATTATATGAAACATGTCTAGTGCCTAATAGGAAGTTGGGGACTAGAAGTCTCTATTCTCTTTTCTCAAACCCTATTTGACCAGCCAGTTTGGTTCTGAGAATGAGAAGAGTGAGCAGGTTCCACATTGAGAAGCCTGCAGCTCTAAGACCTGTGTGGGCAATGCTTAGAACAGAGACTTGAATAGACACCCTGCTGCAAAAATTGGCTGCTCAAATGAAATGTTACCATAACTTGGAAATCATCTCCTCAACCTCAGGTTTCCATACAACCCTCATCCTTGCTCCTGGTTATACTCACACTGGTTTTGTTTTCTCACTGATGTTTATATCCCTGCCCTCCCCTCCATTCATATGTTGAAACCCTCACCCCCAATGTCATGTAATTAGGAATGGCATCTTCAGGAGGTAATTAGCTGATGAGGATTCTGCTAATGAGATTAGTGCCTTTCTAAAAGACTCCCAGGACTTCTGGCCTCTTCTACCAGGCAGGGCACAGTGAGAAGACATCAGCTATCAACCTGGAAGCAGGCCCTCCCTAGACACTGAATCTGCTGGCATTTACCTTTGGGCTTTCCCCGGCCTCCAGAACTGTGAGGAATGAATTTCTATTTACAAGGAACTCAGTCTGTGATATTTTGTTAGAGTAGCCTAACTGGACTAAGAGTCCTGGGCTTGTGCCCTGCTCTATCTTCACTCCATAGAATTGCTTTTGGTACTTGATCTAGCTCTAATCTGTGTCTCTTTTTGGAACTCCTCTTACCCGTCTTTGGACAGAAGTTGACAGAATGGGTAAACATCTTCCAGATTCTCCCCAAAACGTTGGTCCATGCCTCTTCTCTATATAAGAAGGTACTCCAAAGGCTGGGGAAATAGCTCAAATGGCAGAGTGCTTGCCTCCCATGCACAAGGCCCTGGGTTCAATCCCCAGCAGTACAAAAAGAAAAAAAAAAAAAAAGGGAGAGAGAGAAAAGAAGGTACTCCATACAATTCTTTGCTGCATTTTTTGAATGTCTGTGGAGGATTTTTTTTTTTTTTTTTTTAGGACATTATTCATTGCTTCCGTGATGAAGTGCCAGTTTTGAAAAAATACAGTGGACTGTTTTTGCCACGAAAGTGAGATATACCTCTGTTTTGCACCTGTTTCCCTTATCGAAGTCTTAGCATTGGTTTTGTCCTTAAACATACTGAATGCTCAATAAATCTTTGTTAAATGTGTAATTCACAAAAATTAGCTACAAATATGAATGCGATCCAACTTGACACTTTTTAATTAGAACGCATTGTCTCTGTGAAGAAGTTTTTTCAATAATGTGTACTTTTCCATCCTCATTTGAACATGGTGGGAGCTTGGAAAATGGAAAATTCCAAATCTCAGGAAAGTATTTTTTGAAAACCACTTCATGAATAAAATTGTCTGCTTTTATTAATTTTAGTCAAGATTTTATTGCTACTAACATGTTCCAGCAGCCCTTACATAACAAATAGTGGAGAGAAAATTTAAAGATTTGCAGTGATTGTGGTAGCATATGACTTTAACGTAGCTCTGCATAATCTTTCTCACATAGGATATTTTGATTTGTCCACTCTAGTACAGTAGAGGTAACACTGAATTATATGTTACACGCTTCCCCTGCCTTGAGTTCCTATGTGACTTTGCTTAACTTTAGATTTTTGTTGTGTCCTATGCATGGTAAGATTATTATGACTTTTCAAATCTCTACAAATGCAGGGAGTTAGCTCATTGGTGAGGTCGTGCTGGTGAAAGGAAACTTGTTTATTGCACAAAATTAATTTAATTGGGATTTTTTTTGAAGCCCTTGAACAACCATTGAAGTAATCAAAAGACTTCCTAATCTTAACATAATTGAATTTAATCTTTAATTTATCCCCTCTCGGGCTGGGGATGTGGCTCAAGCGGTAGCGCGCTCGCCTGGCGTGCGGCCCGGGTTCGATCCTCAGCACCACATACAAACAAAGATGTTGTGTCCGCCGAGAACTAAAAAATAAATATTAAAAATTCTCTCTCCCCATCTCTCTTTAAAAAAAAAAAAAAGAATCTAAAAAAAAAAAAATTTATCCCCTCTCGATATCCCTCCTCTGAGTCTCTATTCTGTTTTAGATCATCTTTTTGGGGTCATTGGTTAGGCATTTGAGGGATTTTTCTCTCTTAACTCTTCTCAGAAGTTAGAAAACCAAATTCTGCAATAAAAGTCTTACTGGAGTCTAAATGTAAATTTCCAGTTTATTTGTTGGTCTATGATGAATCTATGAAACATTTATTTGACATTATCTAGTGCCCTTCTCCTCTACCCAGAGCTAAACCAAATATACTCATTCTTTAAAAATTCAACTGAAATGTCACATTCTTCTAGAAGGTCTCCCTCATTGTGCTTTTTGCTCTCTTATTTCTCCTATGACATTCTTTCATGTGATGCCTTTGTCACCAGACCTATCAGTTATCATTGTATGAGGACAGATGCAATACCTTTTTCACCATTTAATTCCCAGACCAAATGCAGCCTGATACATAATAAGCATTCATCAATATTGAATGAATTAATAAATTAATGAGTGAAATGAGTAAATTGAGTCTTTATTATCTTGATTTTTCTCTGGTACTCTTCCCTTTCCAGATTCTTACTGTGTCCTTGATCTTGTAGACTCTATAATTTTTATCTATTGGAAGACAATTCTGTTAAAGTCAAGAGATGAATTTTTGGTTCATCCCAAAGTATTTATTAAATGAATGAATGAATGAAACAATCAATCAGACCTTTTTCTAGATATTCATGAAGCCTGTTAATTTCTTATACACTCTGATTGTAGTTGTGTTTCTGAATTGCAAGCAAACATTGCTGGGATGAACACAGTGTGCTCCAAATACAAGGAAAATTGTGAATTTCTTTGGGCAGATAATGAGTGTTAATGAGTCCTCCTACTTGACTTCCAGAAATTCAGGGAAACAGAAGCCTTTGCTAGGTCTGGAGCTTTTGTTGGGGGTAGTAAAGGAATTATAAAGACAGCTGGGCTGAGGCATTTTCTCTTTCTTTTGGCACTCTGTCTCTTGGAATCCTTTATCATTTTTAGGCATCCATGGGTAAGTTCCTAACTATTCCTGTTTGTGAAAAATTCTGAAGGAATTGGAGTTGAGCCCAAGAGAAATACTGTATAGATCTCTGGTCTAAATAGAACAGAATTAATTCACTAGTGTAGAATTATTGTGGCTTGCAGTCAAGACTTGAGCTAAAAATAGAATGGGTGTTGTTGGACTATATTGGACGTTTCTTGGAAATCTAGCTATGGTGTCACTCAATTTTTTTTTTTTTTTTTTTTTTTTTAAAGAGAGAGGTGAGAGAGAGAGAGACAGTGACAGTGAGAATTTTTAATATTTATCTTTTAGTTTTCGGGGGACAACATCTTTGTTTGTATGTGGTGCTGAGGATCGAACCCGGGCCGCACCCATGCCAGTTGAGCGCACTACCACTGGAGCCACATCCCCAGCCCATGTCACTCATTTTTACAAGTCAAGAGTTAGTGGATTTGGCTTTAATTACCTTTTCCAGGGGATATAGCTAACAGTATGATGTCTGGATAAATATTTGTATTTGAGAGTAATATTAAAAACTGTGGGGCTGGGGATGTGGCTCAAGTGGTAGTGCGCTCGCCTGGCATGCCTGTGGCCCGGGTTCGATCCTCAGCACCACATACAAACAAAGATGTTGTATCCACTGAAAACTAAAAAAAATAAATATTAAAAATTCTCTCTTTAAAAAAAAACTGTTCTGAAATATTAGTTTTGTAGCAGCAATTAAGGACACTTGAAGGATGATAATACTAGAACTGGGAAATCTGAATTGTTTTGTTAATGCAGAATATATTAATGAGGAATAAACTAGTGAGTTCATGGGAATGAAGATGAGAAAGAAAAAAGAAATACTGTGATTTCACAAAATAGGGAATAAAGACAATGACAAGTATTATTTGACGTAATTTACCTACTATGCAGTAGACTAGATTGCAGGAGGAAAAGTTTTACATTTCAAAATACATGCTATTTCCAAGTCAAATACATAAAACACATTTTCTTCATGTATTATGTTTCTTAACTTTAGAATGGTTTCTTTCTATAGTAATATTTAACACAAATATCTCAGTAATTATAATAAATTTAATTAAATATTCCAATTAAAGGGCAGAGAATGTCATATTGGTTAAAATTGCAAAAACTTACTATATACTGCATGTGATAGAAACACTTAAAGTATTGCAATGCAAAAATATTGGAAGTAAAAGGATGGAATAAAAAGATATATCACAAAAACAAGTTTGGTATAACTAAATTATTGTTAAATACATTTTGAGGCAAAATATTACTATGGATGTAGATGATCAGGTGATAATGATTCAGTCCAATAGGAAGTGCGTGTGAATATACCTAGTTATTTACCTTCAAAGTGTGTGAAGCAAAATTTGCAGAAAAATAAGGAGAAATAGGTAAATGTATAATTATAGCAAGAAACTTAAATATAACTACATTTAGTAACCCAAAAAAGAAGATGCAGACAAAAAAGTTGAAAGAATATCAAAGATTGGAACCTCGTTAAAAAAAACTCAACCCAAATAACTTATGCAGACTATAGTCCCCAACAGTTGTAGAAACATATTACTTTTTAAGAGTTAATTGTGCATTACAGGAAAAATAAAAACACAAGCAAAAACAAAGTCATCCAGAGAAAATATATTTTAGAAATTAACTTAATACAGGGCCATAAACAAATTGATTGCAACAGATTTCCAGGATTGAAATTATTTAGAGAATGTTCTTTGAGCACAATGAAATCAGGCCAGAAACCAGTAGCACAAAGATGACTACAACATTAGAAAGAGAACTGAAGTGAATCAGCTACCTCTTCTCTTCTCTTTCTGTACCTTGAACTCTTCAGGCTCTTAACCTAAAACCAGGAAGGAGTTGAGGAAGGAATAAGGTTTATTTATACCTTTGGCATTTTGTCTAATACATGGTTCTGGATATGTTGATTACTAAAAGAATATGCTTAATACAAGAGTAAAGAGAGAAATTACCATAACTGCTGTATTTCCATCAATGGGAGAGCAAAAGGAGAAAATAATATACAATGCAAAAATAAGGGCAAATAGGGAAAAATAAAATGCTATTTAATGTAGCACCATCAAAGCCCTCTTATCCAAAGTAGTGGTTACACTGTGGATCTCTACAGATTCATCCAAAAAGCATTCCAAATGGAAAAATAAACAACAACAACAACATAAACTTGATATTTGACATTTATGGTACTAATAATTCATAGCACTTTAGAAGTAAGCAGTTGATTTAATGCTGTTATGGTAGAATTTGATACTAATAAACAAAATATGATGATCAGGAACACAGGGATTTTAGCCATATCAACTCAAGATGGGAAAACATTATTTAAAGTGAGTGATGATTAAGAGGTTGGACTTTGGAGGCAGATGGCTTGAGTTCAAATGCTATTCATAGGTTTGAGACCCCAGACCCTCTTAGCATTCTTGTGCTTCAGTTCAGTTATTTAAAGTGAGACAATGACAACAGGATTTGGTTGAGGATTAAGGATGATAATATATGAAAAACACCGGCATATACTAAACACTCAGTAATTGGTTATTATCAGTATTTGTTATCTGTATCACTCTGTGAAAATTCCTCCAAGTCAACTTGTACAGCTCCAAATTAGGTTCGAATTGTTAAACAGACCATGGTATTGCACGTACCATGGTAAGTGACTCACATACTGAATCACTGAGATAAGTCCTGTCATGTAGAATAATTTTAGTATGAATGTATTTCTGAAAAAAAAAAAAAAAGAGAGAATTCTGATAGCCCCTCCCAACCACACCTTACACGACTTGTCTTGGATGATTAGTGATGTTAGTGATGTTCCCTGTACAGTTTTCTACTGCTTTGCAGAATGAAAAGCCTGCAGGGCTGTGTGTGTGTGGTGAGGGGATGGGGAGGTGGTAGTGAGGGGAAGAGGTAGAGATTTGCCATTAGCCAATTAGAAAGGTTGTGTTTCTTTAATTTCCAGATTTCCATATACCTATAGTTTTTATTGATTGAATTAGGGAGGTTTTTTCTTGTCTTAAATTATTATTCTTTATCTATTGCCTAGTCTCACAATTCTAATATGCAGTGTTCAGATACTCAATTCTTTGGGCCATGATTGTCTTCCAAGTCCTTGTCTTGTATTATACTCTTGCCAATGTGGAACAATTCATCTATTCACAATGTGCTTTTTTCTCATCCTGCACTGTCTTCATCTCCCTCCGCCAATAGCAAGCTCCAGGTCCAGCTAAATACCACCTTCTTCAAAGTGCTCACTGTTCCCTGCTGTACCCGAAGTCGAGATCTTCCCTCCTCTCAACCCATGACATACACCGAATCCCTCTCATGACTTCTCAGGTATTCTATTTGGGTTTTGTGGCAATGTGATTCCATATCTTATTATCTCTGATAAATTAAAATTGTGTTGAAAACAAATAATCTCTTCATGCTCTTTAAACTGGATTGTCATATATATATATATATATATATATATATATATATATATAATGCTCAGAAATATTGTTTAAATAAACGAATGAGGAAAATAAAAAGATTGTAAGGTAGTTGCACTTTTAAGTAAATATATGAGGACACAGATAGGAGGAATATCATCATCTTGTTTAACTGATTATTCACAGCTAGTTTAGCTATAGCTACTAGTAGCCATAACAAATATGAATGGTTATTTGAATTTCAGAAGTCTGGAAAATAATCAATTGTGTTAATTCACTTAGAAAACAAAATAACAAATCAATGTACTTGGTTTAGATAAATTAATTCATGGAAATACTATTTTTTATATTTAAGAGATTTTAGAAGATGTTTCAGGCATATACCAGAGCACTGAGACTATGTTCAGTTTTTGGTTATCCGTGAGTCTTCTAGAATCATTTCTTGCATGTTTTCCTTGCATACTTTTACTGTTCATTAGGAACCTTATTTATAAGATATTTGTTACATACCTGAAATAATCCATGGGCACAATTTCTACTGGTCTATGGATTTCTTTTTTTTAAAAAAGAAATATAATTTTTTGGAATGCAACTATTTTAAATTAATTATTCAATCATCAAAAAAACCCTTTTAAAATCAGTATTCTAGATTTGCTTTCTTTTTTTAAAAACTGCCTTTTGTATAAAAATGACAAGAAAAGAAATTTTGGAGAATTTTATTAATTATATAAACTCAGAGGAACAAATCTTTCAAGCAGATATGATCAATTAGATGGCCACTGTGCAGTTGAAATCATTTGGAACTGGACCATGAGGTGCCAGATTGCATTGTGAAGGATTTGAAAGCAAAGATGTCTACATTTGTCTGAATTCCTAGTTCCTGGTGAAAGATTGTCATTCAGTAAGTAGCTGCTGAATCAATGATGCATGAGTAAATGAATGAGTGAATGAATGAATGCCCTGCTTCCTGTCTGCTTTGAGATTGGAAGTGACATGCCTGTCAGTAGAATAAAACAATCAGCTTCATCTACTGCTAGACTAAAATTAAATGTAGGACATGAAAGGGCCTGCTTCAATTATTTGCCCAATGACTTTTTATGGACCATGATTAATTTTAAATACAAAGAAATTTTATTTTTATGTTTCGCCTATCATCCACTCCTACCTATTCTGGTTGTTTACAAACTGTTGTCTCTACGGAGGTGTGACATGGCTTTTGGTCAATGATGATTCAGATAAGCACCCTTAGGTAATCCAGAAAAATGTGCTGCACCTAGGTGATCTATCATATCTGAATACATTGTCCTATTTTGACGCCCAGTGTTTTCTAGAATGTGAAGCTCATTAAATCACAGGTACTATGCCCACTGGCCAGAAGGAATTTATTTATTGCTCAAGTAAAATTAATTTATTAAATTCTCACCTTTATGTGGAAACCCCAGAATTATTTAAAAAAAATATATATATATTCCTCATAGAGACATAGATATAGATGATATATCTTCTATCACAGGAAGCTCACTTCTCCGTAGTTTTCTTCTCCCATGTAGATATACCCAAATCAATTTTTCATCTAAAGTCAAAGTCTTTGCAACTTTATGTCCCATTAATCTTCTGCCTTCTGTCCCTTTCCATCCCACTTCAAAGAGTAGTTTAATTCACTCTTTGTCCTCATCACTTCAGAACACTTCAATTCAGTCTAACCTTAAACTCAGTTATGATTTATCAAGAGATCACCAATAATTGTTTTGCCACTTAATCAAAATAAGACTTTTCAAGTTTTTTCTTACTTAACCTCATAACATACTTAAAATCTCCTTTGTTTTTCTCTGCATTTTGAAGCACCATCTTCCCTGGGCTTCTACAATAATAGAATTTATCTCATCCACAGTTACTTTTTAACAGATCTAAATTTTTTAAAAAAGTTTTCTAGTGATCAAAGGAACATATCCCCATTTGTGACTACCAGTAACGGATTTAGCCATGGATATTCTAGCTTATAAGGTACAAGGAGAACTCTGTTACAGGGTTGTATTGAATGAATTATATTAAAGAAGTGATATCTAAAAGTAAAAGGGTGGGGGAGGGAGGGAGGGAAGGAGGAAGGGAGGGAGAGAGAGAGAGAGAGACAGAGAGAATGTCAATCTATCTCCAGTGATTAACAACATGTACTTTGGAATCCCAGTTCTCCAAGGTTTTCCACTCATAGTTGGTTGATTCCATGGATGTGGAATTCACAATTAGGTCAGAATTTTGGTTCTGAGTAACCTGAAGCATGGAGTCACCATTTACCTAAGATTGGGAAAGGTTCAATAAATAACAGGTCTCATCCATTGCTGGTGGGACAGCAAATTGGGGCAACCATGATGGAAAGAGTATGAAGATTTCTTAGAAGACTTGGAATGGAACCACCATTTGATCTAGTTATCCCACTCCTCAGTTTATACCCAAGGGACTTAGAATCAGCATATTACAGGGACATAGTCACATCAATGTTTATAACAGCTCAATTCATAATAGCCAAGCTATGAAACCAACCTTCACAGATGATGGATAAATGTGTTATATATCACAGTGAGATATTACTCAGCCATAAAGAAGAATGAAATTATGGCATTTGCCATTCAATGTATGGAACTGGAGAATACCATGCTAAGTGAAATAAGCCAAACCCCCAAACACCAAAGGCCGAATGTCCTCTTCTATATGTGGATGCTAACCCACAACAGGGAGGGTGAAGAGGAGAAGAGTCAAATTTCATTGGATTAGACAAAGGGAAATGAAGGGAAACCAGTGGGGAGAAGAATAGGAAGGACAGTAGAATTAATCAGACATAACTTTCCTATCCTTGTATTTGAATACATGACCAGGGTCACTTAAAAGTATTATTTTGGGATTGGGGATGTGGCTCAAGCGGTAGCGCGCTCGCCTGGCATGTGTGCGGCCCAGGTTCGATCCTCAGCACCACATACAGACAAAGATGTTGTGTCCGCCAATCATTAAAAAATAAAAATATTTTAAAAATTCTCTCTCCCTCTCTCTCCTCTCTCTCACTCTTTCTTTAAAAAAATAAAATAAAAAAAATAAAAAGTATTATTTTGGATTAAATGGCATCACATATAACCAAAAGAATAGGATCTGAATTAGAATGAGTTATATGTCCTGTATGTATAATATGCCAAAATACATCTACTGTCATGTATATCTAAAAATAACAAAAAAGAGAAAGGGTTGGGAATAATAATAATAATAGTAATAATAATACAAATAATACAGATCTTAGAGGGGAGTGTTAGAAGTTTCTTTCTTTCTTTCTTTTTTTTTTTTTTTTTTTGAGAGAGAATTTTTTAATATTTATTTTTCAGTTCTCGGTGGACACATCTTTGTTTGTATGTGGTGCTGAGGATTGAACCCAGGGCGCACACATGCCAGGCGAGCCTGGTTACCGCTTGAGCCACATCCCCAGCCCAGAAGTTTATTTCTGAGTATGGTAAATGTTTGCAATGTCTATCAGTCCAGAGCTTGCATAAGCCATTTGTAGCCTATTCTGGATTCAGGGGAGAAGATTGGTCTGAAAATATAAATTTGGAAATCAATAGAACATGGATAAAATAAAAGACCATGAAATTGGATGTACCACTAAGGGATTCAGAGAAGGAAGAGAAATAGTTTAAGGGCTGAGCCCAGAGATATTTCAGTACTCCTCAGAGTATCTGAGGAACAAAGGAGACTGAGCAAAGGAATTGAGTGCCATGCATGTTGCTGAATGCTCTGTCCTTGTCCCCAATGCTAATCCAATAATGAGGACATGGTATTTGATAAAAAGGGAAAAGAAGGTTTATTCCTTTGCTAGTAAAGGGGAAACAGGGGACTCCTGTCCCAGAGGCTGTGATTCTGCCCATTAGCAGGAACAGGGGCCTTTTAAAGAGTTGATTGATTCAAGGCCTACATTCCACATCTTCCCTGTTGAAGTTTTAATTCTTGTTAATTTGGGAGATTCTAATATCTGAGACCTTCTGGTGCCATCCCTGAAGCCTAGAATACTTCTTTTCTTCCTGTGGAGGGTGTGTACTCAAGGACAGATAAATCTGCCTTAGATGGGGAAGAAAGGTTTCCCCTGAGATCAGGGAGGGGGAGAGATTAGGGAAGAGCAGGGAGAAAAGAAGAGAAAGAAACCAGTCTATTTTAAAAATCAGTTATAGTGGCAGAGCAGCAAGGGTTGTATTCAAAGCATAAAGTGGACCACTATTACCTGCATAGTAGGAAAGCCAGGAGAGGGTGCTTCTAAAGACCAGATAGTTTTGCAAAGATGTGGAAGAAAGCAACTATGTCAGGACTGTTGAATGAGGATTGGGAATCCACCATTGGATTTAGCACCATGAGAGGCAATAGTGATCTAGGCTGGTTAAATTCTATTCCCTTAAAGGTCTTCGACTTGACCTCTTGTGCAGTTTTTTGAGACTGCACAAAGCTGGATTAAGAATCTCTCAACAAGCACCATAACACATCTGTCTATTTACACCCAACCTAATGCTTGACATTGCCTTTTACTTTTCCGTCTCCTCTAAATTACAAATACCTCCAGGGCAAAGACTTGAGCTTGATTGCTATTGTATCTTGCACAATATCTGGCAAAGAGAAGAGCAACTCTTTACCAAATGAAATTTAATTGAATCGCCTATCAATTGTGCCAGACGTTCACCCTGCCAGGTTTAACAGCAACAACAAAAAAAAGGGTGGGTAGCAGTGAGTAGCAAGTATCAGTGACGCATCCTTCGATGACAAAGACTAATATTTTTGCCTCCTTTGGTTTATTTCCGATTCAGAACAGCTTGTTGGAACAATCCAAAATGAAAGGTGCTCCTAATGGAATATCTAGGTGTGTCCATTGCCTGGGGACAAAAGAACAGCCCAAAGCCAGCTAAGCAAATCAGGTAGCAATTGCTATTAGTCAGCAAAGCCCACCCAAGAAAACCTGACTGGGGTCTTCCTGGAAGAACTGGCAGCAAAGACAATGAAATGTAAATAGTTTAATTCTATAGATCGACTAATTGAAATGGACTCGGAGGACACAGGAATAACATCCACGAACCCTAAAACACACAAAGCAGAACACCCACAATGGCCTTCCAAGCCAGGCAGGGTGGTACATTCCTGTAACCCCAGCGGCTTGGGAAGTTGAGGCCGCCTCTGCAATTTACCGAGGCCCTAAACAACTTAGGGAGGCTCTTTCTTTAATAAGACATGGAAAGGGCTGGGACTGTTGCTCAGTGGTTAAGCACTCCTGGATTCAAACCTTGTTACCAAAAAACAAAACAAACAAAAAAACAACCATCCAAACTATGACCCTATCAGAGTTGAAACCAGTCAACATAAAATAGTCCCTCCCTACACGCAACCCTGTTTTATTTTCCATAGGGTGTTCTTTAGATTTACCTCTGTCAAAATCATTTCATTCATTGATCTGTTTACTTGTTTACTGTTTGTCTCTCTGATTCTCTGGCTGTTTTTTTATAAAAGCAGATGACTTCTGTAACTTGACCCGTTCACATCTCTAATGCATGATAGATATAGCTTTTAGTAAATATGAGTTGAATGAGCAAGGACATAAGTGAATGAATCTCAAATGGTATACAAAATAAAATACTAATATATGTTATTCCTTCTTTCACAATGCTACTAGTGTGGCTGGGCGTGGTGGCACATGCCTGTAATTCTAGGAACTTGGGAGGCTGAGGCGGGAAGACTGCAAATTTAAGGCCTGCTTCAGCTCAGTGATAGAGCGCCTCTGGGTTCAATCTCGAGTCCCCTCCCCCAACTCCCTTCCCACACACACTTGGCATCTAAACTACCAGAGTAATAAATTTTTATGGCCACTTACATAGTAACCTCAGGGATTGTATTTTACATCAGCTGGAATTGACTGTTCTCAGCACTGGTCTGTCTCCACTCACAAATACGTCTCTGATTTCATTTTAAACACACTCTCTAATAGAAGCAGCTTCAGAACACTGAGGTTGACATGAAAGCACTGTTCAATTCCACAAATATCTACCCCACCTGCACCCTTTCTTTTTCATCTCTCCCTTCCTTCCATTCTTACCTCCACTCTTAAATCAAGCTGTCTCTCTTCAGTAGTAGGGAACAAATAAAGAAATGTTCTATCAGTTTAGAGCATAATTAACTTCATAATTGGAGACAGAGATTGGAAACTTGGTTTCTGTTGCCTATGCCTGCTACTGGAAAGTTGTGCAAGCATTTCTGGATAAATTTTTCAAAAACACACTGAATCTTCCCCTTTCCTCATTGAGTGTGAACTGCAATTGGTGACTTGCTTTCAAAGAACAGAGTATGGGATGGGGTGGAAAGTCACTTCAGAATAAAGAAAATTGGGAAACAGTATCTTCACCAAGTCGTGGATATAAACTTCCCGGGTGACGTAATTCGGATGGTCTATGATGAGAATGGCACTTCAGTTCTGTAACACTCTTCCCCAAACCAAAATCTAGCCATGAAAAAAAAGCATCAGACCAACCAGATGAAGAACGATCATTCTATAAAGTACCTGACCAGTCCTCTTCAAATCTGTCCAGGTCATCCAAAAAGAGGAAAGAGAAACTGTCACAGACCAAAGATGACAGCTAAGGAGACGCAATGACCACATGTAACGCAGTGCCCTGGGTAGAATCCTAAAACCAGAGGAATTTTAAGGAAAATCAGTGAAATCTTGGAAAAGCCTGGATTTTAGTTAATAGGAATACATCAGAGTTGGTTTGTTGTGACAAACACACTGCGGTTCTTTAGGAAGATTTTTTTATGTCTAAAACTCTTCTGATTTTGCTAAAAAGAATCAACCACTAAATTCTTTTTTTTGGTGGGGGAGCACCAGGGATTGAGCTCAGGGGCACTGGATCACTGAGCCACATCCCCAGCCCTGCTTTGTATTTTTCTTTAGAGACAGGGTCTCACCTAGTTGCTTTAGTACCTCACTTTTGCTGAGGCTGCCTTTGAACTCACGATCCTCCTGCCTCAGCCTCCTGAACCGCTGGGATTACAGGCATGCGCCAGCACACCTGGCTAAATTTCTTGGATTTTTTGGTGTATTTTATTTATTTATTTATTTGGTACTGAGGATTGAACCCGGGCGCTTAACCAAGAGCCAATCCCCAGCCCTTTTAAAAAATATTTTGAGACAGGTTCTCACTAAGTTGCTTAGGGCCTCACTAATTTGCTGAGACTGGCTTTGAATTTGTGATCCTCCTGCCTCAGTCTCTTGAACCACTGGGATTGTAGGCATGTGCCACGCACGGAGCCTGGCAATTTTTTGTTTTTATGCTAATCAAAATTTAAAAGTCTGCAGCTGAGGTTGTAGCTCAGTGATGGAGCGCTGGCCTAGCATGCAAGAGGCACTGGGTTTGATCCTTAACACCACATGAAAATAAATAAATAAAGGTATTGTGTCTATCTACAACTAAAAATATTTTTTTAAAAAAAATTAAAAATCTATCCAGACATAGTGGTGCACACCTGTAATCCCAGCAACTCAGAAGGCTGAGACAGGAGGATCACAAGTTCAAAGCCAGCCTCAGCAAATTAGTGAGGCCGTAAGCAACTTAGTGAGACCCTGTCTCAAAAAAAAAAAAAAAAAAAAAAGAAGAAGAAGAAGAAGGGCTGGAGATATGGCCCAGTAATTAAGTGCTCCTGGGTTCTAAAAAAAAGTACTAAAGAAAGAAAATTAAAAGCCTATGTCAGGGCTGGGGACGTGGCTCAAGTGGTAGCACCCGGGTTCGATCCTCAGCACCACATACAAACAAAGATGTTGTGTCCGCCGAGAACTAAAAAATAAATATTAAAAAATTCTCTCTCTCTCTCTTAAAAAAAAAAAAAAAATTCTCTCTCTTAAAAAAAAAGCCTATGGCAATGTTTTGGTGACATAATAATTAGTATAAGAACCTGGCACACATATTTCAACAAATAAATTTATTTTTGACATCCCAGGTTTTTGTATGTTTTTTGTTTGTTTGTTTGTTTGTTTGTTTGTTTGCTGTTGCTTCCATAGGGACTATTATGACATAAATAATGAGTTAACATGTTATTTGAGTTAACATGTTATTTGTTAATATTTAAAATACAATGTTAAACCAATGGCTACTTTTATTGATGGAAAGAGAAGGTGGAAATAATTAGCTATTCTTTTCTTTTCTTTTTTTTGGTTACTGGGGGTTGAACTCAGAGGCACTCAGCCACTGAGCCATATCATCAGCCCTATTTTGTATTTTATTTAGAGACAGGGTCTCACTGAACTGCTTAGCGCCTCGCTAATTGCTGAGGCTGGCTTTGAACTCCAGGTCCTCCTGCCTCAGCCTCCCCAGCCACTGAGATCACAGGCATGCGCCACCATGCCCAGCCTTAGCTATTCTATTTTAACTTCTCTGTTATCTGATTTGCTACATGAATGTATATACTTTTGTATAATTTTTTTTTCATTTTTATGGTGCTGATGTTAGAAATGAGCTTCTATTCCTAATGGAATATTTTTAATTTAAAAAAAAGCGGTGAAGAAAATCATCAATCCAGACAAAATTTACTGATCATCAATGGACAATATCTTGTTATTAGGCATTAATTATAGTTGGTTTTATAGGAATTATAAAAGGACTATTGTAGACATAAGAGAAACGATTGCTTAACACTGACATTTATAAAGCTACTTTTGTAAATAAGTTGAATAAATTTATAGGGTCCCAGGATGGCACAAGTTATGAGGTTTTGAATCCCAGTTTTGCCCTTGGTTAATAAGTATTTTTTTCGCTACGTCAGTTCTTTTTTATTTTTCCCATTAACATGAGCTTTCAGAGGAACAATTATTTATGGTTTTGAAAATTGCTAGCTTTTACTATTTATATTCATTAGGCTGCTAAATACTCTGGGAATATATGCCGCAGGGAATTGGGGTAATTGTCCGTGCTAACCAAGTGGAGTAATAAAATGTTTAACACATAAAACTTTCCACTTCTACTTTCCTTGTAGGAAGTTTATTAGCATTTACAACCACCATGATGTTAGGAACCAACACTTATTAAAAACCACTTTGTGAAGAAATACTGCCAGTTTCGTGCCAGTTCTTTAGACTGAAGGAACTGGTCGTCAGGAAGCATGAATAGGCTTTGTTCTCAGCATCTGGAGTTACCCTGTTTTAATTTAGAGGTAACCCCAACAACCACTAGTTCATGACAGAACTGATGTTGCCAGGACTTTCCAAACTTTCCAGGATGGCTTGGGAATCTGGGTGAGGGCCCTTGCTCATCTCAAGGTATTTCAGAAGAAAGAGATACTAACAATATTCTAGAGGGGCCAGGCTTTGATCTGAAAGACAGGTATTTTATGACTGGGAAATTAAAATGTTACCCTCATCTTTCTGCTATAAAGCAGTTCTGTACATAATGGCTTTAAATTTCAATTGCCATTCAGTGTGAAGATTGAAGAAACTCGGGAAAGTCGTTAAAACTTTTTGTGTCTCCTTTACCTTCTAGTAAATGGGGAAAATAATATAAATCCATGGGGGGGGGGTGCGGGCGGAGCATAGGAAGATGTTTTTAAAGTGGGGGCATAGCTCAGTGGTAGAGCATTTTCCTGGCATGTGAGATCATGGGTTCAATCCCCAACATCACAAAAATAAATAAATATGTAAAAAAAAAAAAAAAAGGTTTTCAAAAATGCCAAGCACATGTTGGGTCTTCTTCCAGATATTACCTAGTAGATACAGAAGAAGGATAAAAAGAAATTGACTTTTCATGTCTATAATCTAACCCATATCATAACAAGAAAGATAGTTAAATTGATTCAATCATGAACAAAACGATTCATTCTTAATCTTTTAAGAAAAGGGAAACAAATGACTCAGTTTAGAAACCTCTATGTTTTTATTTGTTGCTTTTTGTGGGTTAACAAAGATATCAGATTCTAAATATTTAACTTCATACAAGACATTTGGATTAGTATTTCCATTCAATCACTTCTGATCACTTAGTGACAAATTGGGCTTCTTATTGCATAATCATTTCTGCATTTGGATCTCAGAATATAATCCGAAGCCCTTCTCTTGGTTGTGCGTGTGCATGTCTCTGTGTGTCTGTGTGGGCTTGAGTATTTTACAAATATTTGGTACTCGGCAGCTTTGTTTTTGCAAGCAGTTGTTCATCAACTATTTCCACAAACTTGTACTTAACAAGATTAAACTAACTTCAAGAACAACATTTATGGATGGAGAACAGGTATCTACTATAAAAAGAAACAGACCATTAATTCCTCTTGAAAAATTAGTTTCTTTTATTCTGTTGAAAACTTGTAGACTCCATAGAGGTTTATGAAAGTCATTATGCTGGTGATATAACAGTGTTTTAGAAAAGTTAGGGTTTTCTTTTTAAATTATTTTTCAGAAGTAGTTGAATACAATACCTTTATTTTATTTATTTTTATGTGGTGCTGAGGATCAGAACCCAGGACCTCCACATGCTAGGCGAGTGCTCTATCACTGAGTCACTACCCCAGCCCCCCAAAAGTTAGGTTTTCTGAGTGTGTATTAGCTCAGATTTTTGTATCTGCATTATAAAATTATAAACGTTTGATTTTTTCCCCCCTCCAAGTGTTGAATGCCATTCACTCATCAGTTACAGACAGACCAAATCTCTGTTTTGGCCACATTTTACCTTTTGATCCAGATGAGACATAAACATCTTTTCTGCCTGGGGAACCACCCATTTGTTAGATATTTATTTCAGAGTTAAAAAAAAAAAAAAAATAAGGGAGAAGTCTGGGCAGCTCAAGAGTGTGGTCCTCAGCGAGAGGGTCAATTCCCTGCAGGGAAGGTGCAGCCCTTGCCTGCAGAGATGGCGGTTACCAAGATAAACAAAGATACACAGATGATTAAACTGGAGAAAGAGATTGCTTCAAAGGCTGCTGCAAGCTAAATTCATCGAACGTGACCCGAAGGATCAGTTGGAGGCACTATGCAGAAGTTACTGAAGAACAGAACTGGACTGCAGGACTGCTGATGTTCCGTGGCTAAAACCACTATAATGGTTAGAACCTGGATTCCCAAGGTTTACAGAGGGAGCTCCTGAAAAGAATAACACTCCTTGCTCAGCACGCCAAACTTTAAGATTGGATTCGACTGTGCTCTGTGGTTTTCTTTCTGAAAGAAAAAAATTGCCATAAATTAAAATTAATTTTCCAAAATAAAAGTTTTTTTTTTTTTTGTGTGTGTGTGTGTGTGTGTGTGTGATGGTGTGTAGTTTTCAGTGATGGTGTATATTATTTTATTGATCTTTTTCCTAAATGTATTATCTTGTTTTATATAGTTTGGGTGCTGAGTCTTAAACATAGGCCCTTGAGCATGCTAGGCAAGCACTCTACCCCTGTGCTACATCCCCAGCTAAATGTATTATTAATAAATATTTCATGAGCAAGTTTGGAAAAGAAGGGTGGGTAAATTTCAAAACATCCTAGTCCGACAAAAGATGTAGCTGCCATATGTATATAATATACTTCACTAGACTAATTCGTAGTCATTAATAAATGCATATCCATTAGCTGCTAAGTTACCACATTCATACCACTCAGCGATACAGTAATGCTGAGTAATAAAAAAGTCAGCACTTTTAATAAGCGTGATGGTATTTTCTGATCTGGTCATGAAAATAATCAGGTGTTCACATGCCCAAAGGGAGTGCTAATAGGTACCTCCCAAATTCTTGCACCACCTTTACTTCCCCTGGGAAAATGTCAAGAGAGGGTTGGAAATGTAGAGTAGAGCAATGCAATTTGAATTTTGAATTTCCTTGTCTGATGCACTCATAGATTGAACTCAATGTGTTGCTCCTTACTTGACAAATTGAATTATGCCTTTCAGAGAGGCAGTGTCAAACTCAAGTTCTAGTTTAAAACAAAGCTTTTAGAACTAGGACTGGTTGATAAAATTAATGGACTGCTTCAACATATTGAACATTTTAAACAATGTATTGATTGCCTAAGATCTTCTGAATAGTATTTGTCAAGCCTGACTCAAGAAACATGCTATCCTACAGCATCTTTATCTCTTTAATCACTAACTATTGGAATTTAGGCCCAGCCCTGTCCTCAGCTCCCCGAGGAAAGCAAAGCAATAGACGACAGGAGTCCTGATCTCAAATGCAGGATTCTTCACATACAGGAGGATGAAGGAGAAAACATTTAAGGCGGAAATCACATATTTCTCTTTTAAGAATAACCAGAATTTGGGCTGGGAATATAGCTCAGTTGGTAGAGTGCTTGCCCTGCATGCACAAAGCCCTGGGTTCAATCCCCAGCACCACAAAATAAATAAATAAACAAACAAACAAACAAACCACCACCACCACCAACAACAACAAAAACCCCAGAATTTAAGACATTGACAGATGTACATGGGAGAAAATCAGAAAGAATTTACTGAACAAATTGAACCTTAGAAGGATCTTAAAAAGTGACTAAAGCCATGGACAGTGGTGTACACCTGTGATCTCAACTCCTCAGGAGGCTGAAGCAGGAAGATTGCAAGTTTAGGGTCAGACTCAGCAATTCAGTGAGGGTGCTAAGCAACTTAGTAAGACCCTGTCTCAAAGTAAAAAGCAGTAAGGACTGGGGGTGGTAACTTTGTGGTAAAGCACTCCTGGATTCAGCTCCAGTACAAAAAAAAAAAAAAAAAAGTGAGTACAAATTAATAATTCTCAATCCTGGCTGTACATTAGACCCACTTAAGAATTTTTTTAGAAACTACTTGGATGCCACCCTCAGAAATTCAGATTTAATTGGTCTAGAGTGAGACCCAGCATATTTTTACAAAGGTCCCCAGGTTATTTTAATGTGCAAGCAGGGTTAAGAACCTTGGACTAAGACAACAAGGAAGAGAAAGAAAAGAGAAAAAGTACAAGTGTAAAAACATTCTCCCATTTACTTACTCAATACAAATTTTTATTGAGTGTCTACTTGATGCTAGTCACTGAACTAGGTGGAAGGTCAGACAAAAATAATTGAGAAATGATGCTTGAAGTTGTCCATCTAGTAAAATGATTCATGTATACAGTTTTTACAATGTAATATGATACACGCATATGCACACACACGTACCTTCCTGGATGTGTGTGGTTTGTGTGCATGTATATATCTTATTTTCATAGTATGTTACAGGAGAATGACTGTCATTTTATTATTTTTATTGCTTACAGCATTGGTTCCCAAACTTGGCTGTAAATTGGAGTCACCTGAAGAACTTTAAAAAACACTGATGTTGAGATTCCATACTCAGGGATTCTAATTTGGTTGTCTTTAGAATCAGGGAGAAAAAACAAAAAACAAAAAAAGTCTCCATCGGTTTTCCTTGTACAAAGCACTGGCCTGGAGGGGCAAGCCTCACAGAAGTCAAAGGTGCATTTGGGAGTCAGATTTGAATGTCAGGGGAAAGAGGATTTAGTGATTACAAAATACAGGGGCTGGGAAGTGTGACACTGAATGACTGTCTTTGAAGGTTCTCTGTGGTTCAATGAAAGGGGACTGTTTAGAAGTATTTGGCAACAAAACAAAGAACGGAATATGGAAGTGTTCCTGAACATGGTTTATCCATCAGGCACAGTAGCCACAGAGCTTAGGAGCCAAGAAAATGTTTTAATGTTCTTTAAAATAAGAAAAAAAAAATTAAAGTAGAAGAAAATGTTTTACATATAACATTAGCATATTGATAGTTTTACCAACAGAGTAGTAAAATACAATTTTTATTATTTATTTTTTTCATTCGTAAAGAGGAAGGGGCTCACAAAGGTAAAAATATTTAAGTCCAATGCACTCCTGGATTCAGCCCCCAGTACAAAAAAAAGTGAGTACAAATTAATAATTCTTTATAATTATTATAAATTATAATTTATAATAATAAATTAATTATATAATGCAAGTTATAATGCAACCCTGGGTAAAAGGAGAACCCAGTCCCAACTAATTTAATTTCTGTCAGATGTATTATTTGTGCAAATAAGCAAGCATTTGCTTTACTATTTTCTTGAATTGTTCCCACCTTAATTTTGCAGAACCAAAAAGGCTATGTCTTTCTTCTTAATAGGATACCTGGTTCCCTGCTGAGAACTGACTGAATGAATCAAAAAGGCTGTATGCTTTCACAGGGCACACAGTGTTCCCACTACTGGGTATGTTTTTGTTACCAATGAAGTCTGTTTTGCCCATACACAGTATGCCAACCATGGAAATGATGAATTTGTGGAAGTTTATCCAAAAGGTGCCAATTTTGAGGATGTGGGACCTCAAATTCCAAATCTGCCTTCCAGTAATAGGGTTTGAGGTTATTTGTGAGATAAACCAATCTCATCTAAGGAGTGAGGAAAGGTGATTGGAGACAGGGAAAAGTGTAGTAATGGGTGGTTTGTGCATGTGTCAAACTTCCTGGCTCTTCAGACGATGAATGTTCAGAATATGGTGGCATGGTGGTCTTAGCAAGATCTTGGGTGGAGTATTCTGATTTATGATATCAGAAGGTCACTCATTGGACATCTGTACAGGCCCAAGGGAAGGGTTGGTGGTTTCAACCGGTTGGAAACAGACAACATCTACCTCCAGGTTGCTTAGAAACATAAACAATCATTATGAAGATGACTGTATATCAAAAGCATTATCTAGAGTGGAGATGATGATTGAAGTATGCTACTCATCTATGTGACCACTGACATTTGGTGTATAGGCAAGAGAAGCAAGAGGATTTATTCTGTTTTCCCCTTGGTGTCATTCTTATCCCCTTTGTCCAGCTACATAATTCTTATACATTCCCCGAAATTTACCTGAACATTTGACCTCTGTGTGCAACTTTACCCTCTCCTGTGACCTGGCTGAAGTACTGTTTTGTCAACTTGTCATCATTAATTCATCCTTCCTTATTGTGGACTCACAGTTCATTACAGCAAGTGTGGGTTGGCCTCTTCCAGCATGACCCCAACACCCTGGTTAGTTTCCGTTTTCTTTGGTTCTATCATAATTCTTAACATACAATAGGTGACTCAAAATACTTGCCCATTAATGTATTACATCAATATTATTAAATGCAATAACTTACAAATTCGGACAATTCCTTGGAGAAAATTCAATAGATGAGTAGATGTTCTGGATAACAAAACTGTTCAAACAAAGTGAAGTAAGACTACTTTTCAAATCATTCATACTTGAAGTAGTTTAAGACAAAATAGATGAAGAATGTTAATTAAACCTTTCCCAATAGACCTCAAAGGTTTTTTTTCTTTAATAATTACAGTTGACATTTCCAAAATAGAAAGGCCTTAGCAAGAGACCAACATTTCATGAACTTTTATTCTGAACAAACTTTTGGACTTTCTAGCGGCTCTTTTTTTTCTGCCAGAGATGGAAGATGTACACATCAGCATTGGCTTCACATTTAAAGAAACTTGAACATAAACCAGTCATCCCCAAATCAATGATAACCTTTGTTCTTAAACTTTTTTTTTAACAGTTCCAGCTGTTCACATTTAAAACATGCTTTCTTTATCTCATGTATGATCAGATTGAAGATCTGGCTGCTTATCCATATTTTCCATGAATCGCTAAGGTCCAGGGTGCTATTTCAGCTGGAGCATTTGTGTAAATGCTGGTTCAATTAAAGAGAACTATTTGAGTTATTTTTACTCCATGAGCTATTTTAAAAAATCTATTCGTGGAACTGTAGTAGCATTGGTTGTCAAATAGCCTATCACACTTGAATAGGAGTGTCATTTATGGCAGTTTCATCTCTCTAGAAATTATGCTGCTGCTTTTACAGTGTACGTATACCTCTGGGTCAAAGATGATCTCAAGAATATAATTCCTTGGGCTGGGGATGTGGCTCAAGCGGTAGTGCACTTGCCTGGCATGTGCGGCCCAAGTTCGATCCTCAGCACCACATACAAACAAAGATGCTGTGTCTGCCGAAAACTAAAAAATAAATACTAAAATTCTAAAAAACAAACAAACAAAGATGCTGTGTCTGCCGAAAACTAAAGAATAAATATTAAAATTCTCTCTCTCTCAAAAAAAAAGAATATAGTTCCTAACCTGAGATTGAGGAGGCAGCAGAATTTTTTTTCCCCCAAGAGTTGAGAGCTTTATGGGTTAATATAGAAAGATTTGGAAGAGGAAATAGTGAAAGGTTGGATCAGATCAAATAATGGAAGAACGATATCATAAGAGGAAGAGATGGAGAAATTTGGAAAGATTTGGATGATCCAAAGGAAATATACTTGAACACTGACTAAGTATGACAGGCACGTGCGTCATCATGGAATTAGTGGACCTTCAGGCTCCAGTGGAAATTTGTTATCACAAGAGGTCTAGCTCAAACAGCAAGGTTTGGGCAGAGTTGGAAAAGAGTGTCCAAGTGCATTTTCTGAAGTTAAATTTGGAGAAGATAAAACAGTCTATGACCACAAGAGGCTTGTAGCTGAAAGTAATAATTGCAAGTAAAAAGAACATGCAGTATGATAAATGAGTCCTTTTATCAGAGGACTAAATAGATACAGGAGAAGTGTGGGGATCCAAAGGATTCATTGGCACAGTGATATGCACCGGTGACATAAGAAATCAGGACACTCTGGATATTAAGGGGAACTTGTCAGCCTTCTGTAAAAAGACTGAAACAGATCCAAATACTTAAAAACAACTTAAAATGAAAGGAAACTTTGGGGATCATTATACCAAATGTTTCATTGTTCTAGGGACAAGACATCATGGTGCAGTGAGTGGTTAAGACCCCAGGTTCTGAGATAAGACTACTTAGGATCAAATTTGAATTCTACCACTTAAGGAGTTGCTTAAAACCATGTCCCAGTTTCTTCAGGAGTAGAGCAGGGTTGACATCTATTGCCTACCTTGTTGTGATAGTTAAGAGAGTTAGCACAAGTAAAGTGCTTACTGGCTGCTTTGTAATAGCTGCTCAAAAATGACAGGTATGCTTAATTACAGTTTCAAAAATTGGGATACTCATTGGCAGGCGACAACGGACTTATCTCCATGTTTCTGGTATTTTTCCTCTCTGGCCTTGGTGTTCACACATTAGTTTAGTAATAGAATTTCAGGTCTTGGCTCTGTTTTGGTTTTTTGCTTCTTTTCGGTTATCTTATGGTTAATTATATACAGTTTTATTAACTCAATTATTTGAAAAATACTTATTTCTGAACCTTAAATAAGACTATAGAGTGTAGTATATTATATCAGTGGCAAAGCTAACCAAAATAGCCAATGCACTGAAATCTGTGCATGTTAGAGGCCTTGACTACTAAGCTTTATTGCTTTGGAACTTCTTGGCCCCTGACAGTCATGGGTTTCCCACCAGGGGTACTAGGCTCAAAATCTCCTCTGGGGAGGTGGAGTCTAGCTCTGAACAGCTGACCTGCCAGCTCCCACTTCTCAGCCTCAGAATTTCCTGACCATTTAGAAAATGAAGCAGCTGACTGTAGGCTCAGGGTCAGTAGTGTTTGTGAAGAGGTGGTGCCCCACTTCCCACACAAACCACGTACTCCCAAATACCCAAATACACCAATCCTTGCATCTGTGAGCTGAATTTCATGTAGGAATTGTCACTGGGACACACAACTATAAACTGTACATCAGCCAGGTCCCAGTAAAAAATACATTGAACAAAGTGAGTAATTTCAGGAGAGTTTAATACAGGGTCTTTTTCCAAACATGAGCAATGCTTCAGAAAACCAAAAAAAAAAAAAAAAAAATGTTAGTGCAATACTCTGGGAAAGCCTGATCATCTTTAGGCCTGAAGGGAGTGGTTGGAGGTAGAAGGCATTATCAGAGCCCAGAGAGCTATGCAGAGAAGACCTTGCAAGGGACTGTGGTTTGCATTAAAGGAATGCACCCTGGGGCAACTTGGCAGGGAAGAAATCAGAGAGAAAATAGTAACCTCATTTTTCTCATGTTCTTCATGTCTTTGCCAATGTCTCCATGGGCTGAACCTAGCCAGTCTTAATGAGGCAGATTCTTTGCAAAAAAAAAAAAAAAGAAAAGAAAAAGCAGCAAATAGATTGCATCTGTAGGTACACATTTCAAACCCTATTGTTTTCCATCAGTTCTTGTCAGGGTAAAAACTGCAACGTCAACACATAGAGCAGACCAAGTCCTATGTACTGTTGTGCCGTTGTGGAATTATATCAATTTTGTAATATTCTTACCTGAAACCTAAAACATTACTACAGCTGGTGCTATTCAAATAAAGCAGTAGAAAAAGGGACACACATAAAACGTAACTACTATTTTTGCTTCTGTACTTACCTGGAAGTCTTCCGCTGATTGATTATTCTTTCTTTTTCTCACTACTTATTCTTTCAGCTGTCAGGGTACTTCACTTGATGTGGTACCTATGCCTTCTTTTCAGTAGGAAATAAGTTTTTGGTGGTTCTATCTTTATTGGGTTGCCATGGTTTCGACTGTGTTTTTGGTGGAAGCCAAGCTTCCTTATATATTTGACTGACAAACTCACCAAGGTGTTTTCTGGCTGAAGGGTACATGATGTAAGGACAGAGTATTCCTCCTTAGAAACCCAGTGTGCTCTTTCTTTACTGTTAAGTTGTGTTTTCTGGTTGGACATAATGATCCCACACGACAGCTGATAAGGTGATGGATAAGACTTCCCTTTATCACAAAATGTGTCTACCTCTTCATGAGGTAAATAGCTCAAGTTTATTGAGCTATTTTATAATAAATCCAGAATCCTAAACCAGGACTTCTCAATCTAAAGGCTGTTCTTGTGTCATGAAATCTTATATCCACCTGGGATCCTGGGATATTGGTCTTTTGGGAAACTGCAGAATATAGTAATAATCTATATTTGCTCCATTGGCTTATATCTTCTTATATACCTCATGTTAATAAATGTGCCCAAGGTACAATGTGTATGTACTTGTGTATGTGTTTCATTAAGGAAAAATCAGTATAAATCTGGTACTGTGTGTCAGAACTAAATCTCAGAGAAACAGAGTAAACTCTTCTGGACAGGTCTGTCTCCCCTGTTCTCTGTGTCCTGGGAGGCTAGCCCCTGTGAACTGCTTCAGTAAGACCTATGCCCTCCAACTTCCATGGTTTGCCAATGGCAGACACTAGCAGGTATTTGAAGGAGATAGGAAAGTGAAGTTGGGATATTTATTTCTTCATCTACCTCTTTGACAAACCACTATGAGGTTGTCCAGCTAGTTTGAGGCATTAAAAAGAATAAAGTTGTACATGTTTGGTAATAAGGTCAGAAAGTGAGGTTTGAGAATGGACATCTCCAGTAAGTACATTTTATAAGATATTTGTATCCCACATACATGCCCACCCGGAGAATAACCTTTAAAGTGATGACAGTCCCCCTCTTCAACAGTTTTCACTCAAAGCATCCAGGTCCCAGGTGGCCAGAATGGCAGGGATGGATACTATGAATAGGGTGAAAAACATTATTTTTGGTACTGGGGATTGAACTCAAGGGCCCTTTATCACTTAGCCACACCTCCAGCAAATTTTACTTTTTACTTTGAAATAGAGTCTCACTAAATTGCCGAGGCTGACCTTGAATTGATCCTCCTTCCTCAGTCTCCTGAGTCACTGGGATTAAGGACTGTACCACTATGTCCAGCTAATAGGTATTAAGCTAAAAAGTAATGATTGAGATAGAATACTGAAATTATTTGTAAAAGAATACAGGAAATGGGAGAATAGACAGAGAAAACCAAATGAGTCAGATAGAAAACAACAAAATGGCAGACATAAAAACAACAGTATCTACAGTTGTGCTAAATTGCAAATGTATTAAGCATCTCATTCAAAAGGCAGATATCATCGAACTGGATAATAACACAAGAATATGCTGCCCATGAAAGGCTATCAAGACAGAAAATAAAAGAATGAAATACAATATAAATTCTAAGTATATAACTTTAGAATAGTTAAAGTCAGAGGACACAAATTCCAAGACAAGGAGTGTGACCAGTGGCAGAATCACTTTTTTCATAGTGTTTAAAACTTTAAAATAACAGGAAGATATAAAATACTAAATGCATATACTTCAAAACACACAAAGCCAACATTAATGGAACTAAAGAAATTTTAATGTGTACAAAGGCAATTTTTGATATGCAAAAGGGATTTGTAAACCTTTGAAAACTTGTATGCAAGTCTTTGATTTATTAAAGGAAAGATTCAATGTTATTAAGATGTCAATTCTACCCATGTTAATCTAGAAATTCAATGTAATTCCATTAAATATGCAGCACTTAAAATAGATTTTAAAAATAGAAATAAAAAAAATACTCTAAAGTAAATATTAAAATTAAAACAATATAGTATATCCAGGGAATTTTTAAAAGAGATTTCATTATTTGATTTCAAGGTTCATGGTAAAACTATAATAACAAAGACAATGTGGTAATGAATGAAAAGACAGACATCTAGATTGATGGAACAGAATAGATCCCAGAAGTGAGCTACTTCTCTTTTCAACCAAAAGGCAAAAAATATTCAATAAGAAAGGGCAATAATTTAATCAAATGGTACTGTAACTGAATATCTGTATAAAAATTGACTTTTATTTTACCACTTACGCACATACTGAGAATATATTCTAGACCTAAATGGAAAAGCAATAACATAAAACTTAAAAAAAGAAATATGAGTTTCCTCAAAGCAGACCAGAATTTCTTAGGGCAGAATGAACATAACCATTTTTTATTTTTTAAAAGGATAAATTGGAATTTATTAAAATTAAAAATAATGAAAGCATTTTTTATATCCATGTCAGTATTCTTCACGGTAACCAAGCTATGGAATCAGCCTAGATGTCTATTGATAGATGAATGGATAAAGTAAATAATATACACACACACACACACACACACACACAATGAAATATTATTCAGTCTTTAAAAACAAGAACATACCATCATTTGCAACAACATAGATGAACCTGCAAGACATTATGCTGAATGAAACAACCTAGGCACAGAATGACAAATGCTGCGTAAAGTTACTTTTATGTGAAATATAGACATAATAAAATCCACAAAAATAGGGTAAAATGGTGACTGAATTTATTTTGTGATTGAATTTAATAATAATTTTAGTCTACTTGAAAATTGCTAAGAGAGTAGATTTTAAATATTTTATTTTATTTTATTTTTTAAAGAGAGAGAGGAGAGAGAGAGAGAGAGAGAGAGAGAGAGAGAGAATTTTTTGATATTTATTTTTTAGTTATCGGCGGACACAACATCTTTGTTTGTATGTGGTGCTGAGAATCGAACCCGGGCCGCACAGCCACATCCCCAGCCCCAATTTTAAATATTTTAATCATGAAAAGTTGATAAATATGTGAGTGGTAAATATCTAAATTATACTTGATTTCATCATTCTACAGTATATGCATATATCAAAACATCACATTGTACACCATAAATATTTGTCATTTGTCAATTTTGAAAAAAAGGTACTAAAGTTTACAGAAAATTTAAAAAGAAGATTGAGAATACAAAATGTTGACAAGACTAAGGATCAGCTGAACTTTCTCATATGCTTCTGATGGGATTGCAAAATAGTTGTGTTTGGATAACAATTTTGCAGCTTATTGCAAATTTTAATCTCTAATTGATCAACTATTCCACTTCTAGGTATATACTCAAGAAAAAGGAAAATAATCTCCACAAAATGACTAGTCCATAAATGGTCATAGAAGCATTATTTATAATAGCTAAAATAAGAAATGACACAAATCAACAGGGAAACCAGTAAACAAAACATAAACTATCGACACAATGAAGCAGCGCTTAACAACAAAATCGATGGACTACTAACATTCGTCAACATGGATGAGCCAGGCGTGGTGGTGCCAGCCTGTAACCCCAGTGGCTTGGGAGGCTGAGACTGGAGGATGGTGAGTTAAAAGCCAGCCTCAGCAAAAGCAAGGTGCTAAGCAACTCAATGAGACCCTGTCTCTAAATAAAATACAAAACAGGGCTGGGGATGTGGCTCAGTGGCTGAGTGCCCCTGAGTTCAATCCCCGGTAACCCCCCCCCCAAAAAAAAATAAACATGGATTGATCTCAAAATAATTATATCCAGTGAAAAATACAGACATACACAGTGCACACTATTTGATCCAATTTATCTAAAATTCTAGAAAATGCAAACTAATCTACATGACAGAGATTAGATCAGTGGTTGCCTAGGGTTCATGAGAGAGATATAGACTTTAAATACAAAGACTTCTATATCTCTATTTATTTACATATCTTTATTGATATATACATTAGGGTTATAGCTCAGTTGGTAGAGTGCTTGCCTCACATGCACAAGGCCCTGGGTTCCACCCCCAGCACCAAAAAAAGAAAAAAGTTCATACTATTGATATATATCTATTCAAAATTCTTTGCAGTGTATCTTTTAAAGAGGTTTATTTTATTAAGCATAATTGTGCCTTTTCACAGTTATTGCAAACTTTGAAAAGATACACTACCTCCAGATCTCAATCTAGTATCTCTGAGAGTATCAAGGGTTAGCTGAACTTTCTCATATGCTTCTGATGGGAGTGCAAAATAGTTATCTTTGCATCTGGTCTAGTTAAATGGATCCTTATGTTTTGGTGATTTGTGAACTGAAAATGATGAGTCATCTGCATCATTCTTTACCCAATATTCAAAGGTGGATTAGGGCAAGTGTAACTATTCCTACCGCGCATGCCTATAATTCCAGTGAGGGAGGCTGAGACAGGAGAGTCACAAGTTTAAGGCCAGGTTGGGTGACTTAGGGAGACCCTGTCTCAAAATAAAAAACAAAAGGGACTGGGGATGCAGTTCAGTGGTAGAGATCCCCTAGGTTCAATTGCTAGTACTAGAAGAAACAAACGAAAACCCCACCTCGTACTCAGTAGAGGAAGAAATCAACTTCACAAAACTTGTGAGCTCCCACTGTAGGACCATTGTGAAGACTTCTTACCCCTGAGAGCAGGGGATTCCTTCAGGAGAAGCAGATTGTTCTGTTTTTCAACAATACCCTTCTCCATTGCCCCATGGCTGTGCCTTTCTGGAAGTTATTTCTTCTCTATTCTCCTCTCTGGCCACCTGTGAAAAGGGTACTGGAGATGCTGGGGTCAGAAAATGATATCCCAAAGACTGGCACTGACGGTGACACTGACGGTGACACTGACTCAGAATTGTGGTCCTTCTGACCTTGTCTTGTTCTCCCCAGACAAGTACAGGGAGAAGCTCCCTCAGGAATCCTCCGATCCACATGAAGTTCAGACTTGAAGGAAGGGAACACCATTGCTGTCCATCCTCACCTTAAGATCCCATTATCCCTCACAGGCAAGAGGACTGAGGAAGGCCACCACACTTGGATGGGCTTAGTGGTTTACAAGGTAATGTCTGCCCATTGTGTCTGTTCATTTCCCCTAAAAACATTTATTGCCCTAAAAATTATCTACGTTTTCACTCAGGTCTATGGAAAAAGAACATAAACTTCTGAATCACGTTAGGTGAGTGAGTGATTACTCTTCATGCGGGTTAGTAACTTTGCATTTTCCTTCTCTATTGTCAATTCATTCCAGCTTTCCCCTAGCTTCCACAGGGATTATCCCCTTCCCACAGCATTTGAGTGCTGCAACTCGAAATACCTGAAGATTACTGTGGGTGTTGAGCAACCAGAGGTATTTTTACAATGAATCCATGGTTCTACCCACTTGCTTCTTGTTAGTACTGTGTGAGCTAGTAACATTCCTCTAAGGACTGTTAAGTTTTATCTCTATTGCTCTTTCAGCTTAATAGCCGCAATTAAAGGACACCAAAATTGGAGACAAGGTGAAACCCTCAATTAGGGGTTTTACTGTTGATATCTCTCTCTCTCTTTTTTTAAATTAATTTTTTATTGGTTATTTTTGTAGTTGTAGATGGACAGAATGCCTTTATTTTATTTGGTTATTTTTATATGGTGTTGAGGATCAAACCCAGTGCCTCACACATGCTAGGAAAGTGCTCTGCCCCTGGGCTACAGCCCCAGCCCTGTTGACATCTCCTGATTAGTTTTTAAGCAGGGCTGAATCTTACTGTACGTTTGTAATACCAAGCTTTCCAAACTTTTCTACTGCAGTTTTTGACTCTTAGAGTCCCCATATGATTGCACTTTATTTTCATGTCTGCATGCTAAACAGCTGTTTCTTGCTGGAGTTATTTTTCTTTGAATAATATGATACATGTTGCCATTAATGGCCAATATAGTTTTTTTGGGGGGGCAGGGTACTGGGGATTGAACTCAGGGGCACTTGACCACTGAGCCACATCCCCAGCCCTGTTTTGTATTTTATTTAAAGGGACAGGGTCTCACTGAGTTGCTAAGGACCTCCTTGTTGCTGAGGCTGGCTTTGAACTCAAGATCCCCCTGTCTCAGCCTCTGGAGCTGCTGGGATTACAATCATGCACCACCGCGCCCAGCCTAATATACATTTAATACTCTGTTATCTGAGCTCCACTATAGCTGGAAGTCTTAGTCCTTGTGGTAGAGAATGCCTTTAGTATCAAATCTTTAAATGCCTCACCTCTAACTCCTGTTGCATGGTTGGGGGCTTCTTGTGACAACACCTTGTGTCTAATACCACATTTTGTATTACTTAAGAATGCTAGCTGGGTGCAGTGCCATGTGCCTAGAATCCCAGTGGCTCAGAGGCTAAGGTAGGAGGATCGTGAATTCAAAGCTGGACTTAGCAACATGTCAAGGCCCTAAGCACCTCAGTGAAATCCTGTCTCTAAATAAAAGAAAATATAAAAAGGGGCTGAGGACATGGCTCAGTGCTTAAGTGTTCCTGGGTTCAATTATGTGTGTGTGTGTGTGTGTGTGTGTGGGTGTGTGTGTGTGTGTGTATTAGAGGCTACACAAGATTTAAAAAAATGAAGTCTCAGATTTAATAAATGGTTTGTTTTGCTCATGTAGAGGCTGATAAAAAGTTTGGATTGTCTCTGTCAATGTAGTGGTCTGGTATAAATTAAACACTTGTTACTTAGTGATATTCTTCATTAAATGGAGCTGTGTTGGGTTGTGTGGGAAGCAAAATCAGAAAAAGGTCATCCTCTGGTATTAAAGTTAGTGAGGATGAAAATAAAGATGGAAGGGCTTAGCCTGCTGTAGGGATGATTTGCACATGAGCTGGGTATCCATTTTCTATTTTCAATCAAGATGAAATTAGGTTCCAAGCCCATGGTCAGGCCTGAGGAGCATCCTGGAGGATGGGCTTCCAAGGAGAGGGACTGCTAAATGTAAGTAGCTGAGCCTGTGTAAAGACATCCATGCTGTTTATGCTCTTTCAGATGCTGTGCCAGAAACATTCCAGGTTTAAAAACAAAGTCTGCTCTGAATCCCACCATTTCAGTCTGCCCCCACAAAAAAAAAAAAAACAAGCAACCAGCACTCTTCAATAAACCACATGGGAGGCACGGTCACAGATATTGGATGGGACATGATTTTCCCAGTCCTTGAAAACCTAGAAAAGGGCTAGACCCACTCCTAATACCAAAGGTTGAACAAACAATCTTCATCCAAAAATTTGAGATCCCAAATGTCTCCATCTCTGAAACTTCTGAGAGCCCATACAACACCAAAAATAGAAAATTTGACACCTGGCTTCTTGTGACAGATCATAGTCAAAATGTGGATGCACTAAAAATGTTGCGTGAAATCACCTTCAGGCTGTGTGTATAAAGTATAGATGGGATATAAATAATTTTTTATTAGTTTTGAGTCCTGTTCGCAAGACATTCCATTATATTTAGTCAAATATTCCAAAATTTAACAAAAAAATTTTAAAAAGATGAAATTAGGAAGACATGAATGTCATATAGCTCATACAAAAGAATATGTAACCTTAATTGTATTTCAATATGTCCTGTAGTTGGGTAACTACTTTAAAAGGAGGATTTAAGTAAGAGGAGAGATGTATCTGTGTTTAAATAGTACTTAAAAAGAAGGCAATAAGAGGCTCTATATTCTGATTACAAATGCTCTCATCATCCAGAACATATGGCAAGAATATTCTGCAGGCTATTTTGCTATATTTTTATTCTAATTATTAATTTAAATAGATATTTGGGCCATGGCTTATTGAACATTTACTGTAAGCCAGTCACTATTCTATGTCTTTGAAAAAGTTAATTTATTTTTCTAACAACTCTCTATTTTCCCTTTCACTGGTAAAGAAACGGAATCCTACTGATGAAACAACTTGCACAATGGGCTCCTGGAAATTTAACAGGCAAGTTAACTGCAGAACTGGATTCCAGAGTAGATTTATCTGATTCTAGGTCCCTTGATCTTGGTAGTACACTGTTCTGCCTCTTGTGGGAAACAGATAAAGCTACTGGAAAGAAGAACTTGAGATAGTGGAAAATTACATCTTCAATGCAAACAAATGGATTACCTACTAGCTATATAAAGTTCTGAGTGAGTTTTGATGGCTTGTGTAGTGTATTATTTATCTCTCAGGTGAAGGAAAAGAAAACTAAAAGCCCAGTACTATAGATCTTTTGTTGGTGATTGATATGGTTATTAACAGGATACTCAAAGCTTCTGCTCACCAAATACTAGACATTACTTCTCATTTTTGCTTAATAAATGTATTCTACAAATGGTCCCAATTTTATTTGAATGCTTCCTAGATCTAAAACTATGATTTTTAGATGTTTGCATTAAGAGTACTACGTGTACTTCTCTCACCTGGCCTTTGATATCTTAAGGTAAAATGATTAATTCTCTCTGGACCACAAAACACAAGGACCAATTTGAATGAAACATGCAACATTTATATATAAATCTCATCTTGCTTTGGTCTTGGTCTTATCATCTTATTTTACTCAAATGTGGATATTCTTAGAACATTAATAACAAACTGTCCTCTATTGTAATCTTTTCTTTAGGGCTGTTCTGCTGTACCAGGTAAGCTCTGCCCTGTCAAAATTGGCAGAACTTCCCTCATAAACAAATTTCATTACTCCAATATTCTGAAATTTAATGTGTAGTATAGTCCATTAGGTTTCTCTTTAAATATGAAACATATTTTTTTTCTTATACTGTTTTTACTGAACCCTTCTGGGATGTGACAGTTTAATCTCTGTGTCGTCTCCCTCTGGCTGTGAGATTAATGTATGTTGACCATTCTAGGAATTACTTGAAAATGAACCCCATCCATCATGGTTTGAAAATCTGCCTTGTAATACCTTGCAAAACTGAATAATAAGAAGAAATAAAAGTGGAAAAGTGAAGATGGAGAAATCAGTTAGCCAGATAAGTGATTGACATTTCTGCTTTATTTTGGTTTATTTCTTCTCTGATCTAGATTAAAATTTAGAATTCCTGTATTTATATAAGGAAGCATGGCTCATTCATTCAATCAGTTATTTGCCAGTAGTCATTATATTTCCTGCAGCCTTGGGAGTTACAGTTTTGGGGGGGGGCAAACAGAAATGTTAGTAAAGGAAATAGAGTACAAACTGAAGCCCTTCATCAGACAATTTTTCCTATGACCATCAGTTTTTTACTCTTTACTGCTTTTTATTCTGTTCTTTCTCATAGATGTCTGTGAGTCACATCTACATATTCCTATTTTGTGAAACCACTTACAAGGAGAACAATTGCTGCTCTTATTCATTCACATTTAATAATATTTAAAATCAATTCTGATGAGCTTGATAACAAGGAAATTCACTGATTTATAGGATCCCATAGCAATCTGACATTAAAAAAATACTCACATGAGAAGCTTGTTATTTCTCATTGGGGAATCCTACAAAATTCCACAAACATGAGCTGATATTTTAGTAACTATAACAATGTTATCAAATACAAACATACAAGGCATTCTTTTCCAAAGTGAGTCTAAAAACATAGAGATTTCCTACCAAAGGCTGTTTTTGTTGGAGAGGGCTTAAATAGGGTGAAAAGTTTAAACACTAAGAACCAAGACAGAATGAGAGTTTGAAGCCTGAATCCCATGTCCTTTTTTTTTTTTTTCCTGACTGGGATTGATGCATTTTATGGCTGTAGTGACAAATTTGGCTTCCCTCTGCCTCAGTTTACAAACCACGCTTATAAATCACTGCCATGATTTTGAATTGCATCTTTATTTATTTTGAATATTCACCTCTAGAGAGTAAGTACTCAAAAAACATTAAACAAAATATTAAAAAAAAAAAAAAGAGCTGGAGATTAGTTTCATTAACGAAATTCTTCCATGTCTGGATAGAATTTTAGTAGTAAAATTTGAGGCAATTAAAACTAGTTGTTGAGAAATTTAAGAGCAGGGTCCATGTCTTATTCATCTTTTTATCTTGAAAACCTAGCATAGTGAATGTCTTGCAGTTGGTAGGAGCTCACCTCCAATTTTTTTGATCCAATGTATACATGACTTAAAGGCAAAGAGAAGAACACCTCTATTTGCTATTTTCTTATTCAGTTTCTCCTTGGTCTTTTCTCTTTTTTTTAAAGAAAAAAAATTATCGGTGCATTAGAATTGCACGTAACAGTGAGGTTCATTGTGCCATATTCATACATGCATATAGTAGAATTTGATGAGTTTCACTCCCCAGTATCTTCCCTATCCCCTTCCCCTGATCTGCTTGCTTTACTCTCCTGATCTCCCTTCTATTTTATTATTTTTTCAATTAGTTAATTAAAGTCTATTGTAAGTCGGATTCATTGTGGTCATAGCATACTTTGGTCCCCAGGACCTCTTCATTCGCTCTCCTCCTCTCCCTGTCTCTATGCACTTCCTCTAACCCATTGGTCACCATTAAACAATATATGTTTTCAACTCCATTTTTAGGAAATATTGAGAAAAAGCAAAACTTTAGAGACAGAAAGTGGCAGCAAAAAATGACTGTAACTGCAAAATGCAAAGAGAATGTGGACATGTTCTCAGATGGGACAGTGGTGACACTTCTCAACTACATGAAGGTACTAAATGCCATTGAGTTCCTCACTGAAAACAAGTGAAGGCTATGGTATCAAATAATCCCTCCATAAAGAGGTGTCTCTCCTGGGGCTCCCACTTTACTGGGAGGAAAGACAGTCCTTGCTGTGGCCCCCAAGGCTCAGCACAAGCAGGTCACCTTTCTGCCTCTCTGTCCTTCCCTCATCTGCCTCACCCATTTTTAATCTCAAGGCCTTTTCACGGGCTGATTCCCTTTACCTGAAACATTGCCCCCAGGCATCTCTGGGACTTCCTCGATTACCTCTTTCAGGTCTTTATTCAAATTTCACCTCCTCAGAGATGCCTTTTCAGGCCAATCTATTCATTCATTCATTCCTAGTTGGAGCAATTTAATAAATCAGAATCATTGTCTCTTGTACAAAATTAGAGTAACTAGTGTCCTCTTATATGTGAGTATCACTGCAGACAAATTTACTAACTCTCCCAAATCTTGATGCTCCCATCTCTCAGATATTGGACTATGGTTAGAATGGAATTGATTCTTTTTTTGTTGGGGGAAGGGGTACCAAGGATTGAACTCAGGGGCACTCGACCACTGAGCCACATCCCCAGCCCTATTTTGTATTTTATTTAGAGACAGAGTCTCACGGAGTATCTCGCTTTTGCTGAGGCTGGCTTGGAACTTTAGGAGTGCTGTCCAGCTCTGGACCACCTGCAGTCCATTGCACCCACTCAGAATAAGAGCCTCCTTCCAAGGTCCCGGTCCTCGCCTGTCCTGGAGCTGTGTTCCTGCCATTTTGGCAAGGCCTCATCATGGATAGGAAACCATTTTCTTGACCCTTCTTCCCACAACACATACATGAGAACATGTGTACACACACACACACACACACTCATATAGTGGAAAAATTGGGTTGAACCAGAGAATTAGTCTTTTTGAAGCTTGTGGAATGAAAGGAAATCATAACCCTTCCTAGCTCATTCCTAGTCCTGGCTATTCCAAAGCCCATGGACTCTTCTGCTTATTCTCAAACAAAACAAAACAAAACAAAAACCCTGTAAAAACTGCCTCTGAGTCCAGCTGTAAAGTGTCTTCCCTTTCCAATAGGAGACACTTCTCTGGCCAGCCTGGGTTCAGTCCCTAGTACCAAAAAAAAAAAAAAAAAAAAAAAAAAAAAAGAAGAAGAAGAAGAAGAAGAAGAAGAAGTGTAAGGTCACAATGGGGACATGACCTTGGATGGAATGTTGGGACCCTGACCCCCTTCTTGTTTCCCTCTTTGCTTTCTGGCCACACGGAGGTAAGCAGGCTCCCTCTGCCAAATCCTCCTGCCACTTTACACTGTGCTGCCACAGGCCCTCAACAATGGGGCCAAGCAACCACGGACTGAAACCTCTGAAACCATGAACCAAAATAAACCCCTCTTGTTTTACAAGTTGATTTTGTCCCAGTGATGGGAAGTTCCAAGACAGCAGGACCTATCGGGGTCTGTTTAGAGTCACTTCCCCAGCACTAGTACAGGGCTAAGTATGTAATCGTGACTCAAAACCCACTAGCAGAAGGAATGAATGGCAGAGCTGTGGACCCTGTGTCTGAGCCCCTGGCTGAAGGAGGAGCAGGCCGGCCGGAGCATGAGACTGGGCCCAGGGGCCACTGCTGTCTTCTAATTCTCATAGAGTCAGCGAGGATGGTTGTGGCCATGGACACAGCAGTGACTAAGACATCTTGTACCCAATTGTCCAATCTCATGTGCAATACCAGGGAACATCTCCTAATGGGCCCAGAAGGCAGCTGATACCTTGAAGGTGTGTCGGGCCCAGAGAAAAACAGGTTTTGCAGCTTTTCCATTGATTGCCTGGGTTCACTATCATCATCAAAGAATTCCACCTCAGTTTAACCTATTTCAAGATCTGATCATTCCACAAATACTGACACTTGTTCTGAACCTGGCCCTGAGGAAGGGTGGGCCCTGGAGAGATAATGGTGGCCCAGAGAGGGCCAGGTCTGACCTCCTGGGCTTCTAATCCTTTTAGAGAGTTGAGAGATTGGTTCTCTGATAGTGAAAACCCAGAGAGGGGTCAGAGAAACGAGGGAGCTAAGGGAGCCTTGATGGAGACATTTGACAGCTCTGAGGGAAGTAGAAAGGCTTGCCGGTGGTGGGAACATCTTAGATCTTAAAACAGGGTAATGCTTGACCAGGTACAGTGGGGGAGATACACATGGAGAGGTTGCAAGGAAAGAGATCTAAGGCACACTCTTAAAATAAGAGGTTCAGAGTGGCTGTCCTATTTTCTGTAGGAAAAGAGTGCTGTGACATCTTAGGAGCAGAGGCCAGTGATAGTTGCCCCCACAGACAAAGAGCTGTCCAACATAAAATTTCAATATTACTGAGGTGGAGAAATACTAGTCTAGTCTGAAGAAAAACACCTTCATGGCTTTCCATAGGGATGACCCTCCTGTCCATCCCTCCTTTACAACTGGAAAAATGAAGGCCCCCCAAAGAAAAGGTACTGGCCCAAGGTTGCTTCTTCCTCTCTTCCCTACCTGCACTCTTCTCTCCTGGGCTGCCACCCACCTGTGTGAGCCAGCTGTGTAGTTGGTACCAGGGGATCTTGCTGTGACTCCTTCAACCCTCGAAGCCTGAACAGCCTGGTATGAAATGGAGTGTTCTGCCTGAACTCCCTGGTGTGCTCTGCAGCTTCAGTTGAGTTGAGGAGGCCATGGGTCAGGAGTTCTCAGCAACAGGAGCAATCCCTTCCTTCTGTAGGAAGTGTTGTTCATGATGAAGCACATTGATCCTAGCTCTGATCTCCCTGGGGTACCCATGTATGGGAACTTCCACATGGAATGGTCCCCAAACCAGTGTGGGTGATCTTCTGCAAACACTTCAGTCTCCTCGTTTCTTGGATTCATGCTGTAAAGTGGATTTTTTGGCTTCCACAGCCCATGCCTTCACCCGTGAAGATTACCTGAATTTTGCAGAGGTAGGAAACTCCCAATAACTCATTGCCTATATCTCAGGTGCTGCAAGCAAGCTCCTGAATGCAGGATCACTCTAAGAGCCATCTTGAAGCTTGGAATTGAACTTACAGCACCCGGGTACAAGTCTGTGTTTATCTGGACCACTGTCTTCATTGCTGGAATAAAGAATTTGGTGGTCTCTGTCACAAGTGTAAGGGGAATTGGCGTTGCAAGTGGGCCTTTTAGTATGAACCATCTGGTCTCCTCGGGTAGTACTCTAGGTGTTTCTGGAAAGATGTGCTTAGGTACTAGATTCTGCAAAAGGGGGGTGGGCACCCCTGTGGGAGACTCTTCCCTCCCGGACCAGTGGGGAGCAGCCGTCCCTCTCCACTTGGCCTGGGTGCCTAACCAGAACCTCCTCTTGCACCATTGCCATCTTCTGGATTTTTCAATGCAGTCGACTCTCCTTATCCAAAGTTTCTACCTCCAGAGTCAACCAAACACAGATCAAAATATATGTCTGTACTGAACATATACAGACTCATTTGGTCACATCCTTAAACAGTATAGTATAACAGCTATTTACCTAACATTTGCTTGGCATGAGGTATTATAAAAGTATTCCAGAGATGATTGGAAGCACATAAGAGGAAGGTTCTATGCAAACACTTCACAATTATCTATAAGGGGCTTGCATATCCATAGATTTGGTATCTTCTGATAACTCATAATGTTGGAGCTAGACTAGAAGTTTGGCTTCTGTCAGATGTTGATAAGGTCAGACATTATGATCTTGTTTTCTGTGGTAAGAAGAGAATGGGTTCCACTGCTGGCTTGATAATTTTCTTACTTTAGAACATAAGTTAATTACTTTCTTCATTGCTCAGTTTATTTGTGAAATAGGGATAATAACAGTATATTCCTCATAGTTTGATTATAAGAACTAAATACATTCTTAAGTAAAGTACTGAATATAGTGCACAGCTTATAACAAGTACTCAATTAATGTTTTCTATGGCAATCAACCTTATTCTTTCTACGCTACAAAGCCTCAATAAAATGGTCAAGCCTGACTTTGGAATCAGGCTGATGTTTCTGATTTCTGCTTTTCACATGAATTTTACATGAGTTGCTTAATTAACATTTTCTGACTATGATTTGGTCATCTGTAAAAGCTGAAGGACTATTATGAAGATTGAAGTCCTGACCTATAGTAAGGGAGGTTTAATAAATGTTAAAATTCTTTTCCTTCACCATAAATCCTCTGCAAACAAATAATTTATGAAAATGCATTTTTAATATTATGCACTTTGTCTCTTGCTTATGGAAGGCAGATAATTTAACAATGTGTTTCTAGGACTTGGCATAGTGGCTGGGTCTTATTAGGCACCCAACAGTTACATACTTCATGTAAAGGGAAGGAGAATTATCTGCAGTTTAGAGTGGCCAGAGAAGACTTTATGAAGGACATACCATTTAAGTGGAACTTGATTAATGTTTAGAAAGACGGGTGCCATTTAACAACAGAAAATGATATTGAGGAGGCTTACAGCTGGGAGCTTGCAAAACTTAAATTTCAAATGTGAAGGACAGTGATGATCTTTGCAGAAATTCTAGAGATGATATCCTTCAAGTCTAACACAGAAAGAGTCCCAAGGCAGGAATGATACATACCTTGGAAGGAGCACAGGGAAAAGTGAGTGTAGTTTAGTGGCATCAGAAATGGAAAGGATGATCAAAATGCTCTTCTCCCATTAGCTGAAAGTGATGGCTGTGGAGGCTGTGAAGTAGTTGGACATATTAGGAGGTATGTGTTTGGATGTTGGTTCTTAAGACTGTGCTCACAGTTCTGACTCAATAAATCTAAGCAAAATCAATTTTCCCTCCATATATTTCCCAAACTTTTCTATGTAATTTGGAATCATTCCATTATTTTAAGTCATATTCTATACATATATATATAAAGAAGCTTTCGAAATATTGCTATCTTCTTTTTCTCTTTCTCTCTCTCTTTTTTTTTTTTTTTATTGTGGTGCTGGGGATTGAACACAGGGCCTTGTGCATGCAAGGCAAGTACTCTACCAACTGAGCTGTATCCCAGTCCAATATTGTTATCTTGTAACTATAAATTATAATATTGACAGGAGATTATATATATATATATATATATATATATATATATATATTTTTTTTTTTTTTTTTTTTTTGTACGAGAACTTGAACCCAGGAGTGCTTAACCACTGAGCCATATCCCCAGCCCTTTTTATTTTATATTTTGATACAGCGTCTTGCTAAGTTGCTTAGGGCATTGCTAAGTTACTGAGGCTGACGTTGAACCTGCGACCCTCCTGTTTCAGCCTCCTGAGCCTCTGGGATTACAGGCAAGCACCACCATACCCTGCATAAAATTTTATATATATATATATATATATATATATATATATATATATATATATATACAGAAAAAGGAACAAAAACATAGGTGCTTTCATTAAACTCATGTATTGTGAATGGAGTTCTCAACACATCTGGGCTCTTCTTCATGATGGTAAGAAAACGGCTACAGAAATTTCATTAAATTTTCTTGCTCCTTGACAACAGGTTAAGAGTTATCTTGCTGCTAAGGGAAGACTCTGTTTGGCAGGAGTTAAAAGTGGTAAGGCCATGGAAAGTATACATGTATCACCAGAGGTTTTTCAAGGGCGTGGGTCCAGGTGTCCTGATTTTGAAATTTCCTTTTGTGGCTACCTCCTACTGTGTTAGAGGACAATGATTTATTTCCCTTTGTATTATTCATGTTTGAACTGGAACAGGATGAAGTTGATCTGAGCACTTCAGATTACATTTTGACTATTTGTTAAAATAACTTGACCTATTCATAAACTCTCTTGCTTCCTTATTTCTTTTGTGAAAAAGATCTCATTTCGATCCCCAATGACAACCATGGGAGCTTCTGTTCTTGAACTCTTAAACCTAGTTATTTCACTCTTTGGCCACAAACCTCCTAATCAGTTACACCCTCACCACCTGCTCTAATGACATCATGAAAATTTGTAATTCCAGAGCCCTTTATCTTTCCCTATTAGGATTTTTCAATAATTCACAACCTTCCCCTCCAGGGGTCACTTGATGGCTCATTCTAGCCATTCCTTTAACCAATAGCCTGGAATCTAATCTACTGTCACAATTGCCTTGTAAATTTCTAGAGGCAATGAATGGTTTCCAACTCTTAACTAGTGTTGACCAGTCACTGGAGAAATATTGTGACCTTTCTAATTGATGACACCATGGTTTTCTTTGTTTTATTTTTTATTTCCACTACAACCGCCAGGGCCCTGGACTCTACAATAATGCAATGCTATATAACTCTGAGAATTTTTTGACATTTCCTGATGAGTTCATTCTTTCTTCTCCAAATATGCTATCTTAGACCTTTTATAGGTAAATTTATCCCAACTTCCCTCTTATTCTTAACCTTGATATTGAATTCTTAGAAGCCGGGCGTGGTGGTGCATGCCTGTAATCCCAGAAGCTTGGGAGGCTGAGATAGGGGGATCTTGAGTTCAAAGCCAGCCTCTACAAAAAGGGAGGCACTAAGCAACTCAGTGAGAACCCTGTCTCTAAATAAAATACAAAATAGGGTGGTCCAGTCGTCGAGTGCCCCTGAGTTCAATCATTGGTACCAAACTGAAAATGATAATACAGTACCTTGGCACATTGGGTTAGCCAAGAAATGTGCTTGTGTCCATATACAATTGGCGTTACTGCTCCGCTAATCCTCCATAAATGAAGGCATCAAAGTTTAAACATGTCTGTTAACTCTCCCACAACACAGCAACTTCACTGGGCATCTTTCTTGGAGGGTCTATTGACTATATCAGATGTTCTCAACTATAGATTCCTACTACCAAGATGCCATGACTCTCACTGTCCCTTTCTACAGCCTCCATAACCAACACCAAAACTCCTCTAAAGAGCAAACCAATACCCAGTTTAGAGGTCACTTTTTCCTAGAAGACTTCACACCACCTTCATGTCAGAGTCAGATCTTTTTCCTATATGCTCCATATTGCTACTTGCAACTCACTTTTCATACCTTATTTGAAAACATGCTCAAACTTTCCCATATATTGATAATAAGAAATAAACATGTAGGATCCAGGGAGAATATAGAGGAATCTACAGAGACTTTAGGTCTCTAATAGTAATATAAAATTAACTCTCAATAGTGCCCCATTTTTACCAATGTTGAGACTTCCTGTGCTTAATTAAGTAGATTTTTTTCATTGGCATAGTAAAACAAATACTTTTTAGATAGTAAACTAACTCCCTTTTTAGTTAATACAATTGCCTACTGTGAGTACTGCTAATTAGCAAACTAATTGCTTTCCTGAAATAAGGGAGATCCAACTCTGGGCATAACTAGCTTTTGGCAACAGCACTAGAATCAACCTAACTAAATAGTTAGGTGTTTATATGCCAGAGGGTTTTTTGTTTTTGTTTTTGTTTTTTTTTTTAGAGGGAAAAAATATTTATGTTCCCTCTAGTATTCAAGTCTACCACATATAAATATAAATTTCCTTATGCCTTCCAGAAGCAAAAGTGTCTTAAAAGCATGATCCCTTTGCCCTTTGGATACTTGACTCAAGTCTATTTCAAACTATTTGAATAATTGAGAATTAACTTGACATTTTGACATCTCAATTCTTGGAAATAACAATAGTTCTACTAATTTCAAAGTGCTTTTACAAGATAAACTTGGTTTATTTAACATGGATATCCTGTTTCATCTTTGGAACTGATAATATAGATACACAAACATAAATTAATCCCTTTTCTTCCTTCAAGCTAATTTATCTGATTTTGAGTTAAGACCTATTTTAAACAAAATTTTTACATGAAAGGAACATGTCCAACATGAAAAAAGCAGTTACAGGAATTTAGGTTTGTGAATTATTCAAAACAGGAAATTTGTGGGTTTCTGCTACTACAATAAAAATCATGTTATTAATTGATCTACTTATTACAAAAATAATATCTAAGGAAATTTAGGAAAACCTGTTAGGAAATTAAAGCCACCTAACTTTTTTTTTTTTTTTTTTTTTTAACAAAACAAAGTTGCTCTGAAACTCATTATGCTAAGAATGTGATTTGCTCTTTTTGGAAGAAGAGGGATTGACAAAATGTCATTTTGAGGTTCTCCTGAGGTTATGCCCTTAGTGGTCTTCATATCTCTTAGCATCCTTACTCATTAGTCTCTTCCTCTTTCCACTATACTTTCCTTTTAGGACTCTTTATCCTTAGTTGCTAAAGTAGTGAAATGACCCAATCATCAAATTAAGAAAAAAAAATTAATTTCCTTGGCCCTATCCCCTTATTTAGCACTTTTTTTCTTTCTCAGCCAAACTTATTTGATTGGCTACATTTCCCTGTTTTCTGCATTTACTTCACTTTTCTTTTTCCTTCCATGTTACAGTCCACCTTCTCCATCTTTCTCTGCTGGAATTTTTCAGTAACATAATGATAGCATTTAATTAATATATCTAGGATATTGATCTCATTCCTTCTTGTGATCTCAACAGCAACTGCCACTATTGATAACATCTATACTTGACTATCCCTGTCCTTAAAATGATAAAATCAAGACAATTTGCAGCTATATTCTGGCCCATTCTGAAATGGTGAGATAGTGGCTGATAAAACAGCATAGACAACTGGACCAGAGGCTACAGGACAATCTGCCCTGGGGGCAGTAGCCATAACTACTGTTGTCCCGTATTCTCAGACTGATCTCAAGTTTCCAAAGGAGAGAACCGAGAATAAAGAAAGAAGGGCGGCCTGGTGGAGGGAAAGAAGAACCTACATGGGATTTATTAGGTTGTTCTCTTGCCCTCTTGCTCCCTTACACATAGAGAAAAGTCCGGCTGTAATAGAGTGCCACAGGGCAAGGACAGAAGGCCCTAATATAACCAGCATGAATCATGGACATCGTCTGAAAATAAAGCTGCCAATGGCTCCAGGTATTAGAAATTTCTCCTTTGGTAAACTTACAGCTGCCAATGACTTCTGTCCAGGATCTTATGTTGCAAGTTAAAAACTAAAGTTTGCATTGAAAACTGATTTTATTGATTACAAACTATTCCTCCTGGTTTTCTTCACACATTTATATTTACATTGACGCTTTCCAATTCTTTCTTAAGTATCCCTTGTTTCCCTGCTCATTAAGTGATGGTGGTATTCTCAAAACTCCATAATTTTCATCCCCTTTATTACTTTTTGTGGTCAATCCAGGCAAATGCATTATTTTTATTACAATTCTATGTACCCATCCTATGCCTCTCTTCCAAATTTCAAACCAATGTAGTCCACTAACTATTCAAAATATACTTCTATTTGCCTGATAGTTTCCTTATGCAAACATATCTAAAAGAGACCTCCTGAATTTCTGCTTCTGAAGGTATGGTGAACATAAATAAATAATAAGTATACTAGAGACTTTAACAATAAATCTACATATACCCACATGCATGAATACACATACGCACGTGCAAATATAACTGTGTTCAAAACAAATATAAAGAAATGCCCAGGTGTCAGGTGCCATAGCACATGCCTACATTGCTGGGGCAACTTGGAAATCTTAATACAGCCTCAGAGAAACTTGTATGTTTTCTTTAATGTTTAAGCATTTGTGGTTTCAATGTCTACGTGATGAAAGCAGATGTGATCTTGGGGCTTCAGAGGCAAGCAGTTAAATAACCACATATGAGCAGGGCTCAGTTAAAGGCTGCCTCCTCAATGAGAAGAGAGCTGGAGCACCCAATAGAAAAAATAGATAAGCAAGAAAACGCAGAACCTGTATTTTGTGCAGTTTGTGCCTACATTAATATCTTAGCTTTAAGCATAAACCTGGCTGGTATTAGGATAATAAAATGAAGAAAATAATCACAACCTTTTGAAAATTTGGGGTACCTTGGGCTCCTTAGGAAAAAAAATCCCTACTGAAAGTAATTTCATAATAAAAATCACAAACCACAAATTAGTGGCTCAGGGATTCAAACTTCATCTACTTTGCAATGTTACCATCTTGGAGTTCTTTTTTCTGACTTCAGATAAGACTGAGTGCAAAGAAATATCTACTCTTTTTTACACTTTTCCTTTTTTATTACTGCTCTATGCTGCATATTCTATTTTATGTTTTATTGGTATATTATAATTATGCATAATAGTGAATGCACATAATTCGTTCATTATGTGCATGTATGTTATGTATATGCATATAACATAAGTTGATAATCTCATTCTCTGATACCTTTACTTTTCCCTTCCCCCTCCCCATCTGCTTGATCTGCTTTACTGATCTCTTTTCTAATAGTACACCTACTCTTAATTGTCCTCGCATGAGAGTGACACCCAACTTTTACTCACATTCAGCCCGGGAGAATTTGCCAAAGGACACCACCTAGATATATGGGACTAGGTAATATGGTCTATCAATATGCTCAGAAGAAAGAATAGCTTTGAGAACATATGGAAATTAGCTTTGCCACTTTATAGTTTCCAACATATTAGTAAGAATTATGAATTCTACCTCAGCTATCACTGATGAATCCAGCTTCTTCTCCTTTTCATATCTTTAAGCTTATTTAGCTTTTAACATCTTGGAATTTCACATTAACCTCTTGACTTCCTGCTGATGGTTTCCTGACCACTGTTAGGTGGTAAATAACACTGGCTTTAACTAACTTGGGAAAAAGTGGAAAATCATTATACATAGTTACATATCATCTTGTGGGCCCCAGAGGCAACAATATAGTTAGGTTCAGGAAAGGCCTGGATACAGATTGAAAGGCCATCAGGACCTTAGCAAATTATCAGGTTTCTAGAAGAAACCTCTCTTCAAGAAAGCTTTTCTTGGGCTGGGGTTGTAGCTCAGTCTGGCCACATGTGAGGCACTGGGTTTGATCCTCAGCACCACACAAAAATAAATAAATAAAAATAAAGGTATTCTGTCCATCTAAAACTATATCTATATCTATATTCTCTTTCTTCCAATTCATGCTGATATTTCCTATATTTCTGTTGAAAAAACTTCAGTTTCTTTTCCTAAAATATTATACCAAACAGATTGCTTTAGCATGTAATTATGGTCTATATTTCTCTTCTTTTTTCAAGGGCAAGAACCATATTCAGTCACCTATTTCTTGTTATCTCTCTTTTCTATTTCAGTGCATCTTTTTAAAAAATTTCTTACATACATGACAATAGTGGAGTGTATTGCATTCATAATTTTCTTGCATTACAATTCTTTGTTATGCTCAAATTCGGGACCCCCAAAAGACCACCAGAGACCAAGATCGATGTAAGCAGCAAAGAGTGTTTACTGCGAGCTAGCTGGGTCCTCCGCATGCACACACAGCTACTGGTGATGCTGAGAGGCCCCGAGCCCAGGGTTTGCAGCAGTTTTATACATTCTTTGGAGAAGGCAAGGACCCCCACATACATCATAGCATCTCTTAGCAAATCATCACACACCACGGGAAAATCAAATAACAACTCTAAAACATGATTAGCACATTCACTGGCGGGAACAAGTTGGGTATGGTTGATTGGTTACTACAAAAGGGGGATTCATTTGAACTGATTGGTTTAAGCCAAGAGTGGTGTTCCTGCTGAACTACATGGTTTCCCAACACCATAAACTACTGGGAGGGTCATCTGGCATCCCAGGTATTTCCCTGTCTCATGCTGATTGGTGGCTGCTAGGGGATTGCTATGGATCCCCACCTAGCCTGACTGAGTCAGGGACACCTGGCTGCAGCAGATCTCTCCTGTTATTTGTAGATAAACAACTTAGCAGGGTGGGAATGTGCCTAGGAGTGCTCTATGGGTCTTTCCAAGGACGAAGTTCATGTCCCTTCCATGGACAGGCTTTGCTCTGAGGTAGAGGCTGGTTTTTCATTCTTAATACACCTTTATACCACAATTTATCAAATCTCTGTTTGGATATAAGGTATGTTTACACCAAATTCACATCTTCATACATGTATTTTGTATAATGATGACCATCTCCTTCCACCATCCTTGCTATTCCCCTTCTCCCTCCCTTTCCCTCCCACCCCTATTCCCTGTCTAGAGGTAATTTTCCACCCTCTTGTTATCTCTCATAGATCAGTGTCTCACACATGGTAGGCGAGTCCTCTACTTCTGAGCCACATCCCAGCTCTGTGTTGATTTTTTTATCCTGCAATTTTTTATTGAATCCATTTGTTAATTCTAACAGTTCTTTGGTGGGCTCTTTTGGGTTTCCTACATATAATTTTGTGTTGTTGCTAAATAGAAACAATTTAATTTCTTCCATTCTAATTTGGATGCCTCTTTTTTCTTTCCTTGACCTAATTGTCCTGGATAGAATTTCCAGTACTATTCTTAATAGAAGTGGGGACATAGACATCTTTGTCTGTTGTGGAAAGGACCAATAAATGGTGCTGGGAAAACCGGATAGTCACGTGTAGAATAAAGTTAGACCCTCCTCTCATACGCCATATACAAAAATACACTAAAAATGAATTAAAGACTTAAATGAGACCCGAATTTGTAAAACTACTAGAAGAAAACATAGGGGAAAAGCTTTATGATATTGGTCTGGGCAATGACTTTTTTGGATGTGAACCCCAAAGCAAAGACCACAGTAGCAGACAAGTGGAATTCCTCATCTGAGACCAGGAATAAGACAAGGATAGAAAGCATACCATGAGCTTGTTGCTATAACACACACAGAAATCCGGTAGTTGCTAACCAAACTTAAAAATGAACAAAAGAGGTAACTATTGTTAGAATTATTTGAGTGTTGCAGGGAGTGATATAGACTCCATACACAAGATCTGTCTTACTTTAAAACCCTTCATTACATCATTCAATATCTAGAGAAAGCATAGAGGTTGAAAATTTTTATTGAGAATATAAGCAAATTTGAAATCAAAATTCTAGGGGAAACATTTAGACAATTCATTTGGAAAAGAGGAAATATTTTCACATCACATTTGGGAAAGAGGAAGAAAATATTTCGTCTTTAGAGAACCAAAGCCAAGAATAAATCTTTATATTAAGACTTGATTCTTCTCTCGAAGTCCTGGTCACTTTTTAGATCCTCTTTCAAACCGGGGCTGACTGGGCAGAAAGGAAGCTCTTCTTACATCGCTGGGTCTTTTGCACAGGGTCTTTCTTCCTGCCTTATCCACTCTGCCATGACTAGTGGGCATCTGGTCCCAGGGAGCTTATGGGGGAAGCCAGCTTGCTCTGCAAGGCCTCTGAAAGAGCATTCGAGATCTTTCATGTGTAGGAGCACAAGGGACCTCACTTGACATGGAGAGGTGTGAGAGAGCTGACCTGTTGTTCTTGCGGGTTACAGTGATCTCTGCTTCAATGTGTGTGCACATGTTCATCTTGTTTTGCACATTTTTTAAAAATTATTTTTTTCTTACTGTGTTTTAGTACAGAAAAAATGACTGTGTATTTTATAACTGTCTTATAAACTGAAAAATGTCACTTACATTGTGATTTTATTAGACAACTGACACAAAAGTTGTAATGTGATTGTGGTCCACTTTATGCTTTGAACATAGCCCTTGCTCCCATGCCACGGCAACTTATTTTTAAATAAGAATAAAGTTAGACCCTCCTCTCATACACCATATACAAAAATACACTAAAAATAAATTAAAGACTTAAATGAGACCCGAATTTGTAAAACTACTAGAAGAAAACATGTTTCTTTCTCTTCCCCTTTCTCTCCTTCTCCCTAATCTCTCTCCCACCCTAATCTCAGGGGCAGGGACAAGGTCTGAACTTTCAGTTACAGTATCTTTACTAAGAATTTCTTGAAAATCAGTAAAGCAAAATCAACTAGAGCCCTGGTCGATGGTGCACACCTGTAATCCCAGCGGCTAGAGAGGCTGAGGCAGGCTGCATGCAAAGCCAGCCTCAGTAAAAGTGAGGTGCCAAGCAACTCAGTGAGACCCTGTCTCTAAACACAAAATAGGGCTGGGGCTGGGGCTCAGGGGTTGAGTGCCCCTCAGTTCAATTGCCCGTATCTTCACCCCGCAAATCAACTAGATATTATAAATATATAATTTTAAATGGGTGTCCCTGGGTGTAAATCTAAAGAGAATTCTTGGAATGAGGATTTAGCAGTTACTGTCCATTTTCATTTTAGGGTGGACTGAAAGAAAGCATTCCCACTTCATCTTTCAAAGATATCTTTGTAATCTACTTTTTTTTTTTTTTTTTTTTTTTTGCAGTGCCAGGGATCAAACCCAAGGACTTGCACTACCATTGAGCTCCATCTCCAGCCCTTTTATAATCTTAGATTTTATCCTTGAGACTAATTTAAAAGGCAACTGGAATGTTACAATTATTCAGATAAAAATACAAAACACAGCCTAGATTCTCTGATTCCTGTAACAGATCCTTGCCTTTTGGGAGACTCTGTTTTGAAGAAAAACAAGCAAACAATAAGTTGTCTTTTAATAAATTCCTTGCAAACAGAGTACCTGGTCTTACTAGCATTGAAAGAAACTTGGAGAATGCAACTCTTATCTTTTTCTGACCAGTTTCTGCTTTTTATAAAGCCAGCCCACTGTCGATGCCCTCAAGGGCTCCCTCTTTCCTGATTAGTAAACTGGTCTTTCTGTTTTCATCTTCTCTTTTGCCTTTCATCTGTAAATGTGACATTTCTCAAAATCTACACAAAATGAAGATCAACTCTGTAATTTTGCTTACATGTCATTCATATCTCTCTCTTGTTCTTCACAGTCAATTTAAAAATTTTTTTTTTCTCCTACTCTGAAGTCCATTATGATCTGACCTTAGCTCAGGACTTCTACTGAAACTGTTCTTTCTTTGAGGGGATGGGTACCCAGGAATTGAACCCAGGGGTGCTTAACCTCTGAGCCATATCCCCAGCACCTCCTTTTCTTATATATATATTTTGAGATAGGGCTTTGCTAGTTGCTGAGGCTGTCTTTGAATTCATGGTCTACCTGCTTCAACCTCCCGAGCTGCTGGGATTTCAGGTGTGTGCCACTGCGCCTGGATGAAACTGTTCTTATTAAAGACACTAAATACATTACTGTTGCTGAAGTCCATGCTCCTTCCTGTCCAGAAAAAAAATTAAAAAGATTTCTCTATGAATTTCACATTGTTCCACTTCCTTTAATTTTTAAAAAATCTGCTTTTAAAACAAAAAATATAATCTCATTTTAGAAAATTAGAAAGTACAGAGATGCAAAATGAAATAGTCACTAACATTCCACTACCTAGGACTAACTACAAAAAACAGCTGGGTGTATGTTTTTATGCTAAGGCACACACTCCCTGTGAGCATACACACATGTACACACACTCACCCACTTCCCACACACATGGGGAATTTATTGTATTTGGTAATCTATTTGTACATTAATGGATTGTGGACCTCATTCTATATCATAAAGCTTAATTATACTTCTCTCAATATTTCAAAAGTCATTTTAAAATAAACTAAATAGCTTTTAAGTATTTATCTTACAAATTTTTCTAACCACTTTTATATGATGCAAATAGTAATCAAAATAAAGCTCATAGCTATACAAATATCATGCCAGATAGGATATTAAGTAAAAATATTACTAGAGATTTTAATATTTTATTTTATTATATTATATGTATAATGAATATCCTGGTTTAATTTATGCGGACAATTTCACACTGTTTAATTTGTGTACAAGTAAAATTATGAACTAAAAATAGATAAAACAAGCAGTGAAAGGAGAAAGAAAAACCCACAGCAATAGTGATAGACTTTAAAATATCTCTTTTATTAATTGATAGAGCAAAGAAACAACAAGCAAATGAGTAAGAATATAGAAATTTTAATAATAAAGTGAAACTGAGGGCTGGGGATGTGGCTCAAGCGGTAGCGCGCTCGCCTGGCATGCGTGCGGCCCGGGTTCGATCCTCAGCACCACATATAAACAAAGATGTTGTGTCTGCCGATAACTAAAAAATAAATATTAAAAAATTCTCTCTCTCTCTCTCTCTCTCTAAAAAAAAGTGAAACTGAGCCAGGCATGATGCATGCTTGTAATCCCAGTGGCTCAGAAGGCTGAAGTGGGAGGATTGCAGTTTGAGACTAGCTTCAGCAAATTAGTGAGGCCCTAAGAAACTTAGTAGACATGTCTCAAAGTAGAAAATACTTTGAGACAGGGTCTCACTAAAATACTGGGGATGTAGCTAAGTAGTTAAGCACCCTTTAATTCAATCCCTGGTACCGAAAAGAAAGAAAAAGAAAGAGAGGAGTTTACAAATACCAAATTTAAAAATGAAAAGATGTTGAGAACATTTTAAACAAATAAGATATTTTGTAGAACTTGAACATTTAGATGAGATGGACACATTCCTAAAAATCCTCACCTCATCAAAAAGTGAAAGGAAATTCACAGGCTAATCTCAATTATAAGTATAGATATGAATGTTCTGAACAAATAGCATCAAATCCAATCCATCATTTTACAAATAAAACAATACATCACAGATATGTTGGTATTACTTTTCATCATATAACTTTATGATAACATATTTAGTCAGTTATATATATATATATATATATATATATGTTAATATATATATTAGTCTATCTCTCTATATGCATGTATATAGACTATTTCTCATCTTTGTTTACATCATTCTGTTTTGTGGGAGTACATGGGTATGTGAATGAGCATCTCTCATTTTTATCTTAGGTTATTAGATTCTTAGAAGTAGGATTTTCAAGTCAATGATTTATACAACTTCCAATTTTTTTCTGTATTTTACAAATTTCTTTTTAGGAAAGTTGCATCAAACTTTGCTTAAAGCCGCAATTCCATAAATATGTCCTCATCATTTCACTAATAATTCTTTTAACACTTTTTCAAACTGAAGGTAAAAATGCACTACAGCTTTTAAATTTGTATTATTTTGATTACTCGTGAGGATAAAGTTTCTAATCATGTGATTATTAATGATTTGTCTATTTTCCTCCAAAAAATTCTCATGAATACTCTTTTATCCATATTTCTATTGAATATTTTTCTTTGCTATCATGCACGTGTTCTCTAGTATTAACAACAGCATCCTTTGTATTATAAATGCATTCTAGTTTGCCAGTGATGGTGTTGCTATACAATATCAGTTACCAGGTCTTTATATGGATTCTTAGGTACTGTGAGAAACAAAGGCAGTATTTGCACAGTGGATTAGGAGAATTGGTGCACAACATGCCAAGGTAGTACAATACTGGAAAATGCAGCATCTTGTAGACAAAGTCTTCCAGCCACTGAAAGCTTTAAGCACTTCTTAAATAATTCAAAATAGGGAAATATTGCACAGGAAAGAGTACTGATTTAAAACTGGAATTCCTGAGTTTTAATCTCAGTTCTGCAATTTACTAACTAGGTGAATTTGGCTAAGGAAGTTCCTCTCTGAGATGAGGTGCTTTGAAAATTCCTATTTAAATAGCTCAGGCCTGTAATCACAGCAACTTGCAAGGCAGAAGAAAGAGGATTGTAAGTTCAAGGTCAGCCTCAGCTATCTAGCAAGGCCCTAAGCAACTTAGTGAGAACCTGTCTCAAATAAAAACTAAAAATGGCTGGGCATATGGCTCAGTGGTTAAGCACCTGTGGGTTCAATCCCTGGTACAAATAAATAAACAGATGGTTATATATTCAGTTTATGTGGTTGCTTTTATTTCTTTAAATAATAGTTTCATTCGAGATTCAATTGAGTAGACATGCCAACATTACAATAAGTTTCAATACAATGTTAATTGATTAATTAATTTTTTTTTGAAATGGGGTCTGCCTATGTTATCCTGACTTGACCCTGAACACCAATCCTCCAGTAGCTATAATTACAGGCCTGCACCACCATACCAAGGTGCAATGTTAATTTCTAATGTGTGTAAACCATAAGAGTTTGAGAGAATCATTTTAATCAGTGACAAGTATTTTTCTGAGTGACTTTAATATGCCCTTAGGACAAATATAATTAAAATACTTTCCAGGAAGAAGATAGTTAAAACTAAACAAATGGTGACCTTTATTATCCCACAGGGAGTAAGTTTCCAAGGCTAAGCTCTTAGTGTGTATATGTGTGTGTGCGCGTGCGTGTGTATGTGTCACTGTGATTACTTTTACACATGTGGAAGAGTTTAGAAATTAAACTAATCATGAAAGACATACACACACAACCTGAATGAAAGAGAAAAATATTGTTTTAAATACACGTGGCAAGACTGTTCATTCTTATAGCTCAGATGCCCATTATCACCACCCAGGACTGGAGTGCTTGGTTACAAAAGTAGGTTGATTTGTTTGTAAAATACTAACAACTAAAATCAAGGATAGAAGTAATATTTCCCAGCTAATCTCATGAAGTCTGTATAACCCTGATACCAATTAGTTGAATACATTATAAGAAAAGAAAATTTACAAATTAATATTCATCATAAACAAACACACAAAAATAGTTTAAAAATAAAAGAAAATCAAATATAGCAATATTGGAAAAGTAGAATGCACTGCTAATTTAATATGAAAATCAAATAATGTGATTTGCTTGTTAATTTAAGTAGAAAAGTTATATGATAGTCGATGCATACAGAAAAAGTATTTGTCAAAATCCAACTCCAATTCATGATAAAAAGTTCTTATTCTGCAAAATAAGACCAAAGAAAAAGGTTATTAGTCTAATGACAAGCCAAGTACAAAAATTATAGAGCTGCTTTTATTTTTAATGGTGAAATGTTGAATGCTCTTCTTTAAAGATATGGAGTAGGCATGGATGTCCATGTGTTTTTAAAGTAAGTTTTTTTTCTTTCTTTCTTTTTTCCCTCCTTTTTCTTTTTTGTTTTTATTTATTTATTTATTTATTTGCTACTGAGGATTGAATCCAGGGTTGCTTCATCATGGAGCCACATCTCCAGCCTTTTTTATTTTTATTTTTTTGAGACAGGGTCTCACTCAGATGCTTAAGACCTCCCTAAGTACTTGAACTTCCAATCCTCCTGCCTCAGCCTCCTGAGCCTCTGGGATTACAGGTGTGTGCCACCATACCTGGCAGTATGCTTCGTTTTTTAAGAGTCATTTTAGGTTCACAGCAAACTTGAATGCAAGCTGTAGAGATTCCCATATACTCTAGTCCCTCAACATGCAAACCCTCTACCATTATTAAAACCTCAGCACAAGAGTGGTATATGTTACAGTTGGTGAACTCACATTGACACATCATTATCAATCCATAATTTATATCAGAGGTCACTCTTGGTGTACATTCAATGGATCTTGACAAATGTAATGCCATGTATCCATCATCAAATTATCACACAGAATAGCTTCATTTATCTCAAAATCCTTGTTTTCTCCCTATTCATCCTCCTAACCCACGGTAGCCATAAAGTCGCCAGATTTTTGCTTTTTCTAGAATAGTACATGTTGAAATATACAATGTATAGCTTTTTCCAATTGGTTTTTCTCACTTAACAATATTGATTTGCATTTCCTTCACATTGTTTCATAGTTGTCCTCCCAAGTTGTTGTACCATTTTGCATTCCTGGCATCCTTCTCACAGTTGGTATTTTGGATTTTGCCCATTCTAATAGGTGTGCAGAGCAGTGACTTCAATCTTGATCTTTGACTGCCTTGGAGCTATGGCTGAGCCTTGCCCTGGGAACTTTTTGTGCAAAGATGCAGGGTGAGATTGCCCAGGAGCTATGGTAAAGCCCTGCCTGAGGAAGTTCTGTACAAAGATACATAACAATAACAGTCTTAACCTTGAGTTCAGACCACAGCTGTAGGAGTCAGAGAATTCTGAGCTTAACAAGATAACCACATATCTTGCAAGCACTGTAAGGGTCAAGCCTGTCTGCTTTGCAAAAACTCTGGACAATGGCCTTCCTGGGTGCAGCAGGATAATGACGGGATGTTCTTAGCACTGAAACAGTAGAATAGCTACAAAAATGTTTCTACTCTGTAACATTTTAGTGAACAAGGAACCATGCCCCTATAGTTTTAATTTCCTGAATTGAGACCCTATATAATAAACATGCTGAGCTAACTCTGGGTCACTGCTCTTTCATCAGACACCAAGTCTCACCAAGTCCCAGCTTTCTAAGTGTTTTTGTGTCTTTCTAGGGTTTAGCTGTGCAGGTCAAGACATGTGACATGTATTGGTATTTCATTGTTCTCTTAATTTGCATTTTTCTAATGCTCTATTGAAAAACCAGCCTCTAACTCAGAGCAAAGCCTGTCCAAGGAAGGGACATGACCTTTGTCCTTGGAAAGACCCACAGAGCACTCCTAGGCACATTCCCACCCTGATAAGTTGTTTATCTACAAATAACAGGAGAAATCTGCTGCAGCCAGGTGTCCCTGACTCAGTCAGGCTAGGTGGGGACCCATAGCAATCCCCTACCAGCCACCAATCAGCATGAGACAGGGAAATACCTGGGATGCCAGATGACCCTCCCAGTAGTTTATGGTGTTGGGAAACCATGTAGTTCAGCACAAACACCCCTCTTGGCTTAAACCAATCAGTTCAAATGAATCCCCCTCTTGTAGTAACCAATCACCCTTACTCAACTTGTTCCCACCAGTGAATGTGCTAATCATGTTTTAGAGTTGTTATTTGATTTTCCTGCGGTGTGTGATGATTCGCTAAGAGATGCTATGATGTATGTGGGGGTCCCTGCCTTCTCCAAAGAGTGTATAAAACTGCTGCAAACCCTGGGCTCCGGGCCTCTCAGCGTCACCAGTTGCTGTGTGCATGCGGAGGACCCAGCTAGCTCTCAATAAACACTCTTTGCTGCTTACATCGATCTTGGTCTCTGGTGGTCTTTTGGGGGTCCCGAATTCGAGCATAACACTATGTGGAGCATTTCCCATAAGCTCATTTACCATTTGTGTATTTCTTTGGTATTTTGCTAATTTCTTAATTGACTTGTTCATTTCTTTATTATTGCATTTTTAGAGTTCTTTGTATATTTTAGAAAACAGTCCTTCTTTAGATAAGTCTTTTGCACATATTTTTTTCCATAGGTATGGCTTCTCATTCTCTTGAAGGACGTCCACCTTTATAAGTTTTACTAAAACTTATATTGTACTGGAGGCCCTATGGAGTGCAATTTCACAAGAAAAATACATACAGATCAAAAATAAATGATAAATTTTCCTTTATTTGTAGATGACATAATTGTACAGGTAGAAATTCCTAAATGAGCTATATAAAAGATACTAGATTTAACAAGTGGATTTGGCCACATTTTAGATCAAAGCCAAAATAAATTGTATTTCTATGTTCCCAAAATTAAAAAAAATAAGATTAAAAGTATCATTTACATCCAAAAACATATATTAGGTGGGATAAATTTAATGAGTTGTATAAAGTTTATACATAAAAATATAAAATACTGATGAAATTAAAGAGCAATTTAATGTTTGAAGAGAGATACCATGTTCATGAATTGTAAGAGTCAATATTGTTAAGATGTTCAATTGCCCCCAAATCCTTAAATTTTTCTATAGATTCTCTACAATCATAATCTCAGTAGACTTTTTTATTTTTGGTACTGGGGATTGAACTCTACCACTGAACCACATCCCCAGCCCTATTTTGTATTTTATTTAGAGACAGGGTCTCACTAAGTTGCTTAGCACCTTGCCATTGCTGAGGCTGGCTTTGAACTCAGAGATTCTCCTGTCTCAGCCTCACAAGATGCTGGGATTACAAGCCTGCACTTCTGTGCCAGACTATAATCTTAGTAGACTTTTTGAAAAAATAAAGGGACTTTGAATTCTACTTCAAATCATATGCAAGTACTATTTATTTATTTACTTTTTTGGGGGTATCAGAGATTTAACTCAGGGCACTATGGCCACTGAGCCACATCCCCAGCCCTATTTTGTATTTTTTAAGATACACAATCTCACTGAGTTGCTTAGCACCTTGATTTTGCTGAGGATGACTTTGAACTCAACATTCTCCTGCCTCAGCAGGAGGGATTACACTGTAACCCTGAGCCACTGGGATTACAGGCATGTGTCTCCCCTCCTGGCTTACAAATATTAATTTGAGATAAATTATAGTCATAAATATAAAAGCCCAAAACTATGAAGCTTCTAGAAGAAAACATAGGAGTATAATAATGCAAGATTTTTTTTTTCTGGGAAAATATTTTTTAGAGATAATACAGACATAAAACTAAACTTATGAAAAAAAGAATGAAAAATTGAATAGCAAAAATGATATCTTCTATTCATCAAGAGGTATTACTAAAAAAATGAATACATAGGCATAGATGGGAAGAAAAACCTTTCCAACACATACATCTGACAAAAAAAAAAAAAGGACTAGTATTCAGAATACACAAATTTCTGCATTTCAATAATAAAAAGACCACCAATTTAGTAAAAATGCGCATTAAAGACTTGAAGCGATATTTGAAGAAAGCTGAATAGCCAATGTACATGTTCAATGTCCTTAATTGTTAGAAAACTACAAATTAAAACTGTCATGTGACATTACTACATAGACATTGTGAAGGTTAAGATGAAAAAAAGCAAAATAAAAAAAATGTTTGCAATAAAAATGTTCACAAAGGTGTAAAGCAAATAAAACTCAGACATTCCTGGTGGAAATGTAAAATGGTTTTATCATTTTTTTTTTAAACTGGAGGGTTTTGAAAAACTTAAATATATATCCACCTCATGACCCAGAAAACCTCTTCTTGGGTTTTTATTCAAGAGCAATAAAAATGTTTGTCCATACAAATTTGTACAAGAACATTACTAGCAGCTTTATTTATAATAGTCCAAACCTAGAAACAACCCACTTTGCCATCAACAAAAGAATGGATAAACAAAAACACAATGGATTAATACTCAGCTATAAAAATAAATAAGTTATAAATACATAAGACATTGTACAAAGTAAAAGAATCTTGACATTAAAATGCATATTTATATGAAGTCACGGAATGGAAAAAGTTAATTTACTATATTAATTTTAAAAGTCATGGAATGGAAAACTGGTTCAAAGTTACCTCTGGAGAGGAAGACTGAGTAGAGTAGAAGAGGCATAAAGGGGTTTTACGGGGCTGTGAACATTTTGTATTTTTATACATTGTGAGTTCTGTGAGTTTATCAATTTGTTGAAACTGTTGATATTGTATCCTTAAGATCTTATTAATTCACTGGAGTAAAACAGACTTGCATGAAAAACATTTAATGGCACAAAGCAAATATTATTGGAAAATTAGCATGAATAATTCAAGATCTTTGGTTTTTCTTTAGATATCTTCCCTGGCAGACAAACTGTCACAAAGTCTTCCTTCTATGCTCCCCACTCCAAACACTTCTGGACCTTAAGTTTTTCCACTCTTCTTATCCAGCAGATGATCTGTGCAGAGCAGAGAGCAGCTGGTGCCCCATAATGGAGGCCAATATAATTGAGGCCACCTCAGGGAGTCACTGGAGGTGTGACATGTTGCTTTCTGATTATGATGGTCTGTCTTTACAGCTCTGACTCAGAAAACTTCTATGATATTGCAAAATATGATTTCCTAATGTTTTTCAGGGATCACTCACTGAGTCTGTATTGCTAAGACACATTTCTTCCTAGTCCGCAGGTTACTGTGTGTGTGTGTGTGTGTGTGTGTGTTTGTGTGTGTGTGTTTTCAAAGAAATCTTTTTTTGTTGGGGGAGGGGATGGTACCAGGGATTGAACTCAGGGGCACTCAACCACTGAGCCACATCCCCAGCCCTATTTTGTATTTTATTTAGAAACAGGGTCTCACTGAGTTGCTTAGCACCTCGATTTTGCTGAGGCTGGCTTTGAACTCACAATCTTTCTGCCTCAGCCTCTGGAGCCTCTGGGATTACAGGTGTGCACCACCATGCCTGGCTCAAATAATTCTTTGACATGATGTTCTTCTGCCAGAAATTTTGACGTCATAAAACTTATATATAATCCGTGGTGAAGGATGTTGTCGTTTGTTTATTTTTTTTTACAACAATCCATTCTCGTCACTTTCCCTTTGATTCAGGGGCACACATGGTGATTTGCAATGTTTTGGTTTCCTAGGAGACAACAAAAATCACACTTTAGTAACTTATTGTGTTTGTCTGCATTATGCTTTCCATGTTATTTGCCCATTGTAAGTGATTGACCGAGTAGTACTAATAATTAACAAGCACTGCCTTAGAAACTGTGCACTACAGTAATAGTGCATATGAATTCTATGGGTTACAGTCTAAAGCTTTATTTTTTCACTTTACACAGGTATATTCTAATGGAGAGGAGGAAAAGAATCACAAATTTCATCGAATTTCTAGATATATACATTAATTAAGGAGATTCTTGTTCCCAATAGTTTTCAGGCAGCATTTCCTGTCTTTCTGGTGCCATTGAATACTGTTTTGGTTTTGAATACGTGAGCAAACACCTGGAGACCTGGATTATTTTGGTTACCCACTGGACAACCAGATAAGTGAAGGGAATTCTAACATCCACTCATTCAACAGCCTGTGAGAATGATTGTTTTAGGGGTTCTTGACTTCTGGCAATTCTTGTACTTTTGAGTCTGAAGAGGAAAAAAAATATACGTCATTGAATAAACTCAGGTGTAGCTCAACCACACTAATGACCCATATTAGCCATCTGGCCGTGGAGATTGAATTTGCCTGAAGCTTAATCTCTTGGAATTTGTATGCTTGAGTGTTCTGGGACATGTTTTCCATTGAAAACCAAATTCAATACTTTCTCTTTAATATTTATGTCTCTGGGCAGTGGAAGCCTGATGGAACTCACTCTGAGTGTGTTGACAGAAGGCTGGTGAGAGACAGGTCACTCACATCTCCCCCACGAGGTTTTACCTGCTCTGCTGCTCTCCCCAGTTCATCCACGCCTGCATTTTGTATGCATTATTAGCTTTGTACTTGTTTTGCATTTAATTTTTATAATGGTTTTCTTGGGATATAATTCTTGCCCTATAAAATTCATTCCTTGAAAGTGTACTCTGTGGTGGTTCTTATTATATTTTTTAAAATGTGCCACCATTACTACTGCCTAGAGCATTCCAAACATCTACCCCATACCGATTAGCAGTCATTCTTCATTTCCGCCCTCTTCCCAACCTCTGGCGACTACTGATCTAATTTTGTTTTTATGGATCCACCTATTCTGGACTTTTTATAGAAATGCAATCACACATTATGTGGTCTTTTGTGACAGGGTGCTTTCTTTTAACATAATATTTTCAAGCTTCATCATATTGTACATGTATCAGCACTTCAATTTTTATTGCCAAATAGAATTCCATTGCATCGATACAGCACATTTTATTTATCAACATATCAGTTGATGAGTATTTGGGTTGTTTTCATTTTTTTGCTGTTATAAATAATGCTGCCATGAATGCTTGTGTAAAAGCCTTATTATACACATACAGGTTTTTATTTCTCTTGGGCTCATGCATAGAAGTGCAATTGCTAGATCATATGCTTATTCTAGGTTTAACACTTTGAAGAACTGCCAAACTGTTTTCCAGACTGACTACATCATTCTACGTAACCAACCCCAGTGTATGAAGGTACCAGTCTTTGCTCATCTCTGCTGAACTTGCTGTTGTCTATCATTTTGATTGGAGTTGTCCTATTGAGTGTGAAGTGGTGTTTCATTATTTTATTAGCATTTCCTTAGTGACCGGTGACTGTGAACAAACCTAATGAATAGGAAGCATAGCCACTGTCATATAGGTGGAATTGGTGCCTTCAGGAGGACAGCACAATCCTCCTATCTGGATGAATGACCTTCAATCATTGTCTTCGTCATGGTGGCTTATATTAGACAAGATTCTCCTGTGAAAGAGAACCAATAGGATGTATGAATGAATGTATGGAAAGATAGGTAGGTAGGTAGCTAGATACATAGATAGGTAGATAAAGAATTTATTATGGAATTGGGTCACATGATTATGTAGATGAAGTCTCGAAATACCCATGTGCATATTGGCTAAATGGAAAAACTAGTGGAGTAACTCAGCTCAGGGTTGAATACCTGAAGACCAGGCGAGCAGATGGTGTAACTCCTAGTCTGATACCCAGGGCCCCCAAACACAGAGACTGCTGGTGCAAATCCCAATGTCCCAAGGCTCTAAAACCAGGAGCTCTTATGTCCAAGAGCAGGAGAAGATGATGTCCCAGGTCAAGAAGCAAAGAAGACATCCTCTGTTCCTTTTTGTTCTACTGGGGCCTTCCAGTAGATAACACTCACACGGGCGAACTTGGTTTAATGATTCAAGAGTTGATTTCTTCCAGAAACACCCTCAAAGACACGTTCAGAAATAATGTTTTACCAGCTGTCTGAGCCTCCGTAGTCCACTTATGTTGGCACTTAAGATTAATTGTCCAGCAGCTATCACTTAAAAGTGGAGATCTAAAGAAAAGCATCTAATTGCTTGAGCTTAGGCAATTTATTCCCTAGTGGTGCCAAGGAATCAAGGGGAAAAAGAGACTTCCACTTCAATAATGGGAGGAAGCCTCCCAGATATTTATTCCCACAAAATCACACACTTAGAGGAAAGATAAATTCTCCAAATAAGAAGATGCTGTAGGAAAGGCAATCCATTCAGAATAGCAAATATTCTTTGTGCTGTTCAGTTGCTATTCTTCCCTGTACTATTTCATCAAGTGCAGTTCTCTCAGGATATCTGTTGTTTCCTGTGAAATTATACTCAGAACTCAATAAAAGATTGTTTTAATGGTTTACTGAATGACAAGTGGTTAATTTAACATGTGAAGACAATTGTTCTTTCTATCATCCATCCATTCATATATTCTTTCATTTATTCCACAATATATTTAAGACAGTGGTATTTTATATTTCTTGGGCTGAATGCTTAGGAAAGGGGCCAACAGAAAGATAAATAGTTCCTGCTTTCAGGAAGCTTATTGTGTTGGAGGTAGACAGTGCTCAAGTATGTGCACAGATTAAAAATAGTGATTGGTTCAATAAATGTGCAAAGGAACTAAACAGGCAGTTCACAGAAGAAGAAATTGGTCAACAACTATATGAAAAAATGTTCAGGATCTCTAGCAATTAAAGAAATGTAAATTAAAACTACACTGATATTTCATCTCACTCCAGTCAGAATGGCAATTATCAAGATTACAAGTAACAATAAGTGTTGGTGAGGATGTGGGGAAAAAGGTACACTCATACATTATTGGTGGGAATGCAAATTGGTACAACCACTCTGGAAAGCAGTATGGAGATTCCTCAGAAAACTTGGAATTAAACCATCATTTGATCCAGTTATCCCACTCCTCTGCATATACTCAAAGGACTTAAAATCAACATACTATGGTGACACAGCCACATCAACTCAATTCACAATAGCTAAGCTATGGCACCAAACTAGATGCTCTTCAACAGATAAATAGATAAAGAAAATGGTGTGTGAGTGTGTGTGTGTGTGTGTGTGTGTATAATGGAATGTTACTCAGCCATAAAGAAGAATAAAATTATCGCATTTGCCAGTATGGATGTGACTGGAGACCATCATGCTAACTGAAATAAGCCAATCCCAGTAAACCAAAAGCCAAATGTTCTCTCTGATATGTGGATGCTAACACATAATAAAAGTTCATTGGATTAGACAAAGGGGAATGAGGGGTGGGAGGAGGAATGAGGAAGAGAGTAGAATGAATCAGATATAACTTTACTATGTTCATATATGAATACACAACCAGTGTAACTCCACATCAAGTACAACCACAAAAATGGGAAGTCATACTCCATGTATGTATAATATGTTAAAATACACCCTATAGGGGGCTCAATAGACACAGGCCAGGGCTTCCACAACCCCTTTCAGCAATGCCTCCTGTAGATGCCAAAGACAGAGCTCCCGTTCTACAGGTGATTCATCTACCATTTGTTTTTACCTGAAACCTGCAGCTGGGTGAGCTTCCTATGGGGATAGGAAGGCCCACAAGCTGGTTTGGAAAGTCAGGTAAATATCACTTTGATGCCAACAAAACAAAACAAAAACAAACAAAAAACCAAAACAAAACAAAACACTGTATTGTGACGTGTATCTAAAAAAGAACAACAACAAAAAAAATTAGCTGGGCATAGTGGTGCATGCCTGTATTCCCAGTGGCTTGGAGGCTGAGGCAGGAGGATCGTGAGGAGTTCAAAGCCTGGGTTCAGACCCTGAGTTCAGACCCTGTCTCTAAATAAAATGCAAAATAGGGCTGGGGATGTGGCTCAGAGGTGGAGTGTCCCCGAGTTCAATCCTCAGTACCCCTCAACCAAAAAAAAAAAAAAAAAAAAAAAAATTAAAAATAGTGATTGGTACCATAAAGGACACAGGGATCTGACCCAAGATTTGTCAAAGCGGAGTAGGATTTCCTTAGAAGAAATAGTTGGACAATTTGAAGGAAAATAGGAATAAAAGATAGCTGATACAAGGGCATGTGAGAGATGTCCTGGGCAGAGGAAAGAGTAAGTGCAAAGGTCCTGCAGGGTAAAGTTCAAGGTATATTCTAAATCTGAAAGATGCCAGTAAGCTTGAATAAAGGATAAGTAAGTAAGAAAGTAGCAGAGAAGGAAGCCCGGGCTGAGGTGATCCAGGGCTAGACACTCAGCTTCATAGGACACTTAGGGAGCCCCTTCTTTACAGCAAGACAAACGTGTTGCCTTTAAAGGGCTTTAAGAAGGGGGCACCAGGGTGATATCTGCATTTCAGGCAGCTCACAGAGTATGCTGTGTGCCGGATCAACCGTAGCAAGTAGGGATGGTATGGCGAAATCGGACCAGGATGTTACCCTAGGAGACCATGGGAAGGAAGAGGGAGGAAGACATGCGTGGATTTGAGGAATAGTTTAGAAGTACTATCAATACCATGGTAATGGAGGGTGCCAAGGGGTAAGGTGTCAAAGGTGACAATGAAATGCATATGCTGTTTACTGGGAGGAACAGAGGTGAGACAAAGATCATGATTTTAAGTGTTAGTCTACTGAGTTTGTGAGACCTTTAAGACGTAAGAGGAGAGGACAAGTGGAGAGGTGAATAGGCTGATCTAGAGCTTGGACTTTTACATACTTTATAAGGTCAGTGGCAGTAAGACTCAAAAAGTTTGGGGTGGTGGTTCTGGTATTGGGAATGAAACCCAGGAGCACATCATCACTGAGCCACATCCCTAGTCTTCTTTATTTTTTTTTTTTTGGTCTTGAGACAGGGTCTTACTAAGTTGCTTAGGGCCTCATTAAGTACCCCAGGCTGCCCTTGAGACCTGTGATCCTCCTGCCTCAGCCTCCCGAGTCACTGGGATTGCAGGTATGCATTACTATGCTCAATGAGAAAAGACTGTTGGTCTACTAAATCTCATACAGAGACACAAAAAGTCCCTCTTATACAATGAGTAGTTACCTTATCAAAATTAAACAAGGCTAACTATGGTCATTTTCAAAATGATAATATAGTTTTGTAGGATTTTCAGGGAGACTGTAAAAAGAAAATAAAAATATTCCAGAGTAATACCCAATACAAAACTCCTTTGTAAAACCTGATCAAACTGGTCCCTCTTCTCCATCACGTTGGTCACGGCAGTAAACAATTCCTTTGGCTTTTATTTCCAACCTGCTGATTCTTTCCCTTTCTGCTTAGAAGAGTTTTTTGTTTTTTTTTTTTTTTTTTACAATGGACTCCAAAACTTTAGTTTTTTCTGAGTTTGGACTTGTGCTGGTTCATTTCTACGTATTTGTGTCTTAATATGCTTTCTTATTATATTATAAGATTTTCATTGAATAGTGAAGGTTATTATTTACTAAAGAAATTATATAATCATAAATAGGACACAGACATTGAGTAAACAATTAGAATTTCCCAAGTAAAGTAAAACAAGCAAACCCAATAGCTCTGGGAGATGTAAAACCTTCGGGGTCATATTCCTATCCTGCTTGTGGTAAATCGGCCCTCTCTGTAGGCTCAATTTGCCTTCTCGGTTTCCAAAACATCAGTAAATATTTACTTTTCTCATTCATCTTTGTTAGCTTTTAAATCTCTTGGGAAGAGAAATAGTCCCTTTCAGATGATTCTTTATCAGCTGAAAGCCTCGGTGGGAGTTTGGGTAGGAAATCATAACTCATTTCAAACGATAACATTTGGATTTACAAATGGAACTTCTGACTGTGTCTGACAGTAGGAAATTTTACAGGGTCAGACTCAGAAGCCAAACTTTGATTTAGGCAAGAGATACCAGTACAGTGCTATGTAGAAATATTTTTTTTTTTTCTCTTTTTGGTACCAGGAGTTGAACCCAGAGGCATGTACATAACCACTGAGGCACATCCCCAGCCCTTATGTTGAACTTTAATATGAGCTGTTTTGGAAGTGTTCTTATATTTGAGACTGCATACATTAACTCAACGTCTAGATTTTCTTTAACAGCTAAGACACCTCTAGAGTCTATGTTTGTATAGGTTAGTGATCATCTCTGCACAATGCATCAGGAGCCACCAGTTACTCTTTCCTCTATTCTGCCTCTGTCTCTATCTAGACTCCAACCCTTTTACCTAAACAGTGCTTGAAATTTCATCATTAGTATTTCATTTCTTTGTATTAATATATATATAGATATAGATATAGATATATATATATTTGTTGATGCAAATACTTGCAGGAATAGTAATTAATAGACACCTAATTCTTCAATTCTCTTAGTGTGGCTATAGGAATTGGATAGTTTTTCTGATTTTCCTATGGGACCAGGAGACAGTGAAATAGGATGGACTGATGAGAATGATGAGGACAGGTCAGAGGAGATGGCGTCAGGAATGCATTAAGTAAGGAGAAACTCAGGAGATTGGGGACAAGCTTTGCAGGTGATATTGCCTCACAACTGGACTTTATAATATATTCTTACACAGAACATTCTCATAGGTCTTTTAAATATTTTATCATTTACAGATTTCAGTACTCTAGAAACTTCAGTATCACTGTTAACAAATGTAGATATATTCCGAACATACATCTTATGGATGACCTTGTAAACTATTTGGGGTGAGATGTGGTTCTTACCTCAAAAAACAAAACAAAACAAAACAAAACAAAACAAAAAAAACAAAAAATGAACAACAAGAAGAAAAAAAAAAAACACAGGAAAATTTGATTAATTATTATTGGAGAAAATCAGTCAGAGAACCAGGGTTCCTACCTGTTGTTTCTTTTCCCCTGACTGATTTGATAATGATAGAAATGTTTTTTAAGCTAGTGAGATTTATGTTTTGGCTGTTGATTTAATTCTTTATCACTGACGTTAGAAACACGTTCAAGTTTTAGAACAAATATGAAACAAAATAGGAAGGAAATAAAAACTATTAATCTGAGGTAACTGAATATATATTGCTATCAAATAATCAAAAAATGCCAGTAATCAATGGACTGGAAGATTTAGGGATTGTCTAATTTCTTATCAATTCAAAGGTCACCCTAAGCTGTGTGTGATGAAGCACGTCTGCAATCCTAGAAGCTCAGGAGGCTGAGGCAGGAGGATCACAAGCTCCAAACCAGCCTCAGCAACTGAGAGAGGCCCTAAGCTCAGCAAAACACTATCTCTAAATAAGGTACAGAATATGGCTCAGTGGTTAAGTGCTCTTGAGATCAATCCCCAGAACCACCCTCCCCCCAAAAAAATCATTACCCTAGTCCCTGAGTAAATAATTTATTTTTATTTATTTGTAGTCTTATAAGGTTGACTAATGTTATGGCTCTCTTTTCAAAAAGATCCCTGTCAACTATTTCTGTGTTGTCCTGCTCCTATTTTCCTTCCTCTCTTTCCCTTCAACCAATTTTACTCTCACAATCACTGTATGAATCAAATTATTTGTCTACTCATAGGCTCCCATTCAGTTTTTCTGCTCACATTTCTTTCCCCCTCATAATTAGAGAACACTCTTTATCTGCATTATGGATTTTCCCTTTGTAAAAGGAAAAATGAACGTTCTGATGAATGTTCATGTTGCAAAGCAACCAAAGAGTGTTTTATAATGAGTTCATAATACTTTACAACAATCTGTGTACAGACATAGATATTCCATAAATAATATATGATTGATGGAGAATATTTTAAAAAATCATATGAAAATTGTGATTGCTATATCAGGAAATATTGGATGGTGTTCAAAGCATAGCAATACATATTACCAAACCAGGTTTTGATCAGCATATCTGCAAATCTTTGTCATGCTTTAAAATATGACAAGGGCTAATTTACTCCAATTACTCCAATTTACTCCAATTACACGGTTACTATGTTATTGCTCTGAGGACAATGGAAGAGGGAATATGTATAGACTTACTGTATAGATATGATATCATTGTTGTATTTCCATAGTTCTTATCCACTTCCTTTAGCTCTGCCCCACCACTGGTTTTAGGATTTCTGATATTCTCATTTCTGGGTCCAAACCATTCACTCCAAGCTAACTTGGTCTGAAAATGTTATCATACTTATTGTGTTCAATTACAAAATTTTAAGAAAATTATCTCACTGCTTGTCTCCTCTATTTATTTCCTGCCTACTGGGAATTGAAATCAGAGATGCTGTACCACTGAGTCATATCCCCATACCTTTTTATTTTGAGACAGAGTCTCACTAAGTTGCTCAGGCTGGTCTTGAACTTGTGATCCTCCTGCCTCAGCCTTCCAAGTAACTAGGATTGCAGGTGTGTGCCACTGTGCCCAGCTCCATGTTTTTCTTTCTCCTGCCAGACAAGATTTAATCTGCTTGATGATTTTAAACTGGTGTGTTTTGGGCTAATGGTATCTTGATGGGAGCACAGGTGTGCAGTTAACACTGTTGTGAGATTTTGACAAGAACCTTCCTCATCACAAAACTTTTTTCTTACTAACTCTCATTTAAAGCAGGCACTATCTCTTACAAGGTAGGGTTAGAACTGGCAGCAAAGAATAAACTCATTTACTCCTATTGCACTGACATGTCTTTTAAAGATTTGGAAAGTTTATTATTCTTGAAATAGTAGCTGAGTACTCTAAACTTGAAGATTATCAAATTATTTAATTTGTATTTGTTAAGCCTATTATTTTATCAAATACAAGACAATTTATAAAACACTATTAAAATGTAATATATTAAAATACAAGGCATACACACTCATCTAATATCTGAGCTAACCAAAGAACAATTTTTGACAAAACACCAAATGTAATATTTTAATATTAATATAGTTTAATATTAATACATAAACATATATTTACTGTGGGGAGCCATTCTCACACGTGACTGGGCGACTCCCGGTTTGGGTCTAAGGCGTTCTGGCTGTGTCGGAAAAAAAAAACTTTCCCGACCCTCTCCTGATGAGAGAACCCGTCCAGTGTCGGGGTGTGACTGACCACTGACCCCAGGGGCCCAATCACTGACCCTGACCTTGGAGTGCGGCCCCCCTTCAACCTTCATTGGATGGAATTCTCCCCTGAATTTCTTGCTCCCCAATAAAAGGCTACTCCCTGGCGTGCTCTCTCTCTCTCTCTCCTGCTAGCCCTGAGTAATCCTTGCTGCCCTGCCGGGCGGTTAGAGGAGGGAACCAGAGAGGGGAGCCGTCTCGGACCTGGTCATAGAAAAAGGTAACTAAGTCTGTGTGTTTATTTCGATCTCTGCTAGCTAACTTTTATGCCAAAAACCTCATTAATGAAACCATTGCGCTGGCCGCATGGTGGAATTTACATTTAATATTAAAATAATATTAATATTAAAAGTTATAGAATTATTAGAATTAAAATTTTTAATACATTATAAATTTAATACATTAAAATTATTTACTTTTACTCTTATCTTAGATGCTGTTCTGGAGTCTGAATGAGTCCCAAATGTAAAAAAGAAAAATTATAAATAAATGAGAAAAATTATGAAATATGGCTGATGTAACAAAAGAGAAATATCTAAGTATCCAAACTAAATTTAAATACAAAAACATCAGAGATCAGTGACCAATGAGTTGGATTCCATATACTCTATAACTTATTTTCTTCCCTTTACTGTATAATTATATAATAAAAAATTTGGATGATTATATAATAAAAATTTTGGATGAGGTAGTTATTGGCAAAGCATGCACAAATAAATAATAAATACCCAAATAAAAGTAGCTACAGACTTTTGATTGCAAAATTCCAAAAGATATTGCTGATGTATTTCTTTTTGAATCTTTACTTGGCCAGTAGACCAAAAAGAATGCTAAGCTTGTGATGTATTTCAAGTCTGCTTTTTAAAAAAATATTGGCCAAAGATCCAAACAGACTCCCTTCTTTTTACTGAACCCAGGGGATATTTATTTTCTTTTTAGAGAGCAAAATTTCAAAGGCTCTAAGAAAAAGATGGCAAACAAAAATACTTTTTGTTATCACCTTTCATATTTTATCCAAGATAAAATTAAGAATAATTATCCCATGTCACTCACACTGATTCCTTAGATCTCTGCCAGTGGAGTTGTTTTCTTTGTTGGAAATGTTCTTTCTTATAGAACCAGTTATATATAACATCTCTTTTCATTTGGGTCTCTGAGACAGACTTCTCTAATGGAAATGTTATGACAGAACATCCAGGGGTACCTGATAATGCTTCTCTCTTTCCAAGTAAGAGAAGAATTGTTATGTGGAATGTGGCCCAAAGTCTTGGCCCACTAGACAGATTTTTCTAAGGGTCTTCATGCATGACGTGCAGAAACCAGAAACTCTGGTTGGTGAAGCTGAGGAAATGTCTCTTTGAGGTTCCAGGCCTCCCCCTGCACTGGGTGGAGCTGTGTCCATCTCTCTATACAAACTCTCCTTATGCTCAGGAAGAAGGGCCACTCTGAGGGTCTCACATGCCCTGGCTGGCTAACACAGCATTTTCCCATGGAGTGATATCATGTTGTTAAAGGTAGCTCCCCTGTTTCGGCCACCCCTTGCCTCTTTTGCTTGCAAATCCTATGCAATAGACATGTTTGGGAAGTCTCTCTGCTCTGTCCTTGAGCCTCATTATCCAGGGTGGGCAGCCATTCTCACTGTGTCCTCCACCTTTCTGTGACCACGTGGCTTTAGGTACTTTGTTTGCAGTCTAGGGGAGAGAGAGCTCTCTCAGCTTTAGCAACCAGAGTTTCTGGTTTCTGCATTTATATATAAATGGGCTGGAAGACAAGCCTGAAGATCTTTAGAAAAATCTATCTAATGGGCTAAGACTTTTGGCCTCATTCCACATATGGCCCTAGCTGTGTCCTCCAGGGTTCTTTGGAGACTGTTTCAGGAGTTGTACAGATTAATAAAACTGCTGCGATGTTTCTCACTTAGCTCGTGAGGCAAATGTGGACAAATGTGTGTTGTCTCTTGGACTGAACTCCAGAAACTTCACTCCCTGGCCCTAGCATATAACACATTTATAATGCCGCAATATCCAGGGAAGGTCTTTAGGAGTTGTATAATTATATAATAAAAAATTTTTCCAAGAAATGGGAATGGTGATTAAACGTTGTCATTATCATTATTTGTTTGCTCTAAAATCAATTATTTCAAAATACCTGCAGGGTTTGACACAATGGGTTCAGAGATTTAATATTGTTTTGTTGTGTAGGTTTGTTGTGTGTTACAAGGCAAGGGAGGCTTACTGAGAATTAGAGATGTTCACTCCTGCATTTCTCACCAGAACGTGTCCCTTTTCTTTTATTCATTTTCTCTGTGGAAGGCACCATTATTAACCTTGATCCATCAATCAAGGTTATCCCAGGTGCTGTAGCATGCAGAAACTTACCTAAAAACCAACCCAACTGGCTACTCACAGGATTCCGGAGTTCTCTCTTCTACGTATCCTCCAGATTCAGTTGACAAATTCTATCCATTTTACTTCTTTAATTTCATTAGATTGCATTCTCTTTTTCTTTATTCCTATGCTACCATCTAACTCAGCCCCTAACCACATCTCACATACAATAAATAAAAATGCTATAATATTCTGCAAAGCAGACAGGGTAATTTTTCAGGGGGACACAGATGAGGGATGGGAGAGTTTTTTAAAGAGACCAGATCCTGAATCCCTGTTCTCTCAAATCCTTAGGGCAGAAGTGATTCTAGGGGCAGACAGAGTGGATGGCATTGGTGCAGACAGATTTTTGTGTCAGTATTTAATTTCTTCCATCCTATTTCCTTTACATTCTGGTTTTCATTGCTACATTTGCTTACAGTTACTTTCCAAAGAGGGGGCCATCTATATGTTAAACTGGTTGCTCATAGAAGTTAAGAGGTCACTGTAAATGAGTGCTCATCCATATTTATTTATTTTCAGGCCTATTCTTTCTTTATTGAGTGATGGAATTAGAAAATGTGGTTCCAGTGGACACCAGAAAGATGTATAGATGCTACTTAAGGAGAAGGCGTAATAATGAGGGAAGAGTTAGATACCCTTGAAGACAAATATCCAAGTTTCAAATTCAACAGTTTGGCTTGTGGTTGTTATTATTTCATAGAGGAAAAAAAATATTGGTTTGTGTCTGTTTTATTTTGATACAATACTGCTTAAGCCATGATAAGAACGATAAGTATCAGAACTCATTTATGTCTTGGTACATTTGAAAATATACTGGAATTTATTGAGCCAGGTTTTTTTTTTTTCAAAATAGTCTTTAAATTGAAGGTTTTAGGAAAGCACATTGGAGGCCCCATTCACAACAATGGAGCTGCTGTACCGCAATTATTCTGAATGAGTGAGGCTTCACTATTCAGTATGTGTGTCGAAGTCAGAGCGCCCCAAACAGGATGTTGTAATTTAAACAGTTCCCTTGGGGGAAAGGGAAATAGTCATGCTGTTACTATTTAACCATGGACAAGCTTTGAAATAACTGAATAGAGTATTCCAGAAGCTAATGAGTTATGCTGTAAATGCCCTTTAAACTTCAACTTCAAGGCAGGACATGGTTATTACTCACGGATTTTCTCAAGGGCACACAAGGTTATCCACACCAGCTCTTGAACACCTACAACCCACAACCCCTTGTGGCATTTTAAAAACCCAGTATGAACACACTTAACAGTGGAGGTGTTAGTGCAATATAAGTGCTTTGATATACATCTGTTCTTGGAACGTGAACACCAGTTGTTCACTGTGTGAGCTTCTCTGATAATTCTATGATGAATCAATTTGTCTTTGAAACTCCAGCAAACAATGTTTATATTCCCACAATCATTCAGTTCTTGTTATTGATATTGAGTAGGTTGAAAACATATTTATTTTGGGTAGGTGGATACAAACCCAATTTTGGTCACAATAGTTTTCTTTCCTTTGGAAATATTAAACTTTCTTCAAAAGTTCATATATTGTCCTAGTTTGACCCTTGAATCCATATTACCTGACTCACTTTAGGAGTAAAACTAACCAACCTGATGAAAACTTCTTCCAAAGTCAAAGACGACGGTCTAAAGTCCCCATAGGTCATTGCATCAGTCAGCTTTTCATTGCTGTGACAAAATACCTAAACAAAAGCAACTTAAAGAAGAAAAGGTTTATTTTGCCTCATGATTTCAGAGGTTTTGGTCCCTGGTCACCTGGCTTTGTAGTTTCTGGGCATGTGGTGAGGCAGAGTATCATGGCAGGGAGCATGTGATGGGGCAAAGCTGCTCATCTCATCGTGGCCAGGAAGCAAAAACAGAGAAAGGAGAAGGAGTCAGGGTCCAGATATACCTTCCAGGGCATGCCCCCAAGGGCCTATTTACTCCAATTAGAACCTATCTCCTACAGTTCCCACCACTTCCCAATAAGTCCATTCTATTATGAACCCATCAGGGGCTTAATCCATCAAAGACATCAGACCCCTCATGATCCAATCACTTCCCCAAAGTCCTACCTCTGAACATTGCTGCATTGAGAACCAAAACCTTCAACACAGGAACCTTGGGGGGACATTCCAGATCCAGGCCACAATAGTATGAATGGGTCAGAGCTATTTTTACTTCTAGTGCCATCGATGAACTTTCTCTCTGCCTGCTCTTCAGCACACAAGTTGCTAAAATTGAGTGGCAACCATCTAGGGGAATTGAGTGGTAGATGAGAACAAGTGTACAGAGCCCAGTCACGGCCACTCAGAATGTGTGAGCCCAGATCCTAGTTTTCCCACTCAGAATGTGTGAGCCCACATCCTAGTTTTCCTTGGTATACAAGTGAGAAGCGTGTGGGCTTTCTCTCCATGAGTCTTCCTCAAATACTGTCTTCTCCTTCACTCATCTTTCGTATTTTAGATTTTTTTTAATTGAAGTACAACTTGTTTCCTTTTATATTTTTCCCCAGGAGGCATTTTAAATTCTTCTCCTTCTCCTCCTCTTCATCCTTTTTCCAATTAAAAGGGAAAAATATGGTCTTCTATGTTCCTCAATCCTTACCTCATCTCCACCTTGGTTGTCCTCATGTACCAGGGAATCTTGTCTCATGGTTAGGATCCCAGGAGCCTTTGACACATTCCCACATCCCAGATCCTGCATCACGTGATCTTTATCTCTTGCTTGTTTGTTCTTAACACAAGCCCTTGTCTCAAAGTTCCCATGTGATTACACTTGGTAATGATCCTTCGTATGTGAGAAATTCTATAGTTTTTCCTGAGCTGATTTTTAAGACCATTTCTTTAGAGAAGCAGGAGAAATCTGATTCCATCACCCTTAAAAATGGCTTGATTTTCTTTTGATAGTGATTTTAAAAAGTATGTCTTTGTAAAATAGAGGCGAAGAATTTTAAATACATCGACATGGCCATGTATTATTTTTCTGCCTATTTTTCTGTCTTGGAAGGGAGTCCTCCAAATCAAAACTGAACATGAAAGGAATGGAAGATCTTGAGGTGAGAAGAGTCCTAGGTGCCCTGGATGAGATGCACTTGAGCTCTGGGTTCTGGTTTCCCTCCTGCAACTCTAGGAGCTTATTGGATGGTGAGAAGAAGGCTGGTGATGTGACACCCCCTGCTGACCTACGGGAGAATGCTGTGTCCTTATCCTTCAACACTGCCTCATGGGCCAGGTCTCCAGGCCCTTTCCATCTGTCATTCTGCTGCTGGTGACACATTATATTCCTTCACCCCAGGTAACAATGAAAATTAGTCATTGCAAAAAAAGCTGAGGTGTTGATTTGGAATCTTGGCTCATTCTTATTCTTTATTGTTAGCTTCTCTAGCACCAGATTAGTCTGGTAATTTAACTAATTCTAGTCATGAATATGCTGTCTTGAAATGACAATATATCATAAGCCTACAATCCTAAATCACTTAGGCCAATTTTATTAGGCAGATTATTACAAACACAGAAGCTAAGTCAAGTCAGCAGATTGGTAACTGTTTAGTAAACATTTTACATTAAATTAAACATGCTAGCTTTAGAGAAACTAGTTTTTCATTTATTGGTTTTTGGTTTATTTATTAAGCATCTAGATTTAGTGTCTCTATAAGACCTAAGAATTTGCAATATATATTTAACAAAATGGCAAAGCGGGAACTAGGATTTGATTCTAACTTATATACACTTCTTGGTAGCTGGGCACAGTGGTGTACGCCTATAATCCCAGGCATTCAGGAGGCTGAGGCCTGAGGATTACAAATTTGAGGCCAGCCTTAGCAACTTAGTAAGACCCTGTCTCAAAATAAAAAATAAAAATAAAAAAAAGGGTTAGGAGTTTAGCTCAATGGTAGAGCACTCCTGAGTTAAATCCTGAGCACCACAAAAGCAAAACAAGCTAAACAACTCCAATAAATACTTCTTCCCATTAGAAACTGAATCTTTCTACAATGGCCTTTCCACCACATAGGCATAACTGCTGCTATAAGTTTTTGATGATTCCTTAACCATTGAAGGAATTGGTGTTGAGAACTGAGGGATTTTCATTCTATTCACAGTCCCATAGAAATATACATTACAGACCTCAAGTTACTGAAAGTAATCTGTTGAAAGGAATTTTCATTTTGGAGTTTGTCAACTATCTCCTCTTCCTTGACATTGGGCACATTCACTTTTCTCATTCAAGCTGATAAAGAAGATAAATTCAGGATTTAAAGAAACTGCTTAGAAAGGAGTTGGCACTCAGGAAGGGCCCATGAACAGTGCCTCTTAGGACGCCGTGGAGTGGCAGTTCTTAGAATGTGATACACTGATCACGGGGGTCCCCAAATCCGATAGGAGTCCACAAGACAAAATATTCTCCTGATAATACTAAGGAGTTATTTGCCTAGTAGTCATTACCAAATTGTTACTGAAGTCACATGCTCTGTATAGGTCTTGGTCCTGGTATCCCATCCATAGTCATCAGTCTAGTGCCACCAAGCAATCTTGGTTTGAAAAAAAAAAAAATCAAGCAAGTTTCACTTAAGAATACCCTTGAGAAGTTGTAAAAATTAGCAATTTTATTAAATCTCAACTCTGATTAGGGGTCTTTTTAATGTGCTCTATGATGGAAAGGGAAGAGTGCAGAAAACCCCTCTGTTGAAACCCAGAAGCTGATGTGTTGAGGAAAAGAACACGAGCATCTGTTTGAGTGGTGAACCAAACTACCTGCATTTTCCATGAAATACTGTTCTTAATTGACAGTCCAACCAGTAGACAAACAATGGCTCTTTATTTGTTTATTTATTTATAGGTACCAGTGATTGAACCCAGGGGTGCTTAACCACTGAGCCACATCCCCAACTCTATTTATTTATTATTTATTTTAAGACAAGGTCTTGCTAAGTTGCTTAGGGCCTTGGTAAGTTGCTGAGGCTGACTTGAAACTCTCAGCCTCCCTAGTTTCTGGGAATACCAGAATGCCTCACTGCACATGGTAAACAATGGCTATTTAGACTTCAGTATTTTGCTGATGTTTTCTTAAAAATGAATAGAGTGAGCATGTCACCTCAAGGAAAATAACAATATTTGTTGTCAATGATAACATCTGAAATTTTCCATGGAAAATAATTTTTATGGTATGTATCCCATCAAAGTAGCTTATATTTTTAAGTTTCATTCTATTCATATTATCAAGCATGTAAGCCAATCAAAATGACATGAAATACGAAAAACTTACCCATTTTCTTTGTTTCTAGAAACTGCTGTGAAACAACAGACAATTCATCTTTATAAATATAAAATAAAAAATTTAAAACTAACTAATATACTCTACTTAGGCATCAAGATGCATCGCTGTAACATGATTTCAGTCCTATTTTTACTCTATTTAAAGATCAAATCTTTCCCAGTAAAAATAAAATATTTCACCGGACTAATCTTTAAACTGTATCACTTAAAGTGTAGCTATACACACCAATTTCTAACCTCTTAGAAAATTCTGCACAGTAGATTTGAGTCATTGACATGAATAATTGCTCAGAAAAGCTGCCCTGCCTCATTGTGATATGATGAGGTAGTTTTCCAGTAAAATGATTTCAAGAGCAGTAACTGGGTTCCTTGTGGTTTCTTTGATCAAGAGGACCTTTCTGAGCAGCTTGTTAAGGATTTGATCACAGGTCTGTTACCTTTCCTCCTCATAGTGATGCTGCCAGACACAGTCACATATGCTCCTGCCTTTGCACATTTATGAACAATGTTGGAACTTACTCCACCATCCACCTTTATATGGGAACCAGGTTCCAACCAATGAACCTTTGACATCATATTGTCCTTGAATTTCTGCTGTGCAGACTCAGGTCCCCCCATTAGGACCAAGGCTATGCAAATGTTCAGCCCTCCTGGTTTGATGCTAAGGTCATCCCATTCTCCCACTTGTCTTTAATCAGAGCATCAGGGTTCTCAGTAACCTCAAGATGAGACATGTATTGCTTGGATCCTGCTGCAATCATTTGCTTTACCCAAGGTTCTGACCTGGACCATCATGTGCTTGTCAAAGGAAATCTTGGCTTAGTTGTTTTCATAAACTTTCTAGCACAGAGTGACCAAAGGTGATAATGGGAACCAAAAAAAAAAAAAAAAAAAAAAAGAAAGAAAGAAAGAAAAGAAATATGACCTTCCTGAAGATCAAGGTGCAACCAGGTAGAGATAATTGGCACCAGAATATAGCATCTGGAAGCACTTGGCCCCTAACTTGACCAGGTCACTGCTGCAAATAGATGGGCTAATCCTGCAGCCCGATACTATGGTTCTGGTTTTCTGAAAATTTTGAAAAATGTATATCCACTAGTATGGCCTCAACAGTTTCCCCAAAGTGCAAAAGAGGGCTGGGGTTGTGGCTCAGTGGTAGAGCGCTTACCTGGCATGTGTGAGGCACCAGGACAGGCAGCTTCAATTCTCAGCACACATACAAATAAATAAAAAATAAATTTCCATTGACAACATATAACAATAATTAGATTTAATTTAAAAAAAATGCGAAAGAGACCAGCAGATTCTATGTGACAGAGTGCAAAAAAGTTTGTTGATACTTAATTCCATATTTCAAGCCAACATTAAGAAACTACTGCTTATACAGTTTTGGTGCTATATATAAATAAATACTGATAATTTTCTTTAGAAAGCTATTAAAACACCCCTCTTTTCCCAATGGCATATATTTATGAGGTTGGATTTCTGAATCGTGTACACACTTCTATCAAGATAATATATTGAGATAGACTGAATACAGAAGTTGTATGGGAATCCAGTTATCTACTATCCATTCAGACATGAGAGGAATTTACAAAAAATGTCTAATAATGCTGTTCTTCTCACTAAATTCTCTGTTTGATAAAATATAATTACTTGTCATAAAATACATTATTAAGGTTAACATATGGGGCTGGGGATGTGGCTCAAGTGGTAGCGCGCTCGCCTGGCATGCGTGCGACCCGGGTTCGATTCTCAGCACCACGTACAAACAAAGATGTTGTGTCCGCCGATAACTAAAAAATAAATATTGAAAAATTCTCTCTCTCTCTCTCTCTCTCTCTCCTCTCTCTCAAAAAAAAAAAGGTTAACATATAATTGATGTGTCATTGTAAGCTTAAGTGACTATCTAGATAATTATTTTAAACATTTTTGCTTTGATATCAAATGTAGAGATATCTACAATCCATATAATCAAAAACTCTTTTGGCTTCTCAAAAGAGAAGTATTACTGAGTCAAACAGTAGACTAGGGAGTAACCCAAGATAGCAGAATAGAGGAGGTAAGGTTCCTGGCTGCTCCGAGGTCAAAACCAAGAAAGCAGACAGGCAACTTCTCGGCAAGATAGGTGAATAACAAGATAGGTGAAGGGATGAGAAAAAACATATCACTCACATGGATCATGTAAAAAAGCAAGGGTTTCTATTCTTATATTAGATAAAGTGAACTTCAAACCAAAGTTAATCAGAAGAGACAGAGAAGGACATCATATTGCTAAGGGAATTATACATCAACAAGACATAATAATCATAATTATTTATGTCCCAAACAATGGAGCATCTACATACATCAAACAATCCCTTCTCAACTTCAAGAATCAAATAGATCACAACACAATAGTACTGGGTTTGAACATTTTTATCCATATATAGGAATATGAATGTAAATATATATATATAAATAATACGTGAAAATATTTAGATGGATATGGATTTGTATACAGTTGTTTTTCTTTATAGATGGATGTTTACAATTTTGGTAAGATATAGGATATGGGGCTGGGGATGTGGCTCAAGCAGTAGCGCGCTTGCCTGGCATGCGTGTGGCCCGGGTTCGATCCTCAGCACCACATACAAACAAAGATGTTGTGTCCGCCAAGAACTAAAAAATAAATATTAAAAAATTCTCTCTCTCTCTCTTTCTCCCTCCCCCACTCTCTCTCTCTCCCACTCTCTCTTAAAAAAAAAAAAAGATATAGGATATGATTATTTAACTGAATATATATGAAAATTTATGGGTAAAATTTTGGTTGCCGTTAGGGTAATTCACATATATATGAATATATACAAACATATATGGAATATATATTTTAAAATATATATGGATATTAAAAGTAATATTTATAATTTTTGTTTAAAAAGCTCATGATTATGGGAAAGGTTAGGTTTAGTTTTGAGTTACACCTTTCGTTTAGGAGATAGTTTACCTTTAGAACACATACATCAATATATATGAATATAAATATAAATATAGAGGTAATATTATATATCAAAATATATATATATATACTTTTATCTATAAATATTTTTAAGGTAAGCAATATTGTAAGCAATATTGTAAGTAAGCAATACATGCAAACTCTGGGTTTTGCCTATGGAAATGTGTGTGTATATATACAAGTGTGTGTATATATATTATATATATGATATATATATAATATATAATATTTATGTGTTTTTATGTGAATTTATGAATTTATATCCCCCAAGACATAGGTGCATTCATGTAAAATGTTATGGTTTATATGTATAGAGGTTTCTCTGAAGTGTATTGGTAGGCATAGGACTAATGTAGAAAAAATACTTAGTGTTAATTTAGGGGTTGAACATTTTTATCCATACATAAGGATACAAATATGAACATATATGTAAAAATATATGAAAATATTTAAGTGGATATAAATTTATATATAGTTATTTTTCTTTTGAGATGCATGTTTACAATTTGTTTTAGTTATAGTTTATGATTATATAACTGAATATATATGAAAATGTATGAGCAGGAATTTGGTTGCTATTAGGGTATATTCATATATATATGAATGTATATAAACATAGGAATATATATGTGAAAATATATGTGGATATTCAAACTAAACTAAACTAAAACAAATATATTTTTTGGTGAGGAAAAAAAAAGAGCAGTAGAATAGATGTCATGGTCCATATGGTCTTTTCAGTCTAGGATTTTAGACTTTAGAATGAGGGGTATAATTCTGTGCAGATGAATTGGAACATAGCAATAATACAATGAAAATTGATTCTAGAAATTTTTGCTTTGAAATAAGAGAAAAGAACATTTGATCATGACTTCAGATACATATGAATGAATAAATAAAGGTTTTTGAGAGGTTATTTATGATTCAGTTTCTCCTAGGAAGTTGTCACACTATTATTTATCACTCTTAACTGGTTTAAGGGTGGTTATCAATTCGAGATTGAGGAGCATATATGCATTCCTATAACTTTGAAAAAAAAAAAAAGGTTCTTGAGCTCACGTCCATTACTTCTAGCTTCATGATAGTAATTTCAGTCTTTGTTCTAATTAGTGCCTTTTTCCAGACTGGAAATCTCTGCATGGTCTTTGACTTTTTCTTTCTATTTAGTCATCTCCCAATTTGTTCTTTTTCCTTTTTTTGAAACTTGTTGCACATTTGTTTGTTCTTTCTCCATCCCAGCTGCCCCTCTCTGCTCCTGGTGGATGTTGCCTAAAGCGTGGATCTATACCAGCTTTCTAACTGTCTTGCTGCTTCTAGGCACACACACAAAATCTTCCTAAAGCAATTTGATGTAGCCACTTCCAGGCATAAATCCTACTGAAGCTCACTATGACCTCTAAAATAAAGTTCCTCAGCCTGACATTCAGGGTCAGGAACATTCAGCATCCTCTTATTTGTACCCGACTATATGCTCCTAGCATCTTTCTCTACCACTCATGAGGCCTGTACCTCAGCCAGGGCAGCTTCCCACTGTCTAGCCTCAGGATGCCAGCTCCTGTATCCAGGGCTTGGTTTAGGTCATTTCATGCCTAAGAATCTCTCTTCCAGCTACATGTCTTATCTTGTTTCTTATTTGAAGTTCAAGCCCCAATATTTTCTATGAAACACTCTTCCCTTTCTTATAACATTTAGAATCAAAATATCAATAAGTGATATGACAAGAGTGCTTACTTTGAGCTCCACACTGTTGTAGCACTATTTATATGGTATTACCTCAAATGCTACTGCTAGGCACTATGGGTAATTGAGGCAAGGAAGCATGTCTGGTTTTTCACTGTTGAGAGGTAGTGTGATAAGCAAAAGTAATTGGACTGGGAAGACCCATTGCAAACTCTATTTATGATTGAAAATCTGGATAATTCATATCACCTTTTTATATTTGGTTTCTCATCTATAAATGAGGCTGCCAATAGCATCCATCACAGAGGATCATTGTAGGATAAAAAATGAGAATGACCTTTGTAAATAATAAAATTTCACGCACTAGTCAGGATTCTCCAGAGAAAAACAAAAGCAATAGGATATATAAAAGTGTATGTTTATAGCTGGGCAAAGTGGTGCACTCCTGTAAGAGCTAGAGAGGTTGAGGCAGGAGTATGCAAGTTCAAAGCCAACCTTAACAATTTTAGCAAGACCCTGTTTCTAAATAAAATATTTTTAAAAAGAAATGGGGATATGGCTCAGAGGTTAAATACCCCTGGGTTTAATCCCCAATAACAACAACAACAAAATTAAAATTTATATATATATATATATATATATATATATATATATATATATATATATATATACACACACACACACACACACATATAAATACACACACACAAATTCTGCATGATTTGGTTCATGTAGAATGATGTGGAGGTCAAGAAGACCCACAAATTGCTGTCTTCAAGATGGAGAGCCAAGAAAGTTGGTCGTGTAATCTAGTCCAAAATCAAAGACTTGACACCAGGGGAGCCCATGGTCTAACTCCCAGTCCAAAGCTAATGGTCAAAAAACTAGCCTGCTAGAACCCAAAGATCTGAGAACTGGCAGCTCTGATGTCCCAGAGCAGGAGAAAAGGGACATCCTAGTTCCAGAAGAGAGAGCAAACTCACCCTTCTTTTGCCTTTCTGTTCTTTTCAGGGACTCATCAGAATCAATGATGCTCACTCACATGGGTGAGGGTGGCCATTTTTACTCAGCCTGTTGATTCAAATGTCAATCTCTTCCAAAAAACATCCTCACATACACACCCAGAAAGCTTTACCAGCTCCCAGGGTCTCCCTTTGCCCAGTTGCTTGACATATAGAATTCACCGCCATTCTGCATAAGAATGCTTATTATTACTATTACCATTATTATTATTTCTTTTGTTTCATAGTTTCATGTGTGCATGTACTTTTGTGTCCTCAGTTCGTTTATGAGCTATTGGAAGGGGAGTGTTGAGTCATTCTTTGAATGCTCCTGGAAAACTAGCATGTAAAAGATTTGAAGAAGCCATATTGAATGTATAAATGAATTTTCACAATAAGAAAACCCAGGAGGGCTGTGGTAACCCACAAGAAATTTTCACTTGTTTTGGTAAGGGGGTTAAAAAAAAAAAAAAAAAAAAAACAGGACAGTGAGGTTTGCAAAGCAAGTACTGGTCTGATTTCAGGGAGGATTGTCTCACAGTGATGAAAATAGTCTAACTACTGAAATCGTTTAAACCACAAGAATTTTTAAAAGATTCCAAGATAAATCATTCATAGTTTTTCAATTGAGAATAAGGCCAACTTTCTGTAGGGAAAGAATGAACCAAGAAAGAAGAGACTTAAGTATGAATCAGTAAGAAAACTAAAATAACTATAATAGAAAATAAGTTTAGCTAAATTCTGGGAAGGTAGCTTGCATTTTACATAAAATAACATTATAAGATTAAAGTGGACATCGTCTATATATTTAAGCTTCTAATATTTAATCAACTAGAATATTAGTAGCTTATGAAAGATTGTGGTACTATAAGAAAACCAGGGTGAGAGTAATACATTCCAGTGCTTCCAGAATTCTAAGAAATGCTATTAAATTTCTAATACAGTGGTGAGTTTAGTCAGCATGAACTTACAGCTATAATCAAATTCTCACCCAGGGTGAATGTGCAAGATTAAGAATAAGGCTGAAATGGACTGGCATGAAAAAGGAGTGCACCACCATACACCCACCACGCATCCACCACGCAACCAGCACGCTGGTTTCATTAAAGAGGTTCGTAGCATAGAAGTTAACTAGTGAGATCGAAATAAACACACAGACTCAATTAACTTTTTCTATGACCAGGTCCCAGAGGACTCTCCCCTCTGGCTCTCACCTCGAACCACCTGGTGGGGCAGCAAGGCTTACTCAGGACTAGCAGGAGAGAGAGAGAGCACGCCAGGGAGTGGGCTTTTATTGGGGAATAAGAAATTCAGGGGAAAATTCCATCCAATGAAGGTCGAGGGGGGCAGCATTCCAAGGTCAGGGTCAGAGATTGGTCTCAGGGTCAGTGGTCAGTCACACCCCCACACGGACAGGCTCTTGCACCTGGAGAGGGTGGGGATTAGCTCCGACACAGTTTGGCCAGAACGCCTCACACCCAATCCGGGAGGTGCCCAATCACGTGCGAGAATGGCTTCCCACACACACATGTACATATGCCCAGGAACAAATCAGCTTCATGAGCAGAAGGTCAAAGTGCTATTGTGAAACCAGAAGGTGCATCTATGAGGACCGTATCCTGCCTGTCTCCTTTCCAATGTTCTTTCTCCAGCCTTTATTCCAGGATCCACTGGATCCTGTGTGAAATGCTCAGTTCTGCTTCAGACTCTGGAGCCAAAGCAAGGGAGATGTCATGAGCCCTAAGTTAAAAGTTTGTTAGCTCACCCTCAAGTGAGAGAGGTTACTAATTTCTGACTTGGATCACTACCTTTACTCATGTTCTGCCTCCTGTGTGCTAGAGCTGAGCCCATCCTTTGATTCTTTCTCCCTTTGTTCCTCCTCATGGCTGGTTTGCCATCCTGCTCAGTAATGTAGTTTTTACCCCTTTTATTCTTTACTGCAAATATACACCAATTCTTTTTATCTTGTTATGCAAAATAGAATAGCTTGCAAGTCTAATCTATGTAAGTTGAAAAAGTACCGAAAATACTTTAAATCTAATTTCCTACCCACTGAAGAAAGAAGGCACATTCTGTAAGAAAGTCGAGAAAAGCCTGTGATCCTTTATGTTTGGTACTAGAGCAGGGAGCCCCCAGGAAGAGCCCCCAGGAAGAGCAAGCACAGTGGAACTCTGGAAGCGCCATGAAACCAATGAAAAGAAATGGCACATCAGTGTCACGATTTAAGCTATTGGTGGAGTATGAGTGCTCAACTGTGCTCCATAGCACCTTGGGAAATGCAGATAGTTGATTTAGGTCTTCAGTCAGGTTTTCCTAAAAACTTGCTGGATGCCAAGCAAAACGGGGTCTACTCGGGATTCACAGTTGAATAAGACATGGCTTCTGCCCTCCAGGGGCTCACTGTCTTGACTGGTGGAGAGAAAAGGAGTGATGGCGACCCATAAAATATTGAGGTGAAAGGTAAATAGCTTAGGATTTGGTGAAAAGTAGCCACGCTAAATAGTCAATCACACACAACAACATTGCATAGTGTCACGAATAACCAGGATATATTTTATTTGAAGATTTTTACTTTTCTGAGAAGATATAAAATTATCGTTACAGAAGAGTAACGATAAAGATTAAAAACATAAATGATAATATCTAGCTTAAAATATATGCAAAACAGGGAAAATAAATACATCTGTTTTTGTAACATTAAAAAACGTTAAGTACATATGGTCTATAAATTTAAACATTTTCTAACATTAAAAAATGTTAGAATTTCGATTTGGCACAGCTTGAATAAATTGGCAAAGGACACCATCACAGAGCACTCTCATTTGAAGGTGATTAGAAAAGACTTTGAGAGTAGGGGAGTTTTAAACAAGAACCTCAAAGCCATGCTGGAAATACAGTCTAATCCTATAGATAAGTCTAGGTGGTGGCCCATGTTAAGAAACAAGGGTGATTATTAGTAGCTCTGGTTGAAGGGTGACAATCAAATGTTAGCTAAAAATAAGCGAGTGACACTGCTGATGAATAAGATGAGTTAAATGTTGGGATATGGAAGACAGTGGGTGACCTTGAGCTACAGGCTTATGTGGCTCCTAGGGACTCATGTGGCAGCCACGTAAGTTGGTCTTGAGATTTTAAAACTAGCAGTCTACTAAAAACAGGAATCTATTGGCCCTAAGTCTAGGGAGCAGGAATGTATGATGAGAAGTCTGCTGGCAGCTACTGAGGTTTTCATTTATTCATTCATTATTCTGTTGCTTACTTATTATGTTCCACAAAAATGTTCTGGGCCCTGCAGATGCCACAGGGAACAAATCAGTTGAGGTCCTAAACCAGTGGAAGAAGTAAAACACAAACAGGCGACACAGAAATACATACGCAAATGAGAAAATTATCAGGTAACTTCAATGTAGAGAGTGAAAGTGAATAACAGGGAAGAGAGAAGGGCTGAGTTGTTCTTGTAAATTTGGGAGGTGAGGAAAAGAGGCCAGGAGGGAAAGGTTCTCTGAGATGACATTTAAAGTAAGACCTACAGTTATATAGCCAGGGATGTGTGTTTGGGAAGATCATAGTCTGGTGGAGCAATTCCTAGGAGATAGACAAAATTTGAAACCCTGGGAGGCCACTGTGGTCAAGAGCTAGATGGGTAAGGAGCCCATGAGGAAGGGCCTCAGGAACGTAAGCCACAATCTGAGGTGGTCAGAAGGAAAGAACAAGCTCAGAGGGAAGGGTACGGGCCCGGGTGTGGGCATAGCTGTGGGATTCAGTCATAGATAAACTGAGCAGCTAGAATTTAGTACAGTTTGCTGAAAGTAAGATAACCAGAAGTTAGCTTGGAACTCAGGCCATGTTTTCTGGTGCAGACCTTTATAATCATAATCATTATAATTATTATTACAGTAATCCATTTGTCTACCCCTGACAGTCTGCTGTTTCCTCTCTTTGCTTCATCATTTTTTTTTTTTTTTTGTACCGGGTTTTGAACTCAGGGGCACTCGACCACCGAGCCACATCCCCAACCCTATTTTGTATTTTATTTAGAGACAGGCTCTCACTGAGTTGCTTAGTGCCTTGCCATTGCTGAGGCTGGCTTTGAACACACCATCTTCCTGCTTCAGCCTCCCGAACCACTGGGACTACAGGTGTGTGCCACCGAGCCCGGCTCATCTTTGCCTATTGATTGAAATCAAGTTAACTATCTTCCTTGGCAGAGTTTAAGAATCCCCACCCAGAGGACCCCCAAATACACAGCACAGTCACATGGCTTTATGTTTATGTGATCACATGTTAATATCATGTGAGGGTATTCAGGGTGAGGGACTAAGTCTTATCTTCTTTAATTCCCAAGTAACTTACATAGTATCTAGCATGAACAAGTGCTCAGTACATAAAGGATTAGTTTATTGATTGATTTCACGAATGAAAGAGTAAGTAGATGATGTGGCTTTTTTTTTTGTGAAGTATATAAAATAACCGTAGTTAAGATGTATGAGTATGTCTCATTCCTGCCAGGTACTTTACATGCATTATGGCTGTTCTCACAGCAACTCAACGTGGTATGGAGTGAAATCATCTACCTTAGAGATGAATAAATTGCCGCTCAAAATCAGTTAAGAGTGGCAGCAAGGCCGAACATGTAGTGATGGGCGAGGCTGGGAAACATGTTGGTTTCTTATATGTCCTCTCCAGTTTGCCTAGGTTAACAGTGGATGGTGATGGGTCCATAGATGTGTCTGCAAGGAGAAAAAATTTCCTACCCTATAGCAGGTGGTTTTTGATTGCTATGATTTTTTGTTTGTTTAGTTCAATAGGCAACTGAAGAGCCAGTTAAGTTTTTGACTGATAGGATACATATGTTATGATGGAAATGATCCTTGAGGTGATTTTCTCAACTATATTGGCTACTCAGTAAAGGCTTGAATTACAGGGAGACCCGTTAGGAGTTGATGACGACCCTCCAGTGGTGGAGCTATGAAGAAGCAGGGTGGTGGCCCTAGAAATAGAAAAGGAAGAAAAAATAATTTTGGAAATAATGAGTAGGAGGAAAAAAGTGAGAGATCTTAAAGCTTTATTAGATACTGATAACAAAGAGGGTTCACTCAAACATAACTTTGGGATTAAAAACCTATGAACTTTAGGAGCATCTAAGAATAGGTGAAGAGTTTTCTTAGGTAATTTTGAGGGTCACTGTCTTTCAATTATAAGATTCTTGTGAATCAGAGCTGTTTCCTTTCTTTAACTATCCCTCCTTTTTTTTCTCTTTTTATTTCAAAAGAATGTCTCTGAAAATTGCCGCAGTCTGGCTGGGCACAAATCATGAGCCACTCAAGCAGGAACCAACTTTATTTTCCGAACTCCCGCGGCCCTCCTAGGCACACCACACCAACCGGCACTCCCTCCACTGGAACTTCACCAACCAACATGAACTCCCCAGGAAATCCCTGCGAGAACTCCAAAGTAGGTGGAAAGCAGGGATCTATATACAGTTGAATCAATCCAGCATCATCTTAATGGCTTGCCTCTCAACCATTACTTCTGGCAAAATGCCAGGGGCCATTCCGACTCGGCTGTGGCTCACAACAGAAAATTATCATTATCTGAATATACAAATATGCTTACAAAACAAGAATATAATTAGAAATCTTTCCAGGATTTGGTACACACAAAGTGCATATTTTTGGCTTCCAGGGCTGGAAATGTTTGTGGCTGTTCTTGACTTCAGTGAGCATTGCTCAACATAACCACCTGATTTTTATTTCCTTTCCTTTTTTTTTTTCTTTATTATTATTGCTTAGAATGAGATAGACATGTTTGCTATTGTGGTTTCCTCTTGAGCAGCCATCTGATAAAATGCATCTTCTGTTTATCCTAATTTCAGGCATTTCCCTATGACTTGCCTTTCAGGAATGGGAAAGAAACCTGCTGTCCTGAAGACAGTTAGAAGATTGAAGACAGTTCAATCTTCCAGGTCAGGTTTGTTTCTGATCAGTTTTCATTAAATTATGATCAGAATGTAAGAGTAATGCCTTATCTTTTAAAAGACAGGGTTAAACAGATTTAGGAAGTATGATTTGGCAGCCCCAAGAAGCAGCATTAAGGAAAACACCGTTAGGTTAAAAGCAGAGAGGGCAGTGGAGCCTTGGAAGTTGGGATGTTGACCTGTTACATTGTGTCTGGAATTAGTTGAAATGAGTTGTTGAGTCCAATAGCCAGAATAAAAATATAACAAGAGGGCTTGGAATGCTAAGTAGAAGGAATTCATTCATTTAAAACTATTGTGTGAAAACCAATTATTAACACATGGAGGCCTCCTGTACTGGTTAATTTGAATGGTCAACTTGACTGGATTACCAGATGCCAAGGCTTTCACACATGTCAGTGAGGGTGCATCTAGGAATGATTGGCATGTGGGATAGCCAACTGAAATGGAGAGCCTCCCTAAGCATTGGCGGCACCATCCAATAGCTGATGGTGTGGATGGAATAGAAGTTGAAAGAACACGGAAGCAGCAACAGGTGCAAGTTTAGTTTTTCTTGAAGGGGTTCTTGATTGCTGCTGCCATGGTCTGAGGATATCAGACTCTCACTTCTTCAGGCTTCCAAAGCTTTGGACTCTGCCAGTGATTCTCCAGGGAGTTTCCAGAGGCCTTCAGTCTCAGACTAAGGTAGCACCGCTAATCCCTCTTGTTCTGGGGCTTCAGCCTCTTGGACTGCGCAGCTACTGGTTCTTCCAGCTCTCCAGCCTGCAGACTGCCACTGTGGACTATCCAGCTTCTGGTGGTGTAAGCCAACCTAATATAAAATTATAAAAAGGGTTTTATAATTATAGTTCTTGTTGGTTCTGTTTCTGTTCCTCTAGAGAACCCTGACTAATACACCTCATGCTAGCCATTGACTGCGTGACGCAACACAAAATAGTCCCTGTCCTCTCAGAGTTTATAGTTAGGAATATTAAGACAGGTGATTAAGGAGAGAAGTTTGGGGCAGAGAAAGGAGGATATTGACCTGGAAGATCTTTTAGAAGGAAGTAATTTTGTACTGGGGGTAGAGCCTAAGACCTTGTGCATGATAGGTAAGCTCTACACCACTGAGCTCCAGCCCCAGCTCTTTTTTTGTTTTTTTGTTTTAAGAGGAGTCTCCCTGAATTGCCCAGGCTGGCCTAGAACTCCAATCCTCTTGCCTCTGTCTTCAAGTATCTGGAATTATAGCACGTGCCACCAGGTCAGGTTTATAAGGAAGAAATCTTCAAAGTGAAAATTGAAAATTAAGTAGGTGTCAGCAAGATAGAGTGTTGGGAAAGGAACAGAATATATATGAAGAGTGTGCAACCTGAAGTATATGGTGCATTCTTAAAATTAAAAGAAGTTCCACTGTTGCTTTGGAGTAAAGGAGAAAGTGAGACTGGTGGGGTCAGATCCAGGGCCAGGTATTTTGAGACCTTGTTGAAGAGAATAGGTGGCATACCAAAGGAAATGAAGAACCACTGGATGAAGTAACTAGAGAGGATGGAGTCTCTGGAGGGCAGAGAGGCGTGTGGCATCACACCTGGTAAATTCTTCCTTCTTGATCTCATGTGGTATGAGATTGCAAACGTTTGTATTGCTGGAATAGTTTGACCTTCTGAAAAGGTTTGAAACCACAGTCCCCAGACTTTTGGAGATTATGGTTCAGGAAATTTCTTTTCTCTCCCTTTCACCAAAAACAAACAAATGAACAATCACCCCAATAAAGATATGAATGCCATTTGAACACCAAAGTTTGAGAAGGACATAATCTCACGATAAATGGTAAACCTTCTAATTTCCTTGAAAGGCAGTTAACAGCATTATCATTTATGTGATTTCCCCTTTTACTAGTACAAACCTATAACATTTTGTCACTTCAACAGTAGCTCTGGGACTGAGTTTTGTAAACTCAGCTCTACCTATAACAGAAACAGTTAGTTATGAAAGCAGGTACTGCCTTTACCTGTGAACCAAGCATGTCCAAGGTCACTTGGAGTTTAAAATGTACCTTAATTCCATAGGTGTACCCTTCAGGATTGACAGACATTCATCTCTCAATGAGGAAGGAGTATTAATTAGTCATTCAGTGGGGGAGGAGGACAGATGTTTATCAATGTCCCTGTGTGTGATGGCCACCAGATTTGTAAACACTCCAGCTAATACCTTGATGACCATTCTTATAAGTCATCATGATTTTATATAAATATTGAGAAGTGGTCTCAGAATAGGAACAGAAACTGAAAACATTCTTTATTTTAAGACTTCCCTAACTTGTGGTATTTTACTAAGGAACATCCACACAAAATAAAATAGATCGAAACTATTTATATAATAAAGTATACAGTACAAAATATATAAATATCACTTATATAATAACAAGACTGTCTCTGAAAATGTTTGTTTTGTATAGTAGGCATTGCATTTTTATTTTCACAAATAAAAGTGAAGAAAGTCATAGGGAATGAGAAAAGTCAATGAGTAATAAGTTCTTAACTTTATTCTTAATGAGTTAATTTTGCATTAGCTTTGGTAACAGGAAAATGTGATGCCATCTCTATTTAAAGTAGGCTTAAGAAGGTTTGTTAGTTTAATACCAACCTAGAGAACAGTAAAATGTTAACATCTCCCATTAGCGTACCAAGAACAGTTTCTAGAAACTTAAACTTGCTTTCTTCTTCATGCCTTACTTATCTGAGAGTAAAGTGAAACCATTTTTATTAGATTAAATCATACTTGGACTGGAACGGTGATGCACACCTGTAAACACAGTGGCTAGGGAGGCTGAGGCAGGAGAATGTTCAAGCCAGCCTTAGCAACTTGGCGAGGCCTTAAGCAACTCAATAAAACCTTGTCTCTAAGTAAAATACAAAATAGGGCTGGAGACGTGCCTCAGTTAATTTGGTTAAGTGCCCCTGAGTTCAATCCTCAGTTAAAAAAAAAAAAATCCTATTTATACAAAATAGCAAAGGTGGCTAAATTTACTTTAAGTTGTTACTATGGTATGGATCTGGAATGTCCCCCCAAAAGCTCATATTTTGAATACTTAATTCCCCAATACAGTAAGGTTCAGAGGTGAAATTCTTAGGAAATGATTAGGGCTCTGACTTTATCAAGTGGATTAATCCACTGATTGCTGAATGAATTACTGGATGGTAGTAACTACAGGCCAGTAGGCATGGCTGGAGGAAGTAGGTCACTGGGGGCATGACCTTAGAGATTACATCTTGTTTCTGGTCCTTTCCCCCTCTTCCTCTACACCCCCCCCTTCTCTCTCTCCTCTCTCATTCTGTTCCCCAGCTGCCATGAGCTGAACAGCTTTCCTCTGCAGTGCCTTTCCGCCATGATTTTTCTGCCTCATCCATAGAGCATTGGGGTTGCCTGACCATGGATTGAGAACTCTGAAATCATGAGTCTAAAATAAACTTTCTCTTCTCTAAGTGGTCTTGTTAGGTATTTTGGTCATAGTGATGAAAAGCAAAAGCTGGACACAACATAACATCTTCAACTAAGTTATTCTTGGCAGAACATAGTGGCACACACCTGTAATCCCAGTGGCTCTGGAGGCTGAGGTATGAGGATCCAAGTTTGAGACTGGTCTTGGCAACTTAGTGAGACCCTGGCTCACAATGAAAAAATAAAAGGGGATGGAGATGTGGCTCAGTGGTTGAATGCCCCTGGGTTCAACCCCTGTTACTAAAAAAAAAAAAAAAAAAAAAAAAAAAAAAAAAAAAATCTTTTTTATAGCCTTCTTATATATTGTAATGTTATACATCCAATAAAATACCTTATTATCATAGAAAGATACTTCTGATGTGCTGTGCACAGGAAAAATTTAGAGATTATTAAGTGGTATGTAATCCTATTAAAATTATATCTATACACATAGAACATAAAATCAAAATGACAAACAATGAAATGTCAACCATTGTCATGTCTGGGAGACAAGATGTATGATTTTATTCCCTCTCTCTTATAAGATTAGGTTCAGGGTCATGACTTCTGTAACACAGGACAAAGAAATGCCACATTTATTTTAATAAGTTAAATTGTTCCTAGCCCCCATTTGGATGGGAAGTTTAACTTTAGGCATTTTTGAAACTTTTTTCCCCCTTCAAATTCTACAAGTTTTGTAAGTGTCCTATGGATCTAGCAAAGTCCATGACATTTAAATAGAATCTTCTTGTTTTGTTCTTTTATTTTTTTAAGTATATTTTTGGTAGTAGATGGACACAAAACATTTATTTGTTTGTTTGTTTGTTTATCTATTTTTAGGTAGTGCTGAGGATCAAACCCAGTGCCTCACATGTGCTAGGCAAGCATTCTACCACTGAGCCCCCTCTGGTTTTGTTCTATAATGATACCTATGGATGATCAACGTTGAAGCCACATAATTCCTTGGAATTTAAGACTTATTTTCTTGACTCTGCTCCAAGCTTGAATCTATGGAACTCCTGTAAACATAGTCCAGTGTTACCTTGGGCACCATATATTTTGTAATCTCGAATCTCTTCATTCTGTCTCAAATTGTTTCTAAGTTTCATATAACTATTTCCCAGTAAGAATAAATTGACTCATTTGGGCATTATTCTATAAAGTAAGTGGCAAGATTAAGTTTTAAATCTTAATAAAATTTTTAGTGCATCTTACAAATGTATTACTAAGTATTACTTATATATTACTATGTATTCTATATTAATATCAATACGGTGTAATATTTACAATGTATAAGGCACTAAATCCTAATCTGAAATTAATCTGTGAATCATCAATTTATACAAAATTATCTTCTCCTTCACACGGCCAGGTAGCCATTCCCCAGAAGTCTTGCCACCTGCTATCAACCTGAACCATACACTGGGAAGATTTTCTTCACTTAGAAATAGAGGACACATTTTGCAATGCCAAATTTCCTGTTTTCCTCGAACTGTTTTCACAGTTTTGAGATGGCAAAATTAATTCCAGCTAAGAGTAAACTGGCTTACTTGTTTGGGAATAAATCCTCAAAGTAAACAACAATTGAAAGATAAAGTCTTAAATATTAATAAAATAGTATTAAGTAAAAACTGTGTAAAAGTCATTAAGACCCTAATGCTAAGTTGAGTGTCTGAAACATCTGTCTTGTATGAATTATCTTCTCCTACCACATGGTATGCTGCATTAATGTAGTTGAGTTTTATCCAATGTATTAGCACTCCATTTCTATTCTTTCCATCTTGATAGGGCTCCTCCCATCCAGATCTTGGTATGACAGTGGTTCACTTCATGCTTTGAATATATCCCTTGCTGCTCTAAAGCTGACATTTTTTTCCTTCTTCCCCACATTCTCTTCCCCAATCTTCTCCTCCCTGTTCTTCTTCCTCATCTTCTCCTCCTGTTCTTCTTCCTGATCTTCTCCTCCTGTTCTTCTCTTTCCTGTTCTTCTCCTCCCTGTCCTTCTCCTCCCTGATCTTCTCCTGCCCTATCCTCTTTTTCCTAATCTCTCCTCCCCAACCTTGGGAAACAAGATTCCTCTGAATCACCTTAAAAAAAATCCTCCGTTCCTCCTGAAAGAGAGAATCACAGATTATGAGACAGGAGTCCCCTGTATTTCTCCATTGCTAGCAAAACAATAAAACTTCTTTTTCCCTGTTCTTAAAACCTACTGGATTGGCATTAGGGACAAGGATCTAGCTTTTGGTGACCCCAGTCCCTGATACCTGGTGACACAGTAATCACTTTGGTTTTTTTCCCTCCTCATTTTGGTGTCTCCATTTTTCATTCTCACGTGCTGTATTCCTGAATACCAGTGTAACAATGTCATTCCCTGATAAGGTCCAGGAAGCCAGTGCCCATCTTCAATGAAATCTCAACTAACAAAATTAAAGCAAAAACAGTGCAAGGAACCACTGGCATATTTGATAACTGGGAAATTTCTGGTTCACTGCAGGTCCAAATCCCTATATCTGTTGTCAGAGTTCTTAAAGTCTGACCACCAGTGTACATTCTTAAAATTATCTCTAGTCTCCTCCAAAACTCTTAGACTTGTAACAGGGGTTCATTTGATGTTTTATTCTTTCTCCCAATCTTCTTTTCCTGAAACTTCTCCTCCCTATTCTCATTTTTCTCTGAATCACCTCTATGAAAGCCTCCTGTTCCTACAGATGGGCAGAATCACAGCCTTTGGGACAGGAGCCCCCTGTGTTTATCCTTTGCTAGTAAAGCAATAAATCTTCTTTTTCCTTTTTTTTCAAAACTGTGTCCTCATTAATGAATTGGCATCGAGGACAAGGACAGAGCTTTAGGCAACAGACTTGCCATTGCACTTACTCTGTGATGAATTCCTGTCTTTGCCTTTGCTGCTTCAATTTATCATGACTACCCACCAAATCCCAATCCTACCTTCATGACTCAGTTTGGATTTCTCATTTATTTTATTTTGAGGAGGAGGGAACTGGGGATTGAACTCAGTGGTGCCTTATCACTGAGCCACATCCCCAGCCATTTTTATTTTATTTTTATTTTGAAACAAGGTCTCTCTAAATTGTTTAGGGCCTTGCTAAATTGCTGAGGCTGGTCTTGAACTTCTGATCCTCCTGCCTCAGCCTCTTGAATTGTTGGGATTATAGGCTTATACCACTGTGCCCAGCTTGGATTTCTGATTTCATTCAGCTTGACTTCACCTCTCTTATTTTTCTCTAGCTTTTGCTATTCAAGACATTTCTGGTGGCATTGTCTTGTGTGCCTTTTAAATTTTATGTGTCAGTTTAGGTTTGTATGTGCTTAGTTGCTGTTTTTGTTGTCTGAAACATTCCTTTCACACTGGGTTTCATCTTCAAGTCTCAGTTGAAATGTTGCCTCCTTGGAGGGTTCTTTCCAGGACATGATGGCTTCAAAAAGTCATTATCTTGTCTTGTTCCTTGTCTTCCTCCTCTACTGAGATGTAAAATCCATGAAAATACAAACTGTGCTGATCCGGTTTGCTCTTTCCAGGGATAGGCACATGTCTTTTTGTTCTATTTAGGCCCTTGAGGGATTGGGTGATGCCTGCCAACATGGATTAGCCATGGCTTTTTTTACTTGGTCTTTTGATTCAAATGCTAATCTCTTCAGGCTCAGTGGCACATGCCTATAATCCTAGAAGTTTGGGAAGCTGAGGCAGGAGGATTGTGAGTTTAATGGCAGCCTCAGCAATTTAGCATAGCCCTAAGCAATTTAGTGAAACCTCAAAGTAAAAAATAAAAAGGGCTAGGGATATGGCTTAGTGGTTAAGCACTCCTGGGTTCAATCCCTACTACTAGTACTAATCTCTTTTGGTAACAGCCTCATGGACAAACCTAGAAATAGCGTTTTACTAGTCATTTGGGCATCCCTCAGCATCATCAAATTGACCCAGAACATTCAACAATCATAAGAGGATGTTAATTAAGAAATATTTAAGTTGGTTAGGCCATTCTGTTTTCCTTAATGGTCCTGTCTCCATGAACAAAACAGTTGGATTGTTTTGAAAATTTGGAATAAAGAAGATTAGGATATATTTTTTTATAGCAGTTTTGTGAATTTTGTTGTGAATTATCTCAATGTTTACTTTATGCTGAGAAGTAAACTTGGGATCAACTGTGGAATTTAAAGCCACATCATAAATTTAATGAAACTAAATCTGGTATGTGACTTTTTTATTTGGGTGAAGATTAAGGGTTGTTCTTGAAATCTTGGTCCTTGTGCTTGATGCCAATCCAATAACAAGGTTACAGTTTTGAGAAAAAGGAAAAAGAAGTTTATTCCTTTGCTAGCAAAGGAGAAACACAGGGGATTCCATCCCAGAATCTGATTTTGCTCAGGAGGAACAGGGGAATTTTAAAGAGGTGATGCAAAGGATACCTTCCGTGTGTTCTCTGTTCTGAGTTGTAATTCACTTGTTAATTTAGCAGATAATCATTTTTGAGATCTGGTACCATCTCCAAAGTCTGGGTTACCTTGTTCTTATGGTGGGTGTGTGCTCAAGGACCTATAACTCTGCCCAGGTTGGGGAGAAAGGTAATCTGTTTCTCTGAGATTAGGGAGGGGAAGAGATTAAGGAGGAGGAGAAAGAGAGGAAGAGAAAGAAACATGTGCCTTTTAAAATAAGTCACAACTTGCATGGTGGCACATGCCTGTAATCCCAGCAACTCAGGAGGCTGACAAGGGAGGATTTTAAGTTCGAGACCAGCCTTAGTAACTTAGTGAGGCCCTAAGCAACTTAGCAAGAGCTTGTCTCAAACATTTAAAAATGGACTGGGAATGTGGATAAAAGGTTAAGTGCCCCTGGGTTCATTCCCTAATACCTAAATAAATAAATTGCAGTAGCAGAGAAGCAAGGGCTATATTCAAAGCAAAAAGTGGACCACTGTTACATTTACTTGTTGTTCGTTATTCTACTTCTTTTTTTAAACTATTTTTTAGTTATAGATAGACTCATCTTTATTTTGTTCATTTATTTTTATGTGGTGCTGAGAATTGAAACTAGTGCCTCACATGTGTGAGGCAAGTGCTCTGTCACTGAGCCACAACCTCAGCCCTGCATTGTATTTTTAATCAGAGAAAAATATCCTGTATATAAAGCATGAAGGAAGAAAGATATTTTTTTTCCAAAACTGTCAGTACCTGACAATGTATTTGAAAAATTGAATAGCAAAGTGTTCCTGAAGCTGCTGAGTCACTAGTTTTGCAGACATAAATATAGAAATGCTGTTATCTTCTTAGCCCTAGACAGCCAAAAGTTCTATAAAAATCCTCTAGTGACATCTATCAGAGTTTGGCTACTTGAGAAACACTGGAAATCCATTTAGCAATAGTTCTTACTACTCGGGATTACCTCAACCAAAGGTCACAGGCTCAGACTTTCTCATTGTCGTCAGTACATTTAAATTCCAAGAGCATAAATATCTTTTAAACTTTAAAGTGCCTGCAAGTCAGCCTCAGAGCTGAGTAATTGGGCTTGCGCCCACTCTGACCGAAGTACTAAAACTAGACATGTACTTTTCCCAAATTTAGGGGGATCTTGGAGAGCAAAAAATAACTTGTTAAATTATTGCCACAAGTAGATAAAAATGAATGAGAAAAACCTGGCTTTGTAAAAAATTCTTGAACCCAATTTGTCGGTAGCCAAACATTTCTACTGTATATTAAACTGTATTTATTTTGACAGGCTGAATGTTTCCATTTGTACTATATAAAATTGTAATGTGGCATAGAACCTTAAGTTATCTTGATTTAATTTTTACTTCTACCTCTCTTGCAAATAAAAAAGGAATATTTTTAAAGTGTGATGGTATGAGTCAGTAGGCAGTGGAGAAAACTGGATATCATGGGTATGACAGTGAACTGATTAGACTTGTAGGAAGGTATATCTGTTGGTGAAGCCAACAGATCTTGAGAACAGAAAAGAGATCTTGAGAACAGAAAAGAGATGCAGGAATAAAGATCATATGTTAGGATACGTAAGAAAGAGGGAGGCAACAATTAAAGTTAATATTTTGACAGTAAAATGGAAAGAAAAGAAAAATTCTGATATAAAAAAATTTGAAAATAAAATCAGAAGGTGAACAAACGATTCATGGTGAGGAGGATGAAGGGGCAAGATAGTGACCATTTCTGATCCAGAAGGGAATTAGTGGAAGGTGCCTAACCTGGGAACCACTAAAGTCTAACAGATGTTTATTTGACTTGGGACAAAGCTGAAAAGATGATCGAATAAAACTTGCTATAAGAGTGTCTGACATACTGGAAAAATATGGGCTTTGGATTTTTTGTGCTTATGTGAGATGAGAATTCTAAACAAGATCTAAATAGTGATGTTTACTGTCATAAATACAGTGGTTAGTGATATAGTGAGTATAGTGATAAGACAGAGTACCTTGCCCATCAGAGTTCTGTATAAGGAGTAATAATCTTATCATCAGTGCTTTCTCTGTTCCACTTTTTTTAAAACTTATTTTAAAAAATTGTGGAGGGAAAAAAGGTTTAATAAAATAGCAACAATCATCTAATATATCTAAAAAGAAAATTATCATTTTCAGTTTTTAGGTTAAAATGTTGGTGCAGATGTACAGGTAACTACAGGTAGATATTTCGCTCTTAGAACATAGTTCCTATTGCTCATGAACACTCTCTCAAGAGCTATGCTTTCATCATGATATCTGATTCTATTAATAGTACATGTATTTAATTAAGGTCCATTTCTTCCTTACCTCTGGTTGGTTTTTGCCTTTCCACAAATTTTACCCATGTGGAAAGGGGCATAAAATAAAATTTTTCTCTTCAGTAATGATGCAGAAAGTTGCACTAAGTGGAGTGCTCTTTGGGTGTCAGGTTCAGGATGTCCTTGACCTCACATCAGAGACAACGCTTTCAACAACCATCCATTGAGCTCATGGAGCTCCTAATGTGTTATGGACCTCACGTAGAAAGAGGGTTTATAACATGAAAAAGACTTCACTTTCAACCTCATGGAATAATACATTTTTTTTTTCTTGTATACCCAAGTATAACACAGGACCAGTGCTAGGATGAGTGTTCTTATTCAAGTGAAGTAATTAATTCTGCTAGAATGGATTTCTATGGAATTTAAACAATGTACTTTTCTTCATATTCACGTTATCCAGTATTTTAGTTTACATTGCAAATTTGGAATTCAACCTGACTTAATTTTTCTTAACTATAAATCTTAACATTTGCATTATATTCTTTGGAATGCTTTTAACCTTAAACTTACAAAGGAATATAATTATCAACTCAGGTGTTCAGAGTTTCGGGGAGGAAATATTTGAATAGATGTGATTTTTAAAGGGGTCCTACATCGTTCATTTAAAAAAAAATGTATCCATTTTTATGTTTAGGGTTTGTTACAAGCTTGGCCTTTTTAAAGAATGCAAAAAATGTGCAAGGTTATTTACTGTGTTTTCAATTTTGCTCTTACTTGTGTGGAAGAAAGAGAAGCAGTGTGTTCTTAAGGGCAAAAAGCAATTCTACACGCAGAGAAACGCCAAGTCTATATAACTTAGGACAAGTTAGTTCATCTATCCTTTAAGCATGCTTTCTGACTGCAAACATCTGATTCTGATAACTGAATATTTACCTTCCAAATATCAGCCTTTATGAGCGTGTTCTCTCCCTCTCTTGTTCTTTAATTCCACCTTAAAACATGTGCAGAACCCCAAGGAGACCAGCCCACGGTTTAGCCCCGCCTACCAGGGATAAGACTTTCCTGAAGTTCGGGCTGAACTGGGATCCTGACCGAAAATAGAGGCACAGAAAAGCCTGAAGATTCTCATGTAACTCTGGGAACTGTAAGCAATATCTTTACTCTTGCCCTGCTCCGCTTCTCTCTCCCACTCTCCTTCGCTGTTAGTCTGTAGTCACTAGGAAGGAAGAACGGGACGGAGGGGAACCTCACTGCTTTCAAAGGCTGCGTGCCTTTTGCTTTTGAAACGATGCACGGATCAGAAACTTCAGTTTCCTTCTCACCGGGGCAAGTTTGCTTTCCAGGGTGTAAATGCACTGCGGAGTCGAGCGATCAGTTGTTTCCTTCGGTTGGAGCCCGGAACTTTAGCATTTAAGGCAGCAGCGAGGTGGTGTGCGTTTATGGTACACGTGATGCCACTCCGTGGTCCGCGCACTCTAGCCTGGCTCTTTGACAGCCCTGAGGATCCTTAGCCACCGCCTTCGTGGACTCGTTTAAATTTTATTTGAAAAAAAAAAAAAAAAAAAAAAGAGAGTGGTTTTGGATACTTATGCAAAGCATTCCTGGGTATTTGATGTGTCTCATTGTTACGCCAAAGACAGACAATACTGAAAAATTAAATGTAAACCCACCGATGTTCTGATTGAATTTTCCCTTGAGTTATCTGACAGCAGGAAAACAGCTCAAGACTAGATACTTGAAAAGATGGGATCAAGTCCCACAGTTAAATGTTGAGTGTGAATACTGTTTTAGCAATTTTGTTTCAAGGAAGGAGGAAAAAAGACACTCTTTCTATCACCTATAACTTCTAATAATTTTAGTCTTAAAAATAATATTTTTTTCATCACAGACACTAGAACAGGAAGTGCTCTTGATACTGTTAGATGAACTAGGCATTTATTCAGGTAAAGCAGATGGAGAGTATTAGATTGGGCTCAGCTCAAACATAATTGGGGTGTAAGAAGGATTTGTATTTTGTTTTGTTTCTGTTTATTGTATAAATTTGAAATGGTGGCCCAAGAGGTATTTTTAGGAAATCTAGTGAAAGAAGCTCAGTATGAGTCTTAAAAATTACATCCCAGAGGTCCTAGGCCTCGCCAGTCAACTCGGATGTTGGGATGAGAAAAGGCCCTTTGTTTCCCCTGAGTTCAGGAAGAGTTAAATTTTAAATTAAGCAATAGTTGTGAAATGCATAGAGAAGTGTTTAATCTGCATTTGCTCAGAGAAGGTTTACAAACTTCCTGTAGGGCAAGCATATTTGATGGGACAATACCCTGCTTCTTTTTAACACTATAAGTAACTTTTTAAGTATTTCACACTTAGTTAAAGAAAAAGAAAATTATTAAATAGATTTCTTAGCGTCTGATAAAGTTCATTCCATATAGGCAATTTGACCTGTATTTTTAACTTATCATTGTTTTTCCTAGTGCTGCTATTGAGAAAACAAAGTAAAAAAAAAATCGAATTATTTACATATTAACAAGATATGTTCCAGACATTAAAAAGAAAAAAAAAAAAAAAAAAAAAGAGGAAGACAGAATAGTCCTAGTTCCTTTTCCTCTTGTATTTATAATCATTTTTTTCACCTCATCTTGTTGGCATATTTTGTAAGTTTACTTGTTTTCAACCTTTTTTCTTTCTTTTTGATCACTAACCCTTTTACAAATTTTGTAATAACTCTGGACTCCTCCCCAAATTAATGCATATGTGCCTTTCCAACACACACAAATTTAGAAATGCCTTTATGAAGTTCAAAAATCTCAAAAGGCAATTTATATTGCATTGAAATGGAATATTTATTAGAACTTTGTGCCTTTCCAACACACACAAATTTAGAAATGCCTTTATGAAGTTCAAAAATCTCAAAAGGCAATTTATATTGCATTGAAATGGAATATTTATTAGAACTTTGGGGTTTTCTGATAACATAAAATAATTATTCAACGAATCATTTCACTTATAGCAAGGAACTGCCTAATGATGGATACCGTGGTGTTGGTATTGTTGCTTCTTCACCAGTATTATGGAATGTCAAGCATCTTGGTGCAATGGGAAGACTACTTGTCTAGAAACCAAGTGACCCAGATTCTAGATTCAACCCTGAGAATAATCAGCCATATAATATCAGACTTGTCATTTTATTGTAACATCAGTTATTTTTTATTGCTTGAATACAGTAAATGGAATTAGATACATCTACATCTTCTACTTTTTCCCCAAATTCCTAATGGTATGTCCCAGAGTGATAATGCTTTATAATATTATTGTTTATTACAAAGATAAATCATGCTTACTGTTTCCATTTTGTTAAATGTAAAAAAGTACATAGAAAAAAAGAAAAAGTTACCTATAATGCTCCATGAGGTCACTACTTTTAAAATGTCACTCATCCATCTATTCAGCCAATGAATATTTATTGAGTACCCAGTGTGCATCAGCATGGATACAAAGAATTTCTGTATTTACATCTATGCTTCTATACCCTTTTTCTATGTATATACTTATGTGTAGATTTACAAAGTTGCAATCACACTGTACTATGCTATTTTCTATGATGCTTCTCCCTCATTCATATTTTCTGTTGAACATAATTTTGAGTAATGGTACTTTTTTGATTCATTCATATTTTAAATATTATTGAGTTCCTAGTATGTGTCAGGCACTATGTAACTGATGGCTGTCTATCCATATGAGCTAAAAAAGTTTCTCATATGCAGTTTTTAGTCTATGAATATGTTTAACTGACTGGTCATAATTTGTTGAATATTTAGGTGATTACAGTTTTTCAGGATTATAGATAATATTTAATCTAGAACTCATATGTATTTTATACACTTCTTTGTATATGTCCTTAGGTAGATTCTTCCATCTACTAAATTTTCCAGCTTCTAACAAAAATCCCACTACTTACAAGTGTGAGAGCATAAGCCAAATTTCTTTAGCTCATTCCCATGTGGGTTTCTCAAGTGTAAAATAGGAAGTATAATAATTGGGTATTTTGAGGATTCTTAAAATGTTCAGCAAAATGTCAAAGGATGCTAGTTGTAATTTTTGACATTTTTCTTTGAGAAAGATTGTATCCATTTGGAAGCTGTATGAGAGAGGAGAGTTACCCTGGGTCCACACTGAGTGTTACCACCAAACAGAGAAAACAACAAATCTAATAATTTAGATAATTCTTATGTGAAAAGAAGATTTTATTTAAATTTATATTTTGTTTTAAATTTCTAACATAATAAATATCAACATATATAGCTACCATAATCAAAGGCCCTTTGGGGATTCCTCAAAAATTCTGAAGAACGTCAAGGGCCTTAACAATACAGGTGAAATTTTGAACTAGAAGTAGAAATTTTATGAACACTTTTTTCCTCATTTTTTTTTTTTTTTTGAGGATTGTTTTTAGTGTTTCCTGGAACAATTCCCTTAACAATGGTGAGAATGTATAGAAAAATGAAAGCAAATTGCTTTTCTTTCTCATAGACTCATATTTTACAGAAATTGGGGAAATTGAAGATGGTTCAGAGAACATGGCCAAAACTTATGGTGCTGGGGACATCCAGCCTTGCTTAATGTAGAAAAGACAGAGTTAAGGCTAAGCTTTGCATCATTAATAAAAAGTTTTGGGAGAAAAATAATGTCCACGCTTATCAAAAACCAACTGAGAATGAGCTTACGGTCTGGCTAACTCTTCATCTTCTACCTTTTGACTATTATAAAGGTAAACAGATGGGGAAACCAAGAGTAACTATGGAGGTTTTTTTCCCCCTAGAGAAGACAGTACATAAAACAGGTATTGTTCTGGTCTTTGGACACCATTACCTGCCCAAGGTAAAAATGGAATGCACTATATTTTTTGCAGGTTTTGTTATGCAAGTCTCAGTTTTCTTATTCTCTGGGTTTTTAATCCACCCTTATAACATTTTTTGAAACTATAGTTTACCTCCCCCTTTATACCAACGTAAACACAAATAATTGAATGCTCCACTATCAGCAGTTTTGTAAAGCTACACACCTACCAGTCTAATTACTCTTTTAATTAATTCAGTTATCTTTAGAAAGACTCAGTGATCTATATCAGAGTTCAGCCAAAACTGGGTCAAAGATGATAGGCCAGATGGCACTCATGTTGCTTGCCATGGCCCATATAGCTGTGAATCAGTTGCTCCTTCATCCTCAGTCTTCCTTCTCATTTTCTTGACTTTTGGAGTTGGCAGGGAAATTTAGGTATTTTAGGGAACAGCATGTTTTGAGATAGAAAACAAGTGTTCATAATATGTGTAATTTTGATATTCTTTGTGTGTGTGTGTGTGTGTGTGTGTGTGTGTGGTGTTAGGGATCGAAACCAGAGGTAGTCTACCACTGAACTTCATCCACATCCCTTTTTTATTTTTCATTTTGAGACAAAGTTTTGCTAAATTGCCAGCCTGGCCTCGAACTTGTGATCCTCCAGCCTCACCCTCCTGAGTAGCTGGGATTATAGGTGTGTAATATCATACCTGCCTTCAGTTTTCTTCTGTAGTATAGAAAGCTCATGTATTTGCAAGACCCAGCTTATACTTGCTTAGTTTATCATTTTTGTCATTATTTATTGTCTATTTCCTGATTATCTAGTTTGAAAAAATGCATCAGAAGACCAATAATACCTTCCATTTACATAGCGCTCTATAACTGATAAAAGAACTGCTTATTCATCCCTTCCCACATTCATTCCTACAATAACTAGATGAGTTAGCAGAACATTTGTTACGATGTACATTTTATAGATGTGAAAGGAGAAATGTTAAAAAATCAAGCGCCTTTTTATTTGTCCAAGTCTTAGGATTTTTATTTTGATGTACTTTACATGTTGCAATTGATTAATTGGCTGGTTTGTATTCTGAGTTTTATAAATATTATTTGATGTTGTCAGCATCTTCCTATTATGGTTAACATCAAAAAAAATTATAAGGAAGGGTGCAGAAAGTACACTGTCTGAAAGCATGTTTCCATAATAACTTCATTGTTCTGCACTTATAACTTGGTTACTGATTGACGTGATAGAGGAAGTTGCAGTACATGATTTGTAATTTTGTTTTTTGAAACTCCATAGTAGTTTTTTACAGGTCTATATTTTAAAGAAAATAAAAAATAAGACATTTTATCAAAACTACATATGTAGCTGAAGTCATAATCTTAGACCTCAAATAGAAAACACCAGGGCATTTCTGTAATTATGTCATGGTAGTCTACTTTTAATGTAAAATCGTAAAGCATGTTCAGATAATTACTTCAAAGTCCTATTATAGTGATTCTTAGAAGTTGCTACTAATGCATTTTAGGACAGTTTGGTACAGCAAAATTTCTAATTTGAAAAGTTACTTGGTTAATTAAAGATTTAATTGCAAAGCTATTATGCTTACTTGTAATCTGTTACTTTGTACTTATTCCTGAGCTGGCAACAAGCAGGAATTTTTATTTGAAATACATAAAAATTCACAATATTTACATGAAAATTTTCCCATCTTTATAATTATCTGCAATGATGCATCTGTTGTCAATGAAAAACAATGGAAGAACCAATTTTCTAAGCTTTGTTGTTGTAGGAATTCTTACTATTTAAATTATCTTTCAGATTGTCAAATTATTTGGTTGATTAATACCTTATGCACTAATATGAGGTATTAACATACCTTATGATATAGCATATACTTACTAAAATAAGGCAATAATACTTATTCACAAAGTGTTAATGTTAATTATTAATGTTAATACCATCTGTATTTATGTATATTAATAATGAGTTAATCCATGTCAATTATGAAGGAATTACTTAACATACAATGCTTTTTATATTATTTTTTTGGTACTGGGGATTGAATTCAGGAGTGTTCTACCACTTAGCTACATCCCCTGTCTTTATTTTTTTTTTATTTTTGGAAAGGGTCTTGCTAAATTGCTGAGGCTGACTTCGAACTTACGATCCTCCTGTTTTAGCCTCCTGAGTAACTGGGATTATAGGTGCGTGACAATGGCCCAGAATATCTTATGTATTAATGATTAATAGTCATCATTTAATATTACACATTATATGTATTAATAAGGAGCTTAATTAGCACATATTAATATTTAAGGCACTAATCAACCAATTTGTCAATCAAAATGATACCTTAGATAGTAAGAATTTCTGCAAATACTTTTTATCATCACAATGAAAAGAATGTTCTTGTATAAAGTATAATTTTCTGTGAGAAAAAACTTTATATCCCTCTTTATTAATGCATATGGCATGCTTAGAAAAGTAATAGGAAAAAATTTCTGTTTTTAATTAATACTTAGGAAAAGAGCAAGTGTTGTGTGAAACCATTTAAATACTTTGTTATTCTCCTTTTTCATAAAAGAATTTTGCTTTGTTAGAAATCATTGATCAACCAGCCATTTGCAGCTTATTCCTTTGCTCATTCAGTAAATTGTGATTAGTCCTGGACCTCATAGGCACTGTGCTGTATTTTGGGTATACCTGAGTGAATAAAGCAGGTAGAGTGCATTCCGTCTTGGGAGAGACCAAAAGTAAACCTATTAATAATAAGCAAATGAGCTTTTTGCTGAGAGGTAGTTTCAGCACATGTATGAAGAGATCAGATGCCATGGATGGGAAGTGAATGGAATGAGAACAGCGTGGAGAGAGTGGAAACAAAGAGGCTCAGTAAGATGAGCTTAAGAGAGTGACCAGCCTGTCTGAGCTGATGGAGGTCATTGGTGATCTTGATGAGAAGTTTCTGTGGAGTGATGGGAGCAGAAGTGGGGGTGGGGTGGGAGTGAACGGGGAACAAGAATGGCACAGCTGTGAATCCAGGGTGAGTAATGTTTCTTTAGGGAAGTTCGTCACTAAAACAGTCTAAAAATGGAGATATAGTGGGGAAAATGAATATGGATTGAATGGAGAGATTCTAACAGGTTTGCCAATCAGATAATCTGGTTGAAAAGTAAAGTTGGATGATTCAGGAAAGAAAGTCATGGTCATCAGAGTAAGGTCCTAGGAAGAGAGGGATGGATTTTCCATCTAGAGAGATGTGCACGGGGCCAGGTCTATACCAGGTGGAAGAATGCCACCTCTTCTGTGCAAAGCCAGGGGAGTTTGCAGATTTGCTGATGGAAGATGGGAAGCTTCCCTCTGGTGCTTTCTGTTTTCTCTCAATGAAGAAGGATGAGGTCACAAACTAAGCGTGGGGGTGGGGAGGTGAGCGCCTCAAGAGGAAAAAGGGAACAAAGTCATTTCCTTGGGTGGCAATGCAAATTCACTGGAGAAACTTAGAAAGATGTGTGTGGTGTGGAGAGCCTCTTCAGGTTTTGAGGATGTGGACCTAAAATAAAACCAGTCTGCCATGTTCTGTGGTTTATCGCTAGCTATGGCTTAAATGCTAGGTGCAAAGAGCTAGATGCTTGGGTTCTTTTAGAGTGGGAGGGAGGAGGCCAGCAGGAGGAGTAGGAAGAGGAAGAAGAAGAAAAGCTGAAAACCCTTAACCAGCACACTGAGCAAAACATAAACTGAATGAAAACAAAGCCAAAAAACAAAAATAACCTCAGATCAAAATCCATAGAAATCCATGGTGTGTAGAATACAGATCCTTTTATCTAAGGTAATTAGTGACTAGGAGGGAGTGGTCACAGCTTGGCTTGACTTCCAGCTCTAGTCAGCAGGAATGGAGCCTTTGTTCTCTTCAAACTCTCCTTGGATTCTTTACCTGGCTGGTTGCTAGGCCTTTTCTACACTTCAGCAGATCTCAATGGCTTTCCTGTTCCAGGGGCCAGCATTCTGGAATCTGTTTTCTTCATGGTCTAGTCTATAGAATGGTTGCTATTGTCCTTTGAAGTTTGAATGTTTAATCGTTGGCCTCCCTTGCCTTACTGGATCCCTAGCCAAGTGCTTGGGTCTGGCCTATAGAACATTCCTCAGCCTTTTGTCTACTTCCCCAGGTTTCTGAGGGCACGTCAGTCCTCAAGGTAGGGCTTTATCGATTTTGTAATTCTGCAGTGTAATTCTGCAACATAGGGCTGGGGTGCCGCTCAGTGGCAGAGCACTTGCCTAGCATGTGTGAGGCCCTGGGTTCCATCCCCAGCACCACAAACAAAACAAAACAAAACAAAAAACAGCAATGAAAAATTGCAAAGTAAAGATGTCTAAAACATAAAGATGTCTAATTAGGAATAACAGTAGACCATTGAAAGGAGGATCTTCCTTACAGTCATGCTATCAGGATGTTCTTTCTTCAACCTCACATAAATCCTTCATTGTGTATTTAAAAGTCACTTCTCAAAATTAAAAATTTAGAAAACAGCTGGTTACATAATAAAAAATGGTATTTTTATAAGGGACTAAAATAGTATTATTGAAATATTGACTTGAATTATTTCAAAGTTCAAAACCCTCCTTTTTTTCCTTAAGTTCAGTAGCCATTTCTCATAAATCCTCTTAAGATGAAAGTGATGTAGTTTTGCCATGGATTGAAAGTCATTGTGCTCTTTATTGCTGGTTCAGCCCATATTGGTTAAGGGATGGTTTAGCTTTGGTTATCTAACTTCCTCCTGTCTAATTCCTCATCTGTAAAATGAAGGGGAGAGTTATTGAACATTGTTTGTGTTAATTTTGAATTTTCAATCTCATCAGCAGAAGCTGAACTGAAACCTACTTATAGAATTTTTTTGGGGGGGGCAGTACAGGAATTGAACTCAGGGGTACTCACCCACTGAGCCACATCCTCAGTCCTATTTTGCATTTTATTTAGGTCTAACTGAGTTGCTTAGCATGTCACTTTTGCTGAGGCTGGCTTTAAACTCAGACCCTCCTGCCTCAGCCTCTGTAGCCACTGGGATTACAGGCTTACAGATTTTATTAATGTCCTTGGCACTCTTTCCTAGCTTGTTGATCAAAGGTGGAAGAAATGTATATTTCATATTTTTGAATATCTACAGACTGCATGACTCCATGTACTTCATCAAAATTGGTTTCTTTTATAATCTGATGCTTTTATTTCATGAATTTTAAAATGTTATGCTGTGTGAAGGAGTTCCTAGGCTTTACCAGACTGCCCCAAATGTCCATGACACCTAAGAAGATTAAGAACCCCTGAAAATACACCTCTCAAACACATACTTTCTATTTATAGAGTTCTTAATCCTGCAAAAGACCAGGCTTCTTCATTTCTAAAGTGGATTGTCATTCACAGTATCTATAAACTCTTACAAGGTGAGAAAAGAATGGTGAATCTAAATTCCTGTGTCATGTGTTACCCTCCAGGACTTGGGGAGTGCTGGTCTTTGTTTTATGGTTTTCCCTTGGCAATGAAGTCTGAGGCACGTGGGCGGGCGTACAGCTTACATCCTGAACTCCTGTTGTATATTTTTGTCAATTTGTTTCACTTCTAGTCAACATCTCTATTTCGAACTAGAGGACTAGCCTGAAATAGTTCCTGTGCTAGTTGAAAAGCAAAGTCAACCCAGACTGCTGATAATTTTATCCAGAAAAAAAAAAAAAAAAGGGATCTCAGGAAATATTTCCCTAGGATGGTTTTGCTGGAGGTTTTCCTTGGACTGTTTACCTTAGAGGAAAGATAGGGGTTTCCCTGGTGTGGCAATCTTGAGGAAGTCATGAAAAAGGCAGCAATTAAAGAGGGGGGTGGAACCCTCAACAAAACACAAACACTCCCTAGGGGAGCTATTTGTAAAACTTCCAGTCTGGAGAGAGAAAGCTGCAGGAAAAAAAAAAAAAAAAAAAGTCTTTTTTTTTTTTTTTTTTTTTTTTTGTACCAGGGATTGAACCCAGGGGCACTTAATCACTGAGCCACATTTTGAGAAAGGGCCTCACTAAGTTGCTTGGGGCCTTGCTAAATTGCTGAGGCTGGCTTTGAACTTGTGATCCTCCTGCCTTAGCCTCTTGAGTGGTTGGGATCACAGGTGTGTGCCACTGTGAGTGGCAGATTGCTTAGCATTTTATGCCACATTGTTACGTTCATTTAAAAGGTATTAACACAAAGTATATCGCCATTATCAGTTTCTTTTAAGTAGAAGGCAGAGCATCATTAGTCTACATTTTCTGTGAAGAAATATATATTTGACATCCGTCAGTATGATATTCCATAACGTACTGTGTGGGAGAAGGAATTTAAAAAAAACATAACATTTTGTCTAATATTTGTAAGTAGACAACAGCTATGCTTTGAACATAGAAAAGTATAAGAGATAAAAGTGACACTTTTTAAGCTTTATTTAACCTATCGTGTGGAGAAATGCATTGTTCATTTCCCTCAAATTCATATATTGAGTCTACGCTACAGCAGCAGATAATAACATGATAACTTAAAATTTAGCCAAACTAAAATGTATCTATGTCTTTTTTTTTTCTTTCTTTTAACTATTCCCTTTTATCTTTAGCATGTGATAGAATTCTAAAGAAGGAATACCTGATTGGAAGTAAAGGGGTATGGTCACCTTTTCCCTAGTGGAGGGACCTCGGATAGGTTGGTATATTCTTTAGGCCTTAGCTTTCGAATATGCACAGTGAGGAAACTTCTAGGTGGTGATGATGAATATTTCCTCCAACTTCAGAATTTCATGACCTTCAAATATAGCCAGAACGGCCTCTTGGTTTTGATCACCAAAAGGTGAAACAATGGAAAATAACAGCAAGCCAGAATGATCAAGGGAACACGGCTAGCTGACTGGCTTGGGACTGAGGAGACATTCCTGCTATTTGTAATGAGCCTGTGGAATGGGACTGGCCAGTTTCCTGACTCTTACAATGACAGGTTCCCTTGAATGAGTACTTCCCAATTGTGAAGCAGTACAAGAAATTGCCCTTTCAGCTCAGTACTGGGTTTCATTTATATAGAATGTTTGGGTTGTGTGAGAGAGCTTTTAAAATAGGCAGATGAGGGAGGCTGCCCCATCTGAAAGGGGCTGAACTGTCTCTTTGATTATCCCTTCCAGAATCCTGGCTTAGATGCAGATCCTATCACATGTGGACTTCTCGTATTGGTTGTGTTTAGCAAATGCCACCTCTCTCCATTAAATGTTGTATGCTTGTTGGTTTAACTGTTTTGTTTATATTATTGAAATGTGTTATGGGTTGAATTGTGTGCTTTCCAAATTCATACACAGAGACTCTAACCCCCAGTACCTCAGAATGTGACTGTTACTGGACATAAGGCCTTTAAGGGGGTGAATAATTTAAAATAAGACCAGTAAAATGGGCCCTAATTCTATCACACTGGTGTCACTTATGAGAAGAGAACATTTGAATACAGAGAGATGCCCGGGGCACATGTGCCCAGGGGAAAGCCTGTGAGGATTCCAGAAGGAGGCTGCCATCTGCAAGCCAAAGAGGGAGGACTCAGAAGAATCCAGACCTGAGTATTTTGATTTAGGCCTTCTTTCCTCTAGAACAATAAGAAAATAAATTTCTGTTGCATAAGCCATCAGTCTGGGCTACTTTGTTATAGTAAAAGTGCTTCCTCCATCATGTCACCTCCTTGCTAAGGCTTTCTAATAATTCTTGTTATTGTATAATATCTCAGAATCTCTGCCTGTCCTTTAGGGTCTTTTGTAGAGTGGAAGAATGAGGTAGAAAGAAAGACCTGGTATGAGACAGAAGGTTAGGACTCTAGGGCCATCTAACCCAGGTGACTGTGGGAAAAGTTTCTCACTCTTTCGGAGGAATGGTTGTTCTTTTGTAGAGCACAGGTGGGGAGTCTGCCTTAGTTTATAATTTTCAGTTAAAATAATCACTTAACCTTCCTTGATTTTTTTTGTTTTCATCTCAAAAATAACAATAAAAATTGCTATCTTGTTATGAAAAAGAAATGAGGTGGTATATATAAATCACTGAAGTATTCAGTACCTGGGAGATGTAGAACAAGTGAATTTAAAAACATCAGTGTTCAAATAAATAATTGCTAAGATATCCAGTTTATCATTCTAGAGTCTATGAATGGACTCTCCTGTGGTCTGGCTGGTTGTCCCCAGCACACCTGCATGTGCCCAAGTTATTTACTCATCTTTCTATCAGGAGCAATGGGGTGATTCCTTGGGTCCAACAGGAGAGCAGGGAGAGGGGAGCAGAACTTCTCTCATGCTGTTCACAGTTGGGGGAGACATGCACCCTGTATAATGGGGATATAGAAAATGACATTGTGCTACAGGATATCATGGAGAAGCACAAGGGTCCTGGCCTAGTAGACAGGTAAGAGATGGCTCATCTCAGAGAGTGAATTCATGCAGAATCTGAATGCCAGGCAGACATTGTCTGCTAAAGGTGAAGGGGCGGAGGACAGCACCAGCCAGAGCCTGAGGTGGGACAGAGAATCTCCAAGGTGCTATTGGCCTTTTCCTAGAGGAAGCATTTCCTTTGTTTTTTTTTTTTTTTTTTTTAGTTCTTTCTCTCCATTTCTTTCTTTCTTTCTGAACTAGGAATTGAACCCAGGGTGGTCTACCTCTGAACTACATTCCTAGCTTTTTTCATATTTTATTGTGAAACAGGATCTTGCTAAGTTGCCCAGGCTGGCCTTGAACATGCGATCCTCCTGCCTCAGCCTCCCAAATAGCCGAGATTGCAGGCGTGTACTAGCCCACTGATCATTTTCCTTTTCTCTACATCCGTGCCCTTTCAGCTCAGTTATTGACTGATTCTAGGATGTCTTTTTTTTTAATTTGTTATTTTTATATACTTATGACAGTAGAATGTATTTTGACATATTAAACATACCTGGGGTATAACTTATTCTAATTAGGATCTATGATGTCTTTTTCTATTTTAAACCACTGGAATCCATCCCTTTTCTGAAAACACTAGTAGGAATTCCATATGCATTTGTTTAAATAACGAACTTTCAATAATACAAACTTGAGAGATGAAGAAGCTGTATAAGATACCTTAAGAATGAAACTGGAGAGGCAAAAATCAGTTCAAATGGAGTTGCATGCTTTTTGGCTGGAGAGCAGCAGGTGTCCTGTTAGGGATGTGGGATCAGGATCCCTAGGGCTGCGTTCCTGGCTTGAGAAGCCTCTGTGTCTGAAAGCATGCTTTTACTATATTTCCTCAGAAGCAAGGAAGTTCTCATTACTGGTTTTCTGTACTAAATTGACTATGGTTTGAGAAACATTTCTAACAGCAATCGCTCATTTACTTATCTTAATTTTTACTGTTTCTTCATTTCTCTTTGCCTATGGGTGGTATCAAACTCTTTGCTTAGCCTAGGTTAAAAAAAAAAAGAAAGCAAAGAAAAAGAAACATTAGCAAATTCACTTAAGAATTTAACACTTTGGCAATGCCTTAGTGACTATGTATGTATGATGGTGGAAATATAATTCCCTGTCCTTTATCCTTTTAGAATACTTTCTACATCCTGCATGTGGAGAAGGCTTTGAACTTGGCAGTGGATAAGTCAGTGTCCCAGTGTTTTAATTCTTTTGGATTTTAATAGATTAGAAATAATAGTATTCTAAAAGTTTTGTCAAAAACTCCTTGTCAAGTGTGAAACTACAAAAAGTACATGGTCTTTATAAAAAGTGCTCAAAAAATTTGCCTTTTTGAATCTTCTTAGAAATCTCCATAGAGCCAGATAATTCTCACAAAGGTCATGCAGTTTGGGGAAAGCAAGGGTGTTATAAAAAATGACAAGTATAATAGGTTGTTATTGTGTTTATTTATGGTCCCTGAGGTACTGTGGTTGGAATTTGCATACAGTTTCTCATTTCATTCTCTCATTGCCTATGTGAGGGTAGGGGCCGTTTCCCCATTCTACAGATGAGGAAGCGGAAGATCAGGAGCCCAGAGGTAGAGAAGGGAGGAGAGGGACTTGAACTCGACCTGGCTCCAGTGGAGAAGCTTCCATGGCTTCAGAGAAGAGCTTCCTGGGGCCTCCTCTGCTCTACAGGTGGAGTGGAAGGAAGAGAAAAGGATCCTTTGGATTCTTTTCCTTCTTCCCTCTAAATGTGACAACCCTCATAACAGCTCCCCCCTTTCCCTCTTGTCATTATCACTGTATGCAGAGCAGTGACCATACACTCCAGGCTGGGGTTTTGCTTCTTATTCACTTTTTCTGAGAAGCCCGTCTTGCTCTAGCAGCATGACTTAGAGGTTTTGGTCAGACCACACACCCTCCAGCATTCACTGAAAACCAGCGTTGCATTACACAGGCTAGTGTGTTGGAAAGTGAGCCCGATTCCCCTCTCATTAGTGTTCAGGAAGTTTCTAATTACAGGGTGGGGGGGCGCGGGTAAGAAAGAACAAAAATTTAAAAAACAAACAAGGCATGAGCTTCATATCTCTTTCTTCAGACTTGAAAGACAGTGGACACACACCAAGACTGGTTATTTAGCTTAGTTATAAGAAACAAACAACAAAAAAAAACAAAAAGCCTGCTATCGTAGGACCATTCATTATAATGGTTGTGCAACCTGGTGGCCTTAAGTTTTCCAGGACTGAGCTCATTGTGGGGATAAAACATTTTCCAAGTGTTTAATGTGGAGAGTTGGATAGAGATGCCTTAATTCCACAGAAACCTAAAATATCTGCTGCTACTATTAACAGTTATGGTGGGGGGAGGGAGGGGAGTGGATGCCTGTTCCTAACTGGAACTGAAAATGTAGTCACTGTCTGACTATAATAAGTGTTGATTTTGTCCCAAGGAAAGTGAACTGGGTACCAATAACTATTCCTCATAGAATTGCTTTGTTATTTCCTTGGAGCATAGCTTTGGCATGAATATTGTGCATCTAAATTAGATCTGTCTATATGAACTGGATTTTCTTCAAGTTGACTTAAAATTTTGAAATAGTTTTAAGAACGGGCAAAAATGCGACAGGGAGTTCCCATACACTCTGCTTAGTTCTCCCCATTGTAACACCTTACATAACCACATTACATGATCAGAAGTAGGAAACTGACATTGGCACAATGATATTAACCAAATTGCAGAGCTTATTTGGATTTTATCAGTCCTTTCATGTATCAGGTTTTACCCAGCCTGACAACCGCTGGCTTTTGACTAGAGGGTTCAATTCACTCCCATTTCATGTTGTTAGAGAAATGGTTAGATTTCTGTTTGCCATTGTGTTTTTCTGTTTTCTTTACGTCTCATTTCTTATTCTTATTTATTTATTAGTCTGCTTCTTATATCAAGCAAATATTTTCTGGTGGTTCATCTTAATTCCTTTGTTGGTATTTTAATACATTTTTTGAATGATTTTCTTAGTGGCAGTTCTAAGAATTAACCTTTGTACCTTAATGCATTGCAATGTGCCTCATATAAATAGTAGCTTAATTCCTATAAAATATAGAAACTTTGCATAGAAGTACAATCTTTCCCCACTCCTGTGGTACTCTTCTCCTAATATTATGTCTATATGTATTATAAATCTGATAATAAAGTACCATAATCTATTTCTTTATAAATTCTATGTATTTTAAAGAAGTTTAGAGACTAAAAGGAAAAAAAATCACATTTATAGAATATTTTATATTAAGCTACATATTTACTGCTTCTGGTACTTTTAATTTCTTCCTATGGATTCAGTTACCATCTGGTATTATTTTCTTGTCCCCAAATGGCTTCATTCCTCCTTTTTTTTTTTGTGCTATATATGTTACCTGTTTAAATAAGCCCAACAATACACTTTTATAATTATTATTTTATAAAACTGACTTATGTATCAGTTAAAAAAACAGAAAAAATATGTGTCAGTTTAAAAAATTGAAATAATTAACTTTATTGGTCTTTATTGGTGATCTCTCTCTTGCTTTGTGTGGACTTGAGTTACAGGTCTGCTATTGCTTTTTCTCAGCCTGAAGAACTGTCTTTACTATTTCTTTTCTTTCTTTTTCTTCTTCTTCTTTTTTCTTGTTTTCTTTTTTTGTGGTGCTGGGGATTTAATCCAGGTCCTCATGGAAGGTAAGCTAGTATTCTACCACTGAGCTACATCCCTCTTCCTTTACTATTTTTAATAATGCTTGTCTTCTAGCAATGAATTCTCTCTATTTTTATTGATGTGGCAATATCTAAATTTCTCTTCTTTAAAAGATAGTTTTGGTGGATAAGCTATCCTTGGTTTACAGCTTTTTTCAGAATTTATTATTTGTTCTTTTTAGATATGCATGACTAAGTAGAGTATATTTTGACGTGTTATATATATGTGGAGTATAACTTATTCTAATTAGGATCCCATTCTTGTGGTTTAACATGGTGGGGAGTTTCACTGGTCATGTTTTCATATATTAACATAGGAAAGTTATGTCTGATTCATTCTACTCTAGCTTTATTCTTTAAGCAGCTTGAATATGTCTTCCTATTGCCTTCTGGCCTCTTTTGGTTCTGATGAAAAGTCATCTGTTAATCTGATTTTGGTTTCCATGTCTGTTAGTAGTAATTTTTTTTTCTCTTGTTTTTCTCAAGATTTTCCTTTTTGTCTTTGACTTAACACATTGACTGTGATGTATCTTGATGAGATCTCTTTTTGTATTTATCCCAGTTAGAATAATTGAGCTTTTTGATGTGTTTTAAATCAGTTTTGAGAAATTTCATCCATTATTTGTTGTCTTATTTTTTTTCCTCTCTTCTCTTGCTCTGGGATTGCCCTATGTAGGGTGCACACTGTTTTTGTTGTTTGTATTCATTATTATTTTTGAAAACTGGAAATTTTAGATCACATATTAGGTCTAGAATATATATTGTGGCATCTTTGGAAGCTATTTGGATCTTTCCTCTGGGGGGAATTATGGTTGCTCTTGGTTTGTTTCAGTGACTTTCCTTAACTTGCTCTCAGGAGTCTTGTGCAGTGTTCATTCTCTGTGGTGCCCATTCAGATGTTTTGTTTGTTTGTAATTCTTATTTTTACTCTCAGGCTTGTTTTCCTAAGGGTTACTCCTGGGTAAGCATAGTGAAGCTGTTATTCAGTGAGCCACCAGAGACTTGCTTACACATCTTGAGTATGCCACTCTGCCATTTGGTCTTCATGTGGCTTTGGAAATGCTTTTGAAGTTCAGGGAATTTGTAAATGCTCCCTGACTGTTGCTTTCTGCTTTCATGAGGCTTCACGCTTAGTAACATTTTGTGTACCCACAGCCTTTCAGACCCCCAGGAATCAGCTGGGCCTTGGCAAAGCTTTCTTTAATTGTCACTTTCTTTAGATCTGCCTTTGAACTTCCTGGCTGATCTGTTATTTTGCTGTGTGGCCCAACCATTATGGATTCCATGCTAGCACTGTACTTCCATGGTTATTGGCGACTGTGATCTCTTTTGTCTTTTTCTCTTTCTCTTCCAGGATGTGGAATTTTCCTGCTCCAAACACAGTTATACCCAACCCTGATCAGCAAGTAGTAGAGCTATAGATTCTCGGGGCTTCCCTGCCCTCTCAGTTAGAAAGTCATGCTGAGGAACTGGGGGAGAGTAGGAGGAACCCATTCCTATAATGTCAGACTTTTATTGTTCTTGAGGTTTAGCATACTTAAAAAGAATAATAAATACTTTCATTTTGTTGTATACCTTTTGGTCAGCTTCCGGTTCCTAAGTGGTTGCTTATAATAATTCTTCATGATTTTTGTCAATGCCTTCTGGGGAGAGGGTTTCCTAAGTTTCTCATTCCGCCATTTTGGAAGTTGGTCCACCTATGTTTTCAACTTTGAACTGGAAACGTTGACTAATTCTCTAAGATATAAAACTTAAGATACAAAACAATACACTGGATTGTGAAACAACCTACTCTACACTTTGAAAAAAAAAGCCAGACCAATGAATATTATATAAATGAAAAACTTATGTATGTTGGAGGAATAAAGTAGAGATGTGGGGAAAATTTTGGAAGGCTTTTGGTGTTGTCATTTATTTATTTATTTTTGGAGGGCACTGCTATAAGTACAATCCTCTTTGTCCTGGGGAGATAAATAGGAAGGAAAATACCTCCTAACCTTCAATCTAGAGAGGGGCTTTAAAAGGAGACTTCTTAGAAAGCTCATGAGAAGATTTAATATGTGCATCCTTTAGTAAGCTAGCATGTAGCCCAGCTTGAAATATACAAAGGTACACAGATAGTACCAGAGAGTTTCATTATTGAAATAATTCTATTCTCAGGGTCTGTGGGAAGAACAGAAGCACTTATGAGTGTTCCCCGTGGACTAAAAGGTCTTCAAGTGGTTTATCTAGTGGCATGAAAGAACCTCTGGAAAAGAAAACTGTATGTGAACCACAGGATACACTGGGTTGTTGAAGGGCACACAAGTTCCCAACTAGAGCAGAGATGCATTTGGATAGGTCAAGGAATATAGAGAGGAGACCTTAAAACTAGACTACTCAAAAGAGGCAGCAAGAAGCATCCATAAGGGAAAGAAATAGCTGTAACTCATACAAGGCCCAGAGAGCACACAGCCAGTTTAAAACCATGAAATAATTACTTTCTTGTTCCTATTTTTCTCTTTTACTTCATTATTCTCTAACCGTGAGGGATAAAATCAGAGTTATCAAGCTCAGAAGAGTTAAACCCAGGGTAGGGGAGGAGAAAAATGTCAATGACCTTGCTTCTCCTTTCCTGGAATAGGTTCTGTCTTCAACTCCAAATGAACCTGGTATTTCAGTTTATAAATTCATTTTTTTAACATCTAAAAGTTAACAAATCTATGGGTCTGAATGAGGTTTCATTAAAACAGGAGAAGGGTTAAATTGAGATAGAATCAAAATAAAGTTACTCTAGAACTAAAATATTAAATGTCATGAGTAATGTTTATTTAATATCTAGTATTCCTTTCTAATATTCCTTTCTTTTTTTTTTTTTTTTTTTTGTACTGGGAATTGAGGCACTTAACATCGGAGCCATATCACCAGTCTCTTTATATATATATATATATATATATATATATATATATATATATATATATATATTTTTTTTTGTACTGGGAATTGAGGCACTTAACATCGGAGCCATATCACCAGTCTCTTTATATATATATATATATATATATTTTTTTTTTTAGAGACAGGGTCTTGCTAAGTTGCTTTGGGTCTCACTAAGTTTCTGAGGCTGGCTTTGAACTTGAGATTCTCCTGCCTCAGCTTCCCTAGCTGCTGGTATTACAGGTGTGTGCTACTGCTCCTGGCTAATATCTAATGTTTTTAACCTAGTGATCTTATGCACATGTAGAGAGGTGGGGGAAAGAGAGAATATCACAATATTACAAGAATTAAGTTAGCTATCTTTAGCCTATTTCTAAACCTATTGGCATTAGTGTGGGTATGTCTTCATTCTCTGCCCAAGACTGGCTTTATGATATTGTTGTGGTTAATAGGTAGCAAACAGAGTAGTTATGAATTGAGTTGTTGAAAATGAAAAGAGGAAATAAAGTTGCTGACAGTAAACTATGGGTCCCAGCAACAGATTTCCTCTAAACATTTTTAGTGCTAATCTCACCCCTATTGTAATAGCACTTGTTCTACTTTTTATTTTTTCATGTGGAGATTGATAGTTAGCATCCTTTGACATTAAGAATAGTTAGAATGAACAAGTGGAACATCAGTAGGGACTGCTTGCTCTATTCTGTGAATCCCCTTCATGCATAAACATGCATTACTTTTAGTAATATAATCTATCATACTTCTACCCATCGAATCTTTACCTGGAACCCACTATATTTCAGGCACTGTGATAGGCACTAGGGTTAATACTAGAAAAAAAATATGGTTACTGACTATACATTTTTTAGTTCTCTCAGGAAAAGCAGATATTGTGTAATATCTCTGTGTTACAGTATCTGTGTAAGTGGAATGAAAGATTTAAAGAAGTCCAGAGTACAAATGGAACTGATAGGAGATAGACCAAATATACTTTGAAGGTCACAGAAAGCTACTCTGTGGAAGTGACATTTAAACTGAGTCCTAATGAATGCATCAGAGTTAGCCATGTGCACATGAGTTCTCTACCAGGCCCTACTTGATCTGCCCTGTCCTTTACTTCCAACCTCATCATAAGCTACTTTTGCTTTTGGTCACTGTTCACCGACCTCCTGTCTTCTCTCACTTCCTCCAACAGCCTGCTGGGAACATTGCATTCTAAACCCACTCCTCCTCAACCCACTATGGCTGGTGCCTTTCCAGAGCCTGGTCTCTATATTTATTCCGTGTTTCAGCCTTTGGCTTGTTTCCATCATGTCATAAATAACTGTTTCAAATTGTTACATTTATTTCTTGGATTGCTTGTTTTCTGATTGCCCTCTAGCTCCAAGAGGTGAGGAAATGTATCCAACCCCCACTTCTGCCTCTGTAGCCCCTGGAACAATACTTGACATAATTAATTGTGGTCTGAACGTTGGTTGAATAAATGGATGAATAGAAGAGGTGGGTCATAGCTCTAAATGTGACACAGCATGAAACATTTGAAGAAAGGAAAGAAACTCAGCATGACTGTACCAGAAAGAAAAGGAGAGAGTTGAGTGGTGGGGTAAGGATGAGGAAGTAGATAGAAATCTAATCATGAAGTCTTTAGGCCTTTATTTTTCAAACTGTTGCGGGTGAGTCATGACATCAATTCAGTGGGCTGCTACCTGCATTTAAACAAATGAAATAGAAAAAAAAAAGAAAGAAGGACATCAGTGTACATCGTTCTTAGTAAAAGTATCATGTTAAACTTGTTTCCGTATTTAGCTTGTGTATGTGAATGTTTGTGTGTCATATTGTGATAGAAAAAGGTTATCCTGCTTTGGTTTGCAGTTAATAGGTTTGAAAACATAGTTGGAGGCTGTATTGAAGATTTCCGACTTTCTACGATAGGAGTAGAAACTCATGGAACATGCTTTCAAAGAACAGTAGGGTTTAGGATTCCCTTTCAACAGAAGACATTGATTCCATACAGCGTACTAAGCACCACAGGAGTGTTAAGTATAATGCTAGGATGTGCTTATTGCTGCCTGTAGATTACTTATCAGATTTCTTGAAGGCAAGGGGTATGCCTTTCTCAGTGCTGCATTCCCAGCACCAGCACAGACTAGGTAACTTTGCAAAGACATATTGACTGAATGAATGAAAGATTTCTTGGATAAAACGACTGTTTAGGAATTCAATGGCTATGGAATCCAGCAAATGCTCTTCTTCTATGCCACTGTCATTAGTACCATTTTTTGGTTGACTGTTTTTATTGCGGTGCTATGTATCACACCCAGGACCTTGCACCTGCAAGACACAGTACCACTGAGCTACAATCCCCAGCCCATGCATTGTTTTTAACTCAAAAAACTCTGATGAGAATAATTACCATGGTCCTGTTTACTTCTTGAGTAAAACTTCCAGTATGAATGGTGTGAAGTCTGGAGTCTGTAGGGCCACAGGAATTCATCATGCATTTGGTTTGGGCTCATCATTTGTTCCCAAACACCTTACATAGTGCAAATTATATTCTGCATATTTGTTTGTTGGATGATAAATGCATCAGAATTTTCTCATTTTCCACAGTCACAACAATGATTACAATAGTACATTTTTCTTGTGACTCTATGACATTTTTATTAATCAGTCGCTGTGAATTTTGTCTTGAAGGAGAAAGTGATATACATTAAGTATCTATTGATATCTTCCATTGTAATTAATTAATTAATTTGGTCCTTATTAATATTGAAGGTATAGTGCTATTCACATTTACGGTAGAGTAACAGGATGTGAAATTACAATTAGATACCATATCTATATCGTCATTGTCAACAAATGCCATTGTTTCCATGAGGAAAGTGATGTGACTTTTCTCTGAGGTGTTGAACACCTGATAGCACTCTCCTGGCATAGCCTTTACAACTACATGGACGTTTCAACCTCTAGAATGGGAGGAATTACTACTACTGTAGTAGTTTAAAGGTCTCATGCTCTTGGGCACAGGAGCTTTGTGTGGCCCATCAGATGCTTGGGAAGAGGATTTATAATCAGAAATTAGTTAACTTCTGAGAATAATGATATAAGGGAAATATGGATGGTTATGGTGAATCACATGATTTTTTTTTATTGCGCCATATGTAAGGCTATATCCCACCAGCAACTCTAGAGTGTTAATTGTGTTCTGACTCAGAAACTGCCTAGACACACCTTGAGTTAATCAGCATAAAAACATTAGCTATAACGGCAGATCAAGTCAGTGCTGATCATTTTTGTAAGATTAACAGAAATAGCTCAAAAAATCCTGATAATCAGAAGTGCTAAATAGGATCATATTACCTGGTGTAGATATTTATTTCTTCTATTACAAATATCAGAATCACAAATCAGCTTATTGTAGTTTGGCCTGTATCTTTTTATACTGTTACTTCTTCAATTCAAAAAGTTGTTTCAAGAATATTTAGAGACCAATCAAAGGCACAGTATGATACAGTAGGACATGAATAATCATGTTTGAATGTTGGTAATATGTAGATAATTAGGGAAAAATAATCAGAGGAAAAAGAGAAACAGTATTCCAGAGTAAGATGGTGCCATGGCTGGAATATGGGTTTTTTCCTTCTGAAACCAAGGTTGGAGTTTAATCCCCATTATGAAAACTTAACAGGGTGGAAGTTTAATGTGATTATAGGGTACAGAGGTGTGGCCTTGGGCAGTGACTAGGATTAGATAAGATCATTAAGGTGGAGCCCTCACGATTGAATTCTGGTGGTTTTGTGAGAGAGACTAGAGAACACATACATGCTCCTGTGCATTTTCCTGAGATGCTATGTACTGCCACAGGACTTGGTCAGCAGGAAGACCATCAGCAGATGTGGGCCCTTGACCTTGGACCCAAACTGTGAGCCAAAATAACTCTTGTCTTTATATGTTACCTAGTCTCAGGTATTTCATTATCATAGTGAAATGGATTAATACAGATGGGGCGAGGAGTGAGTACGAACAAGCTTATGAATGCTTAGAAAAGAACTTTACTTGGCTTGATTAAAATGTGTTAGCGTAAATGGGCTTGAAAATTATTTCTCTTAGTTGTATAAATGTAGTCTCCCATTGATTCATTCTCTTATTCTTTCATTTAGCATATCTGTGTAAAGTGTCCATCTTCACCTACAGGGGGTCTAGGAATTTTACAATAAATAAAACACAAAAGCATCTGCCTTCACGGAGCTATTCTAATGAAGGAGAGAGGAGATATGGATTTTTAAAAATACAACAAAAACTGCAGTAGATGTTAGTAATAAAACCAGAAAAGTGAGGTTTCTGCCAGTTTTAAATAATATGATCAGGGAAGGCTTCACTGGAAAGAAACCTGAAAATTCATGAAAATAATACCCAGATCCAACAAAATAACAGAAAGGTGATAACTGAGTATCTTAGTCATCTTTGTGCTGCTGTACCCAGAATTGACTAGATAATGGGTAAAGAATGGAAATGTACTACTTGCAGTTCTGGATACTGGAAAGTCTTGTTTTTACAAATTGATTTTAGATGCTGTATTCACTTTTAGTCGGATGAAAATGCATGTTGAAACATAAAATATAATATCAGTATAAGAAGTGATTATTAAATAACAGTCTTACTTTAAAAGGTGTCTTTTACTGATTAAAAATAATGATGACTAATAGGCCAAAATGAAGAAGAGTGTGTGTGTGTGTGTATGTGTGTGTGTTGCTGGAGATTGAACCCAGGGCCTTTTGCATGTGAGACAAGCATTCTACCAACTGAGCTATATCCCCAACCCAGATATTCTTATTTTTGATAATTTTAAAATAGGGGACTGTGAGTCATTTTTACCTTTCTTATATTACTGCTTCATAGATTTCATATTAAAAAATGATGAAGGGAATGAGTTTAAAAAACCAATGGCATATGAGGAGAGCCTATTTTTGTTAAAAATGTCTCAAATTCTCTCTTTTCCTTTTACTCTAAATATATGAAAATGTGTTGATATAACTTGGAATAATAGTAATGTTTGTCCTTTATTCTTCATTTAACTCAGCAGTTTATATTGAAACAATGAGCAATAGAACATTTTTTATAATTTTTTTTTAAAAAGGTGATATTTTAAAAAGAAAGAGTGAGTCATGTGCGGTGGCGCCTGCCTGTAATCCCTGCCTCCATCTGAGGCAGGAGGATCACAAGTTCAAAGTCAGCCTCAGCAACTAAGTGAGACCCTGTCTCAAAATAAAAAGGCATGAAATGGTTAAGCACCCCTGGGTTTAATCCCTGGTACCAAAATAAATAAATAAGTTGTTAAAATTTTAAAAACAAATGTGTTTTATTCTGAAAGAAAGATATTTCAGAATTCATACACTACATAAATAATAAAGAGATTTAAATAGATGTTCCAAATTAGATGTTACTTATAGAATGTTGCACTGTGTGTGTGTGTGTATGTTATTGTATAAAATTTCAGGGAAAAATTTTGTGATGAAGTAACAAAAATGTTCTTTGACTAATTTTTATGTTAATTTAAATAATATGGAGTAATTGTGGAAGAAGAGAAAAGAAAGTACAAGAGAGTATTTCTCTAATAGAATATTTTCATATAACTGCTTCTAAAATAAACTTCTGCCTTATATATAATGAACAAACATTTTTAAAAAAAATGTCATTACTAAAGTTCACATTCGACGTGAATGTGTATTGTAAATTCCTAACAAATAGCTAAGGTAAAAGAATCTTTATTTCTTATTGTGAATTTGTATAATGCTGACCAACTAAGAAAAGAAATCATTTGCTACCATTATAAGTGGCACCAAAATAATTTCAGTGTTTCGTAATTTCAATGCATTTCTCATAAACTACTTTGCAAATGAAAGCAAAAAAGCCCCTGTAGTTTCCTAATTTTACTCAGAATAAATTTGAACAAATAAATGTGGAAATTGAATGCTACTATCAAAATATATTCACCCTTTCCCTAAGTCATGTGTGTGTACTCATTCATATGCAAAGTGGGAAATTCAATTCATCTGGTCCCCTTGGGTACACTTTTGAGACTCATCCTTATCATCATTTATATCTCCAAATTGCATCCAAGAGGAAGCTAACCAATAGTGATTGTTTATTTTTGTAGGCTTTGAAGAAGTTGGAGTGCCAAAGAAGACCTTTGAAGTGTGAAAATTCCTGTAACTGAAACCAAAATGTCTTTCATAGATCCTTACCAGCATATTATAGTAAGTAATTTACTATTTTTGTATTCTTTCAGGGAGAGGGGCTGATATATTTCCATGTCTGTGTATTGCTGGTGTTATTGATAAAGCAAAACTCTATAATAATTCTTTGAAGTTTTAATTGAATTTATAAAATTAATGTATACTATTAATATAAAACAGGCTACAGTACATAATTAAACTAACACATGTTTTTTTTTTTTTTAAATCACTGGAAGTTTTTAGAGAAGAGGGACTTAGGAGGAAAAATTACCCAAAACATTTGTGATAATACTGAACTGCATGGAATAACTTTAAAAAATGAAGCTAAGCTAGCACTCAGCTATCATCAGATTGTAGAGTTGCCTCCTTCACAAGACAGTGAAGAGAAGATTCATAGATTTTGGGGTTCAGGGCTATGTTTTGGTATGCATTTCTGGGACAATTAATTCCGTAAACTTTTCCTTAGTTAGAAATGTTTAAACAAACTCTTCTATGGTTGGTTAGCTTTTAGTGAAGAGTTGAATAATTCAAATTTAATAATAGAATGTAATTTTCCAAACTCCATGGGAAATATGCATTCTTTTTTTCTGATCATTCTTTTTTCCTTGCCAAATACAACAGATGAGACTCAGATTTATTGTGTTAGAAATGGGATTTATGAATATTAAGATAATCCACAGCCTCGTTTTTACTTAAAATGAAACAATGTCCTTTTATCCAACATCCTTCTCCACTTTCTATTTCCTTTCTTGCCCTGCCTGGATAGTGGGGTTAATGGGTTTCAATTCTATGTAGTGCTTTCTCCCCTTCTGCTCACAATCACTGGAAACTGGGCTCAGCCTTTCTTTTCATTGAAAGCTCTCATCAGTTTATTCCTCGGTGCTAAATCAATGATTTCCCAGTTTCTCTCCCTGACTCTGCTGGTCATTCTTGTCTTGAGATTCTTCTCAGATTTCTTCTGTTCTTGTTTTCTTGCTGTTGATTACGTCTGTTTTCTTTTGCAAGTTTCTTTACTTAACTCTCTCTCCTTTTTCTTTTTCTTTTTTTAAATTGAGGTATTACATGTGTACTCCATCCATAAAACCATAACCCAGATAAAATATTTGTTGTAAGTACTCTTGAAGGCTGGCTCATGTCTCTTACAGTCAAAAAAAACTACCAAAGCAAACCAATATTCAATCTCTATTATCATGTTTTTCTTGTCTTTGACCTTTGTATAAATATCTGCATTCAACATCATCTGTGAGATTCACTAACATTGTCATGTGGCACAAAATTCCATACTTTCCCATTGTAATATACTTTTATATTATCAGAATATACCCCGAACTCTTTATCTAGTCTACTGATAACGATAATATCCTCACTGAATGGCAGTAGTAATTTGCTTTAAATAAAAACCATTATGTGTGGCTTGGTCTATTTCCTAATTGGTGTATTAGTCTGTTTGCACCATTACCAATCTTTCCTAATCTCTGTGCCTTTAAGATGTGTCTATATATGATGGTGTATACCCTCCAATTCTTTCTTCAAGATTATCATGGTTATTTTTACTCCTTGTTTTCATATACATTTTGGAGGCAGTTTGTCCATTTAAACACACACACACACACACACACACACACACGGCACAAACTGCTAGAATTTTAATTGGACCAAAATGACTTTATAAATCAATTAGAGAAGAGATAACAGTAATGATAATGAATCTTCCAATTCATTAATAACCTGTGAATCCAATCTGAAACAAAATAAATCACCTTAAATCATTCAGTAATATGTTGTAATTTTTCAGTAAGAAATCTTGTATGTCTATGTGCTTATGAATCTATAAGCATATACATGGAGAGATTTATTTCTTGATACTTAATGTTTTAATGTAATTCTAATGATATTTGAAAATTTTATTTTCCAGTTAGTTGCTTTTATATGGAAATGTAATTTATTTCTGTAGATCCAGTGACCTTACTGAATTTCTATTAATTCTAACAGTTTCTTTGTACATGCTTTGGACTTTCAAATTAAACATGTCTATTATTGATGAATAATGTCAATTTTATTTTCTCTTTTTAAATTTTTAAAAATTTATTGGTTAGTTAGTTGCACATGATACTCAAATCCATTTTGAAATAATTATACAAGCATAGGATTTATCTTATTCTAGATAGGACCCTGTCTTGTGGATGTACATGATGGTGGGAATCACTGTTATATTTTCTTGTATATACATAGGAAAATTATGTTAGAGTCATTCCACTGTCTTTTTATTTCCCTGTCTTTTCTTTTCTCTCCCTTCCCTCCATTCCCCATTGTTTAATTTACTGAATTTCTATTCTCCCTGTCACCCCCTTTTGTGGGTCAATTTCCACATGTTAGAGAAAATATTCAACCTTTGGATTTTGGGGACTGGCTTATTTCACTTAGCATGATGGTCTGCAGATCCATCCACTTACTGGCAAATGTCTTAAAGTCATTCTTACTATGGCTGAGTGATATTTTCTTTTTAGAATCTTGAAATGGTTATTATTATATTGTAGATCATCTATTTTAAATTTAATCTATAAGTTTGGAAATGGTATTTCATAATTATTCAGTTCAAATATTTTCTTTCACTGTAATTTATTCTTAGACATGATTATATAGACATGTACTTTTTAGTTTTCAAACACTTGATAATTTTTTACTTGCCTTTGTTATTGGTGTATAATTCCATTGTATTCAGAAAGATACTCCATAATTTTTTTGTTTTTTAATATGTTTATATGTGGTTTGGCCTAATATGTTATCTATGTTGATAAATATTTAATGTGCAAAATTATATTCCATATTTAACTTTTGTTTTTCAAATTTTGAAGTTGTATTACATTCTCTAATTAGCTTATGTATCCTTTTACTTTGAACTTATATATTTTCCTTGTATTTAAAGCACAAATCTTATAAAAAGCATACAATCAGTATTTCTTTAAAAAAAATACTATGAGGTAATCTTTTTTTTTCTTAAACAATATCTTAATTTCCTTTCACAGTTATGGATTTCTGTAGATGAATGGAAAAATTAAGGTAGTTTTAAAACCACTTTCTATATTGTTTTTATATCATATATAGATTAATTGCTTCTTATTCTAACACCTTAAGGGAGATGAGTAGTTTCTATAGCTGTCAGAGAATTTAATACAAATGTAAATCCTCAAACTTTAACATGGAAACTGGTCTTCAAAACTGAGAAGGAAGAAGAAAGATAGGTTAAGTTCTGTGATCTGAAGCTTGAGACAAGACCAATAACAATTTCCAATCCTAATATCTGGACTTTCAATTCATTCTATATCTGTATATATATTTCAATTTTTAATTGAGTGCTTATTGCCATTTATTAAATACCAATCCATGTCAATAAGCACTGTGTATACAAAGAAACTCCAACAAAGTTCTTGATTAGTATGAGCCCATCTCTAGCAGAAAAGATGAACAATTTGTTTATAATTACAACAATTTTTAGTAAGGACTCTAGTAAGATACAATGAAGATTACTCTCGTAACATACAACAGGATAATTAATGTAAGTGACTTGTAACCATAACCTGAAGATTTAGTAGGAGTTAGGAAAAGCATGTGTGAAGCGGTCTGGAGGTAAAATCGTGCATGATTTAAAAAAATGAAAGATATTTAGTATAGTTAAAGCAGTTTTCAAATAACATTATTACTTTGAATGAACTTCAGTCCTCTACCTGGCCTAATGAGGCCTTATAACTGAATGCTGTACCACCCCTGCATATCTCTTATTGGATATCTTTGAACTGACCATTTGGTCCTTCTTTGAGTATGAAGCCTATGCTTAGTATGTGTTTAAAAATCAAACTGCAGATGATATTTTAAGGCTCAGTACTAGCATCTTTTCCTGCAAATTTTATTAACTTAGACCATAGTAATCACCTATGTGTTATATTAATATGATGAAATATGCAAACCTCACAAATCTGTATCACATTTTTCTTTATTTTCTCCAACACTGGAGGTAGGCATTCAAGTAGTATTCTAATCTTTAGCCTTTTTGAAAAAATAAAAAGGATCCTGTGAGCTGCACGGCTTTCTTCAGTCATCTTGTTCTTGCTCTGTGTACATCAAAACAAAACAAAACTGTGTGCATGTTTAGGTATAAATTATTTTAATAAAAAAATAATGTCCTGCTCTGGTTTTCACAGAAAGATTTTTTTCAAAATAGGTAAGTGAACATATTCAACGTGAAACAGTATTCGTAAAGACTTGGAGAGATGGGGAAAATCAAGCCAGCTGGCTTGTAATGAGCACTTGGTGGCAGGCAGGCCAACACCCTTTGGCAGCCTCAAGGCACAAAAGATTGGACTTATTGTCACCATAACTGTGATGCAGGGACATGTTGAAGAATCCTGGGGGCTGAGGCCGCAGTTTGCAGCCAGCAAGCTCTCTAGTTTCCAATGGTGCTAACTTTTAAGAAGGAGTGATAAGAATGTGATACAACTTAATTCCTATTTGTCTAGAGTTGTCTTGAGGTGCTTTCCAACTTTAAAAATACTTGTGCCTTTTTATTTTTTATTTTTTCTTGGACCAGGGAGTCATCAACTTTATAAGGAAGAGATCAATTATAAAAGGTTTATGAAAATTTCCATCTTTTTACTCTGAAAATATGAGTCATGTCCTTGGGATGAAAAAATCCACACCTCTTCCAACAACCTATTAGCAACAGAGAGCCACAGCCCACATCCACAGAAACTAAGGTTGTCACCCCCATGTGGAAGGTCCTTTAAAAACACCATTGCAGAATGACTGGAAGTCGAAAAGTATTATTCCAGATTATTACAGTAACATAGGAAAAAACACCACCACTGGATAAGTAATCAAAGAACTAGTGTTCCAGTGCCCGTTCTTGTCTGACCAGTTACGTGCTCATGAGCACTTGGACTCTGCGACATTTGGAAAACAGGGTATGAGTAGTACCTCATATGTCTGCCTTGCAGGGCCTTTATAAATAGTAACTGGGTATTTGCACAAGATTATTTTTTTGAGACAAAAAAAAAAAAAAGTAAGGTATTTTCAGGGAAGTCAGAAAGTAAGATGCTGCTACTGGGAATTCATACATGTAAGGGTCACTAACTAATTACTGCAGAAATACAGCACTGTCCACAAATAATAATGAGTTTTATGATGAACAGTTTGTTTTCTGTGAACACTAATAAGTCTAGAAAGTGAGGAAGGGGAAGGCTCATGTATTTGTCAGGGTTCTCTGGAAAACAAAAGCAAAAGGAGGCATTAATTAATTAGTCAGGAGGGTTTGCCTCACATGACTGTGGAGGCTGAGCAGTCACATGACCTACCTTCTCCAGCTGAAGACCCAGGCAAGCTGGTGATGTAATTCATTCCTCGGCTGAGAATCAGGGAAACTGATGGTGTACACCCCAAGTGAAGAACTGAAAAGATGAAATGAATTGTCCCAGTTCAAATGATAAAATAGGGAAAAGGGGGTGAATTTTTTCTTTCCTGTTTTTTGTTCTACCCAGGTCCCCTCAACAGATTGGGGAGGGGCACTGGGGAGGGCAGTCCACTTTACCTGATCTACCAATTCAAATGCTGATCATCAGCAAGAAATGCTAATCATTCTTACCCAGGAAAAATGTTTAATCTGAGCACCCTCCAGTCCACTCAGATTGAATCACAAAATTTTATCATCATGGCTGCTGATTGGTCAGTTCCTATCCTCTTCTTTGATCCCAGACCTGCCTTTCCACAAGCCTCTCTTTGGAAACAAAAGTACACAAAGAAATATTTATATTCCTGCTTCTTTATCACAGGACATAGATCGGAAATCCCTAGGTCAACAAATTTATTTTTCAGTTCCTGAATTTCTATTTGGTTCTTTTAAAAGTCTTCCCAGCCATTTTTTAAATAGTCATCTTCCAATGCGGTTTTCACTTCCTTGAACATTGTAGTGTGGTATAGTTGTTCTATCATTGGGTCTGTTTTTATGCCTGTTAGTAGTTGTGCTGCTTTGTGGTCTTGAAGTAAGGTTCCTGGGGAAGCTAGCAGTTTGGAACAGTTTAAATCCTAGTTGCAGGTTGGTTGTTTCTGGGTAACCTGTATTACACAAAAATGGGCTGCCAATTTAAATATATATATATAATTTAGTGAGATATACATATCTCACTAAATTAGGCTGGTTAATCATATGATGTAGGTTGGGGAGTTTTTTATTATAATTTTAAATTAATACTTACTAATTGTACATATAATGGGATTCCATGTGGTGTTTCCCTACCTACGTACATACAACATGTATCGATCATATCCAAACATCCTTCTTTCATTGAAGTCATCAGTGTAGTGACATCTTACATCTGAATGAACATGGCATATCATCTAGACCAATTATTCTAAACTGAATAAGTGTGAATGCTCCCCCAAATGTCTTTAAGAATGTGTGAGAAAATCTTTCAAATGTGTGTGCTGCTTTATGTGTTCTAATGAGCTCTCTCAGGGAGTGAAGGTATACCTGTCCTTCACTGTCTTCTCTCAGCCATGGTTCTTCCTGGGAGAACACAGAGCCTACTGCTCTCAGAGTAGAGTCTACACTGGAATTTCAGTTTAGGTACTCAAAATTTGGGTGACTGTTTCATTTTAGGTATCTTGAGGATATTACAGTTACTATAAACTCATGGTGAATATGTCATTAAATGAGTATTTTAGACCCAAGCTGACACCATCAAATATTTGATGCACTCGTTCCCACTGATAGAGCAGTCTCTGTAATCTTGATTAAAGTAGGACTTGAAATTCTTATTGCTGTGAGAGTATACTCTATATTTACTTGTATGTGTATTACTAAATTTGATGTGCATACCTATTGCACAAGTTGACAAATTTCTTGCTCCTGGGGGAGATGAATCTCAAGTCATATTTCTGATTTTCTTTTAATAATGTCTGCTAGAGCTGACAAATTCTGCTGCCTAATTAGGTGTTTTGGACATCACTTTGATAATTTGTCAACTCATGTAGCTGACCCATGACTGAGAGCACATAAGGCATTGGTAGCAATGGAGACCATATTGATGATTCTTAAAAAGAAGTGAGAAAATAAGAGCGGGATGCCTGTGCTTTTTACTTATATCAGAGTGAAACTCCACACAAGGAAGTAAAACTGAAAAATAAGTAAACAGAAAAAAAAAAAAAACAACACCATGATTTTGGGATAACATCAATGCATTTTAAAGCATTTCTGAAATCTGTTTGCATTTCCTGTTGCTGAGGTTAACTGTAGTGATCACTATCTCTGGAGTTAGTAATAATATGCTGTAGGCCTTGTGTTAGTTTTTATTTGGGTTAGGAATGGTAATTGAGTAGAGAAAAAATAATTTTTACACACAGAATCTATCTTCTTTCCAGCCAGATTATTTTGTGATTGTTTCTTTGGGGTTTGGAACAATAGAATTTTAACCATTGGAAAGTCATCACGTGGGTTGGTAAGAATTGGTTCTCTTTTTCAAGGCCTCGTCATTTTAGTTGCAGATATCAATGCAATTTCTCCAGAATGAACTTAATACAGTAGGTGTTTTCCTAATCTGTGGGAAATTGTAATTGTGAAAAGAAAAAGTGAAAATGTCTTGAGTTTCACTCTGAAAAAGATTATGGATGAAGTCAGTTTCTCAAAGTAAGGTAACACCTTCCTTATTCAGTCCTTCCTCTTGGTGACTGAGTCAGTGGATTGATCTTAGATTTTTATATCTCAATAGAAATGTGGCATTTCCCCTACTAACTACCGTCTTGCAGTGTCTTGAGTCACTGGTTTCTCCTGGGGGAGCACTGGTTGTGGATTCAATATCATTTCAACCAAAAATGTCCTATTCAAGTCAGAACCTAGCCCAGTCTGAAATAGTTTGAAATGATATGCAATATTGGCCTCAGGAAATATGGAAAAGCATTCTCAAAAGATTATTTTTTATTTATTGAAACAACACCTTTCTCTAAGAATGTGTAATGAACTCACTTTATGGGTACACTCTTATTAATCCTTTCAGTTCTCAGAAAGAGATGGTCAGAGATTTTGACATTCCTGTTCTGAAAATAATTTAGAGGGGATCTGAAGACTTCTGATTTTTCCAAAATTAACTTTTAAAAACCAATAGAGTGGTAAATGTATGCTTATATTCTGTGAATAGTATAAGAGCATTTCATCTCACAGGATAAGAGTATTTCGTTTATTATAGTCAAGTATTAATCATAGTATAAGAGCATTTCATTTATTATAGTTAAGACAGAATCAAGGCTGATACAAAGGAACACAGATTAGAAAGAGCTGAATGGGTAAAATAAGGCCAATTACTAGATCATTAACTAGATCAACTACAGATATCACATACAAACTAGATTGTAACTGTCTATGCCACTTAAATAAATAGAAGCAGTTATTATTACTATTAAAACTATTGGTGTTGGTTTTATTATTCTCTGTGAAACTAAAGGGATGTAAGGAGGACAACAAGATTGGAATCTAATAAAATTTTACCACTTATGATCAATCCATGGGTTACTGGGAAATCACCTAGCTTCTTAGAATCTCACTTTACTGATCTACAAAATATAAATAATACACAATATTTTTATTTAAAATAAAGCTTGTTGTTATCTATGATAACAACCATTATTATTTACAATAATTATTATAAGAGGGATGTTGGAAATATTAAATGGTAATTGACATCTAGTAGAATAATAACATCTTTCTGTATGCTATTTATAATATCTGACATATGAGTATGCTTGTAGCAATCTCAAAACCAATCTATAAAATAATAATAAGTCAAAGTATTGCACATAATTTTTATGTTACAAGAGAGTTTTAGTCATTTGAAACTCATATAGTGTTAGAAGAAGTTCTAAGATATAGAGAAAGAGCATAGATGTTGGGGGGAGTAAAATTTTACATATGTGTGTGTATGCAGAGAGAGAGAGAGGGCAGGGAGAGTGTTGCTATTGAGACTGTCTCTTTAGTGGAGAAAGCTAACCCCTAAGTTGGTTTTCAAAGGCATTTTCTATCTTATTTCAAGACCAGGTATCATTTATCTAAATTTATCTATTTGTTTTTCTTGTGGATATTCAGTTGTTATAGCATCATTTGTTAAAATGAGTTTTTTCTTTTTTGGGGGGGTTGGGCAGGTACTGGGGTTTGAACTCAGGGGCACTTGGCCACTGAGCCACCTCCCCAGTCCTATATTGTGGTTTGTTTAGAGACAGTGTCTCACTGAGTTGTTTTAGTGCCTCACCATGCTGAGGCTGGCTTTGAACTCGCGATCCTCCTGCCTCCACCTCTTGAGCCACTGGGATTATAGGCATGTGCCCCTGTGCCCAGCTCACTTTTTTCTTTTCATTTTGTTGCTTTTGTTTTTTGACAAAGATTAGTTAACTGTGTTTTTGTGAGCCTATTTCTGGATGCTATATTTTCTCCCATTGATTCGTTTGTCTATTCTTTCACTAGCACTCCACTGCCAATGGTTACTGAAGCTTTATTGTAGTCTCAAAGTCAGGTAGTGTCAGTAGTTCAACTTTCTTCTCCTTAAACATAGTGTATGCTATTCTAGGTCTTATGCCCTTCTATGTAAGTTTTAGAATCAATTTATCATCCCTCCAAAATAATTTGCAATGATTTTGATTGGAACTGTGTTGATTCTATATATCAAGTTGTTTATAGCATGACATCTTGGCAATATCCAGTCTTCCTATCCATGAACATGAAATACGTCTCCATTTATTTAGTTCCTGTCTGATTTCTTTTATTACAAGTTTTGTAGTTTTTCTCATATAGATTTTATACTTACTTTGTTAGATTTATAATTTAGTATTCTAGTCCTGGGGGTGCTAATATTAATGGGATTATGTTTAAAATCCACTTGTTTATTGCTGGGTATATAAGAAAATGATTGACTTTTTATATTAACTTTATGGCCTGCAAAATTGCTATAATTACTTATTAGTTCCAGGATTTTTTTAAAAAAATAGCTTTTCTTGCATTTTCTGCATAGATAATCATGTAATCTGTGAACAATGACAGTTTTCCCTTCTTTCCTAATCTGTTTACCTTTTGTTTCTTTCTTTTCTGTCTTATTGCATGAGCTAGGGCTTCTAGTACCATGTTGAAAAGGAGTGATGAGAGGGAACATCCTTTCCTTGTTCCTGATCTTTGCAGGAAAGCTTCTAATTTCATATCATTAAGTATGATATTAATTATTGTATGTTTTTATAAAAAATATTTTTAGTTGTAGATGGATGCCGCAGTCTGGCTGGGGACAAATAACCAAGCCGCCACAAAGCCTTGTAGGTTCAAACAGCAACTATTTATTCCCAAACTCTCATCAGAACTCTACACTCACTTCCCGGGAACACACTCCCTCCACTGGGCTCCGTGTGCCAGTTCTCATGGAACCCGGTGAGAACTCAAGGGGAACTCCAAAGTAGGACACCCAGACAGCAGGATCCGCCCTAATCCGGGAGCTGCCCTATTCCCAGAGCAGGATCACCTTTCAACTATTCCCTCTGGCAAAATGCCAGGCCTCATTCTGACTTAACTGTGGCTCTTAACAGATGGATACAATATCTTTATTTTATTTATTTACTTTCATGTGGTACTGAGTCTCAAACCCAGTGCCTCACATGTGCTAAGCAAGTGCTCTACCACTGAGCCACAATTCCAGCCCCATATTGTATGCTTTTTGAAGATGTTCTTTATCAAATTGAGGAAGTTTTATTCTATCTTAGCTTGCTTAAAGTCTTTTTTTTTTTTTTTAATCTTGAATCAAGGTTGAATTTTGTCAAATGCTTTTTATTGGTCTAAAAGTGTGATCATGCAATTTTTCTTTTTCTGTCTTGTTGCTATGAGAGGTTATATTATTTGCCTTTCAAATATTGAACAAGCCTTGCATATTTGGTATAAATTCCACTTGACCTTGGTGTACAATTCTTTTAATACATTGTTTGACTCAATTCACTAACATTTTTAGTAGTTTTGCATCTACACTTACAAGAAATATTACTCTGTAATTTTATTTTCTTATAATGCCTTTGAATGGTTTTGGAATTAAGATAATGCTGCCCTTTTACAATTAATTAAAAGCTATTCCCTCTCCTTCTTCTTTCTGGAAGACACTATAGGGAGTTGAGGGAATTTTTCCTTAAATGATTTATAGAATTCGCCAGTGAACTCAGGTGGATCTGATATTTCCTGGTTTGGAAAGTTATTAATTTAATTTCATTAATAAACATGGGCCTATTCAGATGACCTGTTTATTTTGTGTGAGTTTTGGTTGATTGTCTCCCCCAAGGAATTTTTTCATTTTATCTAGGTTACCAAATCTGTGAGCATAGAGTTGTTCCTAGTATTCCTTTTATTATGCTTTTAATACCCATAGGATCTATAGCGATGGCCTCTATTTCTTTTATTTTTATTTATACATTTAAAATTTTTTTTTTCTATTTCATTTCTGAAATTAGTAAATTTCCCCCTTTCCCCTCCCCCTTTCCCCTCCCCCCACGCCCAACCCTCCCTTCCTCCCATAAGTACCTTGGTTAAAAAATAACTGACTTTACTAATCTTTTCAATCTTTATGAATCTAACCTCTTTATGGTGTTTTTGCATCTTCTTGCTTTTTAGATTGTTATTACTTCACAGTGGTATCATCGTCCTTGTTTCTTTTTATTTAATTGATGAATTTTAACCCATTAGATAAGTTTATTAGAATTTGGTGAGGTGAACTTTCGTAACATTAAAATGAAAAAAATGGTTTGAGCTTTCAAAGATTTTGTCGTGTTTCAGTTCTCTCGACACTATGTGAATTCTTGCTTCCCTGTTCTCACTGAGTAGGGCTGTTTCATAACCTGTTTCCATTTAGGTGAGGTGTTTAATAAAATCTTCTGCCTGTTAATATTTACCACGTGCATACAATCTAATAGGTTAATAAAGACTTTAAAATCATTGCATATGGGTTAATAACAAATGCCTTGAAGTTAATATAAGTAGTCCCTGTGTAGGCTTGGGTCCCCAAGCTGCTCTAGAAATGTCATGCAGAAAAGGCTTTTGATTGGTGGTGAACAGCAACAACACAAGCCTGAGTGTGGCAAAGGTCTTGCTCTGAGATCACCTTTCCAGCCAGGCTTTCCCAGTCAGCCAGTACAAAGCCTGCTTGTGCTCCTGGAATGCCTGAAGCCCTGATTTACATTCCCCCAAAGACTTGTTAAACCTGACAGCAAAGAAGTGCTGATAGTCAAGCTGCCGTGTGTCTGACGTTTTAAAACATGATCTAAACGTGTGTCTCAATGATTCTGTGGTGGGAGAGAAGAGAAAGTTGAAGAAGGACCAACCTTAGCATCCAAGAATGTTTCTGGTATGCACGTTACTGATCTCCAACTAGATTATTTTTAATCGCTGTCAAGGAAGCAATGATATTCTACCATGAAAGCTTACTTAAATTTCCTCTCATTCTATTTCTAGGTGGAGCACCAGTACTCCCATAAATTCACAGTGGTGGTGTTACGTGCCACCAAAGTGACAAAGGGGGCCTTTGGTGACATGCGTGAGTACCTCATTTGCTTTGCTGTTGCAAATATGTAGTTACGCTTCACCCTTCAGTTGCTTTACTTCCTTTACAAGGTGGGGGCTTTCCCTTTTTTAAATGTGGTTAACTTTGAATGATAACCACTGAACAGTTGTCTGATGGTATTATCTGTCAGAATAGCATTTTACTTTGCTTTACATTAGTTGAGAGCATTTGCAGTCAAACAAAATGACTATCTTGGGACACACAGATTTTTGGAATTCAAAGTTCTGTTTGATTCTCTTTGAAAAAAAGTGCTGAGTCAAGACTTCAAACCGGCTCCCCCTGTGAGTGCTTATCAGATTAGAAAATGCAGTTTATCTAATTCGATGACTTTGAGTGTATTTACTATGGGTGGGATAGCTATAAAAACCGAGGACAGTCAGGAATCATGAACCACAGCCTAAGGATAAGGTTACCTTAACTTGTTGGCACAATCCATCTTTAAGCTTTTAAAAGCAATTTTTATTGTTAAGCTGATAATGCAGATGGTCGGGGTTCATGGAGGAGGGACTGCCAAAAAAATGAATAAATATTATCATAGTGGATTTGATAAACTTTTAGATTATTGCCAAACTATGAGCATAAGCAATCGAACCCTCAGAACAAGGTTTGGAGAAAGAAGAAGATTGGGAGTGGGAGACAGGGAAGGCTGCTCTGTGGTATGTTGGAAAAACAAATTGTTTGTCTTGTTTTTCCTCTGCTCTCATACCACAGTCGTGGCAAAAGACTCTGAGACCCATGTGTAAGGATTTCTCACCACCAGCAAGTTAGCAATCAGTTCTGCAGCAGACACCAACGGGGTGTCCTCAAATGCAATTCAGTTCTGACACTTCCTACCTGGAGACTCTGGAGATCCTTCCTGCAAGGTTCCTGTGAGGACTCAGTCTCAAGACTGCTCCCTGCTCCGCGCCCCACTCCCTCTAGCTGTCAGCCCGGAGCCACAGTTGCTTTACCTGTGCTTCTGACCCCTGGCTGTCAGTAGGGTTCCCATAACCCTTTTCTTGGGTTTGATGATTTGCTGGAGCTCCTCACAGAACTTGGGGAACCACTTGCATTTTCTAGTTGATTATGGAGGGTATTATGGATGAAGAGATGCTCAGGGTGAAGTGTAGGAAGGGGTACTTCTGTGTCTTCCCCAGGCATCACCCTTCGGGAACCTTCCATGTTTATCATGTTTACCTTCCATGACCTACAAGTTCAGAGCTCTGTCCTCTGGGTTTTTGCAGAGGCGCCATTGCATGTGTTAGGCAATAGACTGGGAGGAGAAACCCAGCAGAGGCTGTGGGCTTCAACAGTCTTCCCGGCATCTCTGTGCAGCATTCCTTCCTCCAGGGCATGGGGTAGGACTCTTCTGGAATCAGGAGAGCCTTAGGACCTACTACTGGACAAGGAGTGTAGACCAGAAAATGTCTTTATGGCCAGCTCCAAAAAAAGAAAGATGAGGGAAGATTAGAGTTTCCTGCCTTGAGAAAGAAATTCTGGTTTCTGTGTCCTACCTTGGGGAAGGAGTTAATGAGTCAGGCGCCATGGGCTAAAATCAAGGAATATATATCACAGTGTCACACCTGCAGAAGTGACATTTAAATCAGTAGCTGAAGGAAAAATATTTTAGTGGTGAGAAAGGGAATTCACAGGCAGAGAAAACAGGATGTTCAGAGGCAGTAGATCAGAGTGCATGTCAGGAGTTAGGTCCAGTGTTGTTAGAGAACAGAAGCCCAGGTGTTAGCTGGAGTCGGGGACAAGATGAGTTGACAAGGACTGGAACTGAGGTTATATTATCTATGCAATAGGGAGAATTTGCTAGCATTTCAGCAGCAAGCCACATGACTGGATTTGCACTTAAAAATGTTCTAGCCACGGCATACACAATATTAAGTATATTCAGTATTCTGGAAGAGAATGTGGAAAACTGTTTTACTATGCACCAATAAGAAATATGGGAAAAAAGAAATAGGAAGGCCCGAGCTTGTCAAAATGGCAGTGAAAACGTCAACAGAGAGGGGAAAGTTAGATACCAAGGAAAAGAAGAGTGTGAGCTCTGTCGGTGAAGGTAGAAGAGCATCCAGGAAGTTGGTAAATGTCGAAAGTAAGGAGAACAGGAGCCAGAACCTGAGTAAAGGTTTTTATGACAGGTGAGGGGAACCGTGGCGATCTTTTCAAAACTGGTTTGAAGCTGAGGATTATATTCTCAATTTGAGATCTGAGTTCAATTCATATAATCCACTTTTTTTTTGCCATTGTTTTTATTAAGCTACTTTCTTATTTTACTTTTAAGATTTCTTTGCATTTTCATCATTTTAAATGAGATTTCATTGGGAGAAAGGCTTCTGTGAAAAGAGAAGATACATTAGAAGCCAAAATTAAAGCCTGCCATCCCCTATGACCTTAAGAAAACGCACAGGCCTTACAACGGACCCGGTCATACTGCTAGCTAAAAACACCATTTTTTTTATTCTACTGAACAGGTGTCAGTAACTTTCCAGGCATGCAAAAGATGGATCTAATTTGACTTTAAAAAAATGTAGTTCTTATCTCTTAGGCAAAACAGTCCCGCCCTTTTGTATCAATACAGAGTCTGTTGTGCAGAGACAGTGGGTGTCACTGTGCTTATGATGAGTCCGAGAGCAGTTCAGACTCTGTAGTCCATGAGGCTCTTTCAACTGATATGGTTTGGATTCTTTAGCAACTGTCACAGATCCCTGACACTTGGCCAGTGCTTATTTTTTGATTATTAGTATAGGGGAAAGAGTGATGCTGGAAGTGTCATTTTGTATCTGTTGGATTCAACATTGATAAAAGCATGAAACCAAGACATTCATCCATCTCATACAACCAGAAACAGGTATCTTTGGATCCCCACAGTGTGCTTGACACAAGTTAGACTCTTCAACTCTAGAAGTTTATTTTACATAGTAAAGAACCCACAGAAGGAATAGCCAGTGGAAATTAATTGCTACAGGAGAAAGGATAGTGATAAGACATTATGTAAAAACATATATTCAGCACCTTTAATTTGGTTTGTTTTGAGTTATTATGTTTGTTTTGTTTTGTTTGATGCAGGGTAGGAAGGTCACCAATCCATTGTATCAGCTTAATGAGTTTGCGAGAAATTGGGAAGAGACAAGAAGGCAAGAGGGAGTTTTAGAGAATTTCATGATATGGTAGTCTAAAGTGAAAGAATGAGCTATACTGCCAAACACTTTATTTGTAAGTAGTTGTAGGAAGATATATTGAGAAAAGTTATATGTGTACTCTTCTTAGAAGAGTTTCGATGATATTACTGCTTCGTGATCTTGATCTATGCAAATCATCAAGAGAGCTGTATTTGGCATTTTTTGTATATAACAATTTTTTAAAAATAGACAAGACTAGAACTGTAATAACATATCTCAACACTGGGAATATTGATAGATCAAAATAACAGAACCCTATACCCTATTCTTGTCTGTTTTTTTTTTTTTTTTTTTTTTTTTTCAGTACTACCCAATTCAGGGCCACCGTATTCTGTTTTTATAGTGTGTACACTAATTTAAGAAGGTCAGTTTCTATAGCTGGGTGTGGTGGTGCACACATGTAATCCCAGCGACTTGGGAGGCTGAGGCAGGAGAATCACAAGTTCAAGGCCAGATTCAACATCTTGAGGCCCTAAGGAACTGAGTGAGACCCTGTCTCAAAATAAAAATAAAATAGGCTGGGTATTTAGCTTAGTGGTAAGTGCTCATGGGTTCAATTCTCCCCAAAAGGGCAAATTTCTATAACTTTCTACAGGTTGGAAAAGAAGAGTGACAGATTACTATTGGAGTTCTCCGTTTTTCTTGCATATGTAAGGGCTTTCTTAAGGATACCACACAAAACAAATCACTATTTCCCGCTAAATAGTTGTATCTCCTTTCTTTGTTTTAGATAGTACTGACTATATCTATTTTTGTTTTATTCTTTGGTAAATTGCCCTCTCCTAAGTAGCTGCGTTTAGAAATTCCCTTCTGCATTATTGAGATGTCATAATACAAATGGCAGCATCCCATGGACTCTTCGCAGGGGCGAGATGACACTGTAATCATAGCCTCTGGCCCGTCTCCTCCTTTTCACCTGAGGGCACCCAGTCAGCCAAGAACAAGTCAGTCACTGGTTCTTTCCTAGACATGTTGGCTAGTCTCAGAATCACTGAAGACTGATGCTGAAATACAGCATCGACCTGGGACACTGTCAATCCTGCTCTGCATCATTATGCTCAAGGTTCATATGAAGAAGCTGTCAGTAGTTTACATTTATACCTGACTCAGAATCATTACAAATTTCTTATTTCTAAAACAATCAGTGTGCATCACTTGGGTGATATTAGCACAATTCTCAGTTTTAAAGTTACAAGAAGTAGCAATGGATGTGACATGTTATAAATAGCATGGTGACATAGGTTGCGTGCTAGGTGCTGGATGGCTGGGTGTTCAACGCTCTTTGGTGTTGTCTGTTCTGTGATGGAGGAAAGCCTCCTCCAACAGCAGATTGTGAATTCTACTATGACAGCAGAATTTCAGTTGGTCATAGCGTTTTCTCTGTGCCTCCATGAAACAAAACACATAAACCTGACCACAAACCTCATTTATAACCAAATGAAATTGCTAACACCAACGCAATAGTTACTTCGTTGGATTTCTGCTCCTTTTAAGAAGTGCTAGGGAAAACCCAGATCACGTATGATAATGGAGGCTAGTCTCAGAATTCAGAAGAAGATAGAGCCACGTGCCCTTCTGTAAGATGTGATCAGACAGCCAACCTGTAATGTTCTTTAAAATGACAAAATTTCACATAATTATGAGACACTTTAAAATCCTAATTATGGATACAAACTGAGGTTTCTTTTCTTGTCTGGCCCCTGTATTGGACACTAAACTCTTCCTCTTTGCAGTATTCTGGCTGCTAAGTACAGTTGTAGGATTACACGTGGGGCTAACTTTTCTTACAAGTATTCAGGAGACAAAGAGCTTAATGTTGGCATTAAACTTTAACAAAAAATAAATATCTTCAGGAGAATTATGAGCTCCTTGTACTCAGGTCAGCTTTTATAAGTTTATATAAATTAATATCTGAATGTACTCAAGATTTTCTTGAGAATCTCACACATTTGTTTCTTATAATATCTATTCCTGTGGGGAAATGAAGTTTTCTTTCAGATGAACGCATAAGCACAATCTGGATCAAGTTCCTAATTCTTAAGTCTCTATGCTATTTGTAGGCCTAGGTTGATTTCATTTCCCCCAACACTCTTCTTTAATTTTAGCATCCATTTGAATCACTGGGGGATTTTGTTCAAAATGCATGTTCCTTTTCAGTAGGTTTGAGGCATAGATTCTGCGTTTCTACTGTAGGAGTGGTGCAGGCAGTGCTGACCCATGGGCACATTTGGGTTGAAAAGCCTTTTTTTTTTTTTTTTTTTTTTTTTTTTCTGTGATGCAGGGGATTGAACCCAGGGCCTTATGTATGTGAGGCAAGCACTCTACCAATTAAGTCTGCACTCTACCAATTGTTTGCTTCCCTGAGATCTACAGTGCTCCTGAGCAGAACAAAGGCTGTAGGCATTCTGTAAGGGAGCATGGATTCTAAGATTTTTTTTTTTTTTTAACCAGTTTTACTTCTTTAAAAATGAAATGCAGGGGCTGGGGATGTGGCTCAAGCGGTAGCGCGCTCGCCTGGCATGCGTGCGGCCCGGGTTCGATCCTCAGCACCACATACAAACAAAGATGTTGTATCTGCCGATAACTAAAAAATAAATATTAAAAAAAAATTCTCTCTCTCTCTCTCCTCTCTCACTCTCTCTTTAAAAAAAAATGAAATGCATTGAGCACTTTGCTACTTTTAATTTTAAATTCCTATGATAAACTCTTAATGAGATGAATTACTACATTATCATTGAGAAGACTCATAGAAGTAAACACGAGTGCTTTAAACTTGTACCACAATTACGTTATTAAATCCTGACTTTTATACTAGAATCCTGATCAGACCAGATCGCAAACATAGGAAAAAAATCATTTATTTTTTCTGTTCCAAAGATCACAATGCCTACTTAAAGTCAAATAGTCGAATATATGGCAGGCACCATATATATACATTTACATTCACAAAAACACTCTTTCCCTCACAGACATAGAACAATCTTCCATCAACATTTTAGTAGGGTTTAATGCTCCCACAACTTAATTTGTGATGATATTTAAGACATATTCAAGAACTCAGGCAACATGACTTAGGTACTCTGCTTTTAACCACTGTGATTGAAATATTGTTATTCTCCCCTTCCAAGAGCTTAGGTTGAGATGTGTCACATCTGTGGTATACATTTCTACTGCATGAAATTCAGATAAATCCTTATAGCTATTGAAATCCTTATTGCTTTCACATATTGTCAGGGAATATAACTACAAAACCAGGTTGATTGAAACAGAATGGAATGCTTTTAAAATGTCTTAGACATATGCCTTCCTGTGGGAATTTATGGAGAACTTTAGGTTTGTACCACCTTGTGGCCATAATGAAAATCTGTAAGATTATTTGAAAGAGCTGTAAAAGCTCCTTTACAACTTAGTTCTGGCTACATGTGCATAATATTTGCAGATGTTTAATTCTTTGGGGGTTGTGCTGTGTTGCTCTGTATATCTTTGCTGTCCTATGGAATAATTACCCTTAAAGTTAACACATTCTCCATTTTCATACTCAGGGTCATGAAATCTCACATCATTTTTCTAAATCATAGTAATTTGGACTCTGAGCCGTACTGACTAGAGTAGGTGGGGACATGTGAGTTGCCTTTCTTTCTCCAAGAACCCACAAGAATTCTAGACATTTAGAGTTGCCTGGAAGTTAGGAGTAGGTTCTGCTGGGAGCCTTGGTGTTGGCCATTATTGGAATCCAACCTTCTGTTGAATGTTGTGTTCATGGATGCTGACCTTCCACTTTTTTTTTTAAAAAAGGTGTTTTTATCAGTGCTTTACAGTTACACCAAATAGTGGGGTGCCTTCCATCATGAACAGGCCATGAAATATCTCTGAGAGAAATTCCAGAGGCCGTGCACTATACCAGAGAGAAGACCCTACAACCATCTTCAGACTGATAGTGCTCAGAGGCCAGTGTCCATGGCCATCTGTGGTCACCAAGCCATGCACAGTGAATAGACACATGGGTTTCTAACACTTGTAGAAATACAAGAAAATTCAAAACTATAAGAATTTTAGGAAAAGTTGCCCTCTTTTCTCCAGTCTTAAAGCAGTATCCTCAATTCCAGCTCTATGACCCCCTAGTTTGATCCTCTTAATAGGACCTAATTCTCAATACAAAGTGTTACTAATGTGCTGGGAAAAAAACTTATAACTCAATCTTCCAATTCATAAATGCTGGGATGAGAGGAATATTGCACATGAGTATAGAGGAGCATTATCTATTTAATCTTTAAGCATCTTCAGGATCAAGATCATCTAGAAATCAGTATGAAGATAAACTCTCCCTGTCCTGTATCCATTCTTGAATTCCAAAGTGATCAGAAGCTCCAGGAAAGAGACGGGGCATATTGGTGAAAGATCGTGGTCCCCAGACTACTCACTGTAGCCCCGTGTCTTTGCACAAATTTCTTACCTTCTCTTCATCATCATCCCTGGTCTTGGAGATGTTGAGAGAATTCAGTGAGTTGGTACTTGTGATGTGCTTACATGTGTGATGCGTGACAAGTGCTCAATAAGCATTACCTGTCATTTAAAATTTTGTTTCATACATCAACATAAAAGGACATTAACTTTGTAAACATTACTTTTGATGACAAAAAGGATGGATATTCCTTTGGGTAGTCTGGGCACTGGAAAACTTTCAGTTTTTTCATTTTGAAGACAAAATATTTCCCTTTTGAATTCCTGCGTTAAGCAAATTAAGGGATCCTTCTCTCTCAGCTTGAGAGAAAGAAGCAGTAGAATGGTACCTTTGGTGTTAAGCTATTTTTCTGAAATTACTCGGGCACAGCGTGTGCCCAGGTGTCTCTGGCAGCTTGGCCTGACTTCCCCTGAACATCCATCAAGGACCATGGGAGTGCCCACGCGTGCTTGTCAAGTTGGTCCTGTGGTGCCTTGCTTTTTCGAAATGTTAGCGGAAAATGAACAGAACAAATGAAAATGTGCAATTAATTATTTCTTTCTTCTTGAATATATTGCTTTTTTCCCCTTCAATTGAGAATTTGAAAGTAACTTTATATTCCACTTTTTGTAAATTTTAAATGCCTCTGTTATTTCTCTCCATGGTTAATTTGAATTTGTATGAGGTACAACATATAAAAAACTTCATAATATTTTTGGGTTAATTACAGTTTTAGATTAAGTAAGGAATTTTAAATTTTTGAAATATTTATTTAGAATATTTAAAATAATGTTTGAATAATATTTGAAATGGCAACTAACATTGCCATTGGCTTGAAGCTACGAGATGCCCTAAAATTATATGGTTTCTACTTTAAGCATTTTCCTAGTATCAGACTAGATTATGACTGAACATGAGTTATAGTTTACTAATGTGGTTGGAATGTTTTTGAGTATCCACCCAGGATTTTAAAAACTCTAAATAAAATAAAATTATTTCCCAATGGTCTTTTCAGGGAAGATAACTTCAAGATGAGTTAAGTGTCCCACAACACATGTCTACCTCACATCTCTTATCTTTCATTTTTTTGCGTAATGGAGAAATATAATGTGTTAGAAAGGCACTCCTGTTCCTCGTCCATTTAGAATGCCATTTAGTTTATTCTAAAGTCAAATGGTTTTTACAAGTACAGGTAGTCATTTTACTCTTTACTTAAATTGCATTAGTTTTTGTTTGTATTTATGTGTTCCATGTGCCTCAGGTCTGATTTATACAGTAAATAATACTGTTCTGTGACATTTCAGTAACATCAATCGATCTTTGGGTTTGCATTCCATTTATTCAATAGAATAAACAGAAGTATATTTCAGTAGTATGTTGGACAGCAGTAAAAGTACAATCTGATCAAAATGGAAGAGAGTCACCGGTATTCACAAGGACACAGTCCACAAGTCCTATCTGTTTTCTCAAGACCTAGCAAGGTGGATCCTACTCATTTAGTTCTTTATCATACATGTATCACACATGAGATTCTTTCTCTTAAATTACTTTTCATATTTTATTTGCCTGCCTTAATATGTTAATGTCCTGTGAAGGACAGTCTTAATTTTAAAAACTTTTAAAGCCGAATAATATGCAACCTTCATTTTGTGTACTTAAGTAAATTCTCTTTGCCAAAACAAAGCAAAACCGTACACCATTTCTGTCTTTAAAGGGTATGATTAAAATCTAATGGAATTAAATTAAAAATCAGATGAAATGTTTCCTAAATTGCCAAGGAAAGTATGCTCATAAAGGTTCTATGACAAAGAGAAATATCTCTGTTATTTTAAAAATTTGAGCATTTATGTGAAAACATTTATCATGTGTTTTTAAAAGAATATCCTAATGTCTTAAATTTTTTCTTAAAATTAAAAAGTGCATAGAGACTGAAATGACTGGTTATACTTAGCTGAGGTTCAGTTTGAGGGATCTTGAAATTCTACTGACTTTCTGGAAGCACCTTTCCATTTTCACATCCCACTTGATATCTCAAAATATTTTAGTGAAGTGTTTTAGATAAAATTCCAGCAGAATTATTTTTGGATGATGTATAAAGGTAATTCATATCTCTAGATGCAAACTTGAATAGCAGCTTTGAGATTTTCTAGTTGGAAAAGAAATGTGAAAAAAATATAATTTTAGGGCTTATTCCAGCAAGATTTCTTTATCAATATCCTCATCAATAAATGGGATGAACTCAAAATAAAAAGCTTCTTCTCAGCAAAAGAAACACTCAATGAGGGAAGAGGGAGTCTACAATTTGAGAGCAAATTTTTGCCACATGCATGTCAGATAGAGCACTAATCTCCAGGATACATAAAGAACTGAAAAAAACTTAACATCAAAAAACAAACAAACAAACTCAATCAATAAATGGGCTAAGGAGCTGAACAGACACTACTCAGAAGAAGATATAAATTCAAACAACAAATATATGAAAAAATGTTCAACATCTCTAGTAATTAGAGAAATGCAAATCAAAACTACTCTAAGATTTTATCTCATGCCAGTCAGAATGGCAGCTATTAAGAATACAGACAACAATAAATGTTGGCAAGGATGTGGGGGGAAAGGCACACTCATACATTGCTGGTGGGACTGCAAATTGGTGCAATCAATCTGGAAAGCAGTCTCTCCAGACTGCTTAGAAGAAATCTCTCCAGATTTCTTAGAAAACTTAGAATGGAACCATCATTTGACCCAGCTATCACACTCCTCAGTCTATACCCCAAATCAGCATACTATAGTAATGTAGTCACATCAATGTTTAAAGCAGCTCAATTCACAATAGCTAAACTGTAGAAGCAACCTAGATGCCCTTCAGTAGATGAATGGATAAAGAAACTGTGGGTGTGTATACACACACACACACACACACACACACACACACACTGGAATATTACTCATTAAAAGAGAATAAAATTCATTTCTCTCCTTGTTTGTTTTCCCATTTCCCTCACAACCTCTTATATGTAATTTTGTATAACAATGAGGGTCTCCCTCCATTTCCATGCAATTTCCCTTTTCTCCCCCTTTCCCTCCCACCTCATGTCTCTGTTTAATGTTAATCTTTTCTTCCTGCACTTCCTCCCTGCTCTGTTCTTAGTTGCTCTCATTATTAAAAAATAAAAATGAAAAAGAAGAAAATATAAAGTTAAATATATTTCATCAATTTAATAATAAAAGAAAATACAGTCCATGCAAAAAAAAAAAAAGAGAATAAAATTATGGCATTTGCAGGTAAATGAATGGGCTTGGAGAATATTATGCTAAGTGCAGTAAGTCAATCCCAAAAAACCAAAGGCCAAATGTTCTCTCTTATAAGTGGATGCTAATCCATAATGGGGGGGGGCATGGGAAACATGGAGTAGCTTTGATGGGGCAGAGGGGAGGGAGGGGTCATGGGTGCAGGAAAGGTGGTGGAATGAGATGGACATGCATGACTGCACATATGGTTCAATGCTACAACCAGAGAAATGAAAAGTCGTGCTGCAATTGTGTACAATGGAAAAAAATGCTGAATGTACACTTCTTCAGTCCCTTGAAGAAGGATAAGAGAAGTAAAAACAATGTTGGTGGTGGGTGGCTTTCTTGAGTATATTTTACACAGAAGAGGAAGCATGTCTTGGTGGTTAGAGCAAGAACACTGGAACTGTCTCTGTCAGATTCAAATCTCCCTTCCACTCCTTGTTAACCATGTGAATTTGGGCAAGTTACTTGGCTGTGCTATGTCTTGGCTTCATCAGCTGTTATATGGGGTAATAATCACCACCCCTTCCTTGTAGGTTTTTTTATGAGGACTAAAGGAAATGATGTCATACTGTGCACAATGAAAGTGTTTGCTAAGTAAATAAAAATACCAAGCAGAGACCTTAGAGCTTTACCTTTTACTTCATTTATTTATTTCAGTGACACCATGAAATATGAGTGATTTTCACTTCAATTTTACATATGAAGGAATTTAGATAAGATGCTAAGTACTGTCCTGAATTGCACAGCTGCTGTGTTTTGGGGCTTGAACTCAGACTGTCTCTCAGTGTTGCTTACTATTGCAGCAACTTTGCCTTATTAGTAGTTTACTATCCAGCTGGCAAGACTAAATAGGTTTAAATAACTCTGGAAAATCTTGGCAGTTAGCTTCAGAGAAGACTACATAGCTTGAATGGAAATTGAGATAGGCTTTAGAACTTAAGTGGATGTTTACTATTTGGATGCGTGTGGGATATTTAGATTTGGGGAAACAAATCGTAAGAGAAGATATTAGGAATGGGATTGACATGGTATGTCCAATGTGCATTATTTAGGGAACATAGCTTGTCTTCTGGTTTCTCCTAGTGAAGAGATGTAAGGTAGGGAGAGTCATGTTTTGCTTTAACATATAGTGGTTCTAAACCAGTGGACAATTATGTCCTTCTCAGCCTATTGGATAGTATCCAGAGACATTTTGTTTGTTAAAATTGGGGATTCCTACTGACATCCAGCAGGTTGAAGCCAGGGATAGCATTTCAGAGCCAAGAATTATCCAGCTCCAAATGTGAACAGTGCCAAGATGGAGAACTTCCATTTTAATGAAAAATAATTATCTAAAGTAGAGTGGAATCCAAATATAACTCAGTCCACATAGCTACAATGAATAATATAAATAAATTGCCATGTTTTATCATACTGCATGAGAATTTCTGGAGAATTATTCTATCTGTGTAACCTAAAAGATTCTAAGATTCTAAGAAACATCCCTAGATTAAATATAGTTAATACATTCCAAGCACAGATACTTATTACAAAGATATTTTTGTTTTCTTCCAGACAGGTATTACAGAGATTAAGGAAGATGATAATAGAAGCAACAACAAATATTTCAGTTGTGTTTTAAACCTTCATTTAGCTATGTTTTTCCAGTTTCTGCTCTTTCAGCAAATCCCAGGGATTGCCTTCAGTGTCCATAGTCATATAATTCCAATTTTGAGCCCTTTCTAGAAGCAGCAGAGGCCACTACCTGTAAACATACCCTCTGAAGTTCGGCCTGTTCTTGGGAGTTATTTTTTAAGGAAAGTAAATTGAAATTCAGGATTTTTTTTTTCCATTCAATACTTGGAAATGAAAGTTAAATACCAGAACTCTTGGAGAAAATGCCTCACACTGATTTATATTAAAATATAAATAAGTGGAGTAAGGACAAAACCTCCAATGGTTGAGACCTGTTACTGAGGAGTAAATGTTAGGGAGCAGAGACTATTGTGCCTTGCACAAGGGTCCCCTGTACCACAGCATTGCTCAGGATTAGCCCCGCCTCTGTTCCCTCAGTAATATTTACTATATTTCTGTGAGGTTTAAATTTATGCTTAACTCTTGGATATAGTAGTGAATAGGAAGAATATGGTCTATGCCATTGTGTAAGGTATTGTTTAACAGAGGCAAAAATAGGCAAGAATTGTCAACATTGGCCTATTTGATAGAGCAAAGAGGTTCTTGGCTTCAGAAAGACTGGATACATCCTGTTTGACTCACTTAATGCCTCTGAGACTTGTGTTTGTGTTTTCTTCGTAAATTTGATGGTATTAGGAATGCCAAATCAGCAAGTTGAAGTTGTATGTGGAATTATTTATATTTCATGCAGATGTATATAGATGAAGCCTCTACAGAATGTGATTTGTAGTTGCCGGTTTTATCCATCAGAAAACAAGACAACCAAATATTTTCTTAGGAAAGTATGGACGAGATAAGGAAAGAATGAAGAGAACATCTCATTCCCCTTCTCCCTCAACTGTACAGTCCTTGGACCCTTATCGTGCATAGTCTCGGGACAAGAACAACGACTTAAATGACTTTTAGCCATCAGCATCAGAAGCAAACAATGATACATACGTACAAGTCAAAGAACAGCCCTGTTCTTTTGGCAGAATGAGAATGTTTCTGCCATCAGTATGTGTCAATTTCAGGGATGTTTCTGGGCCTATATGTGGACTTGCAAGGGTGATGTTCCACTGTAATGGAGGGGGCCACTGATTGGAAGAGAATCCGGGCTTTGGTGGCATGGACCTTTTGAAGTTTTTTTCACCATGAGTAGGTCTGACTTCATAAATTGGGGTGACAGTATGGGAAGTGATTTAAAAACAAACAATCACAAGATTATGTTAATTGCCCAGGACAGAAGTGTTGCTTAGTTGAGCTGGGGTACTGATATTTTGAATGGAATGAGGAATCAGATGTCAGAGCCATTTTAGAAGTGTTAAAGCTAAAACATGGAGACAGACTGGATGTAAGGACTCTGGAGAAAAAGAGAATGACTCTCGAGATTTTTAGCTCTCACTGCTAGAAATTTTAGTACCAATAAATAAATAGGAGAGTTAGGAATAATAGCACAATTTACTTTTAGCTCTTTGTTTCATGTTGCTTTATTTGTGTTTTGGTTTGTATGTAGGGAAAAAATAATGAAATAAAAATTTTCATATATCTTGTTTGTATTGTGGGCCACATAGCAGTAAGAGGACAATACTGAGTATTTTTAAGACTATATAAAAAACTGATAATTCTCTTACATGTTATTCTATAAATGTCAATACAGATTAAAATGGTGAGCAAAAGAAACCAGTCCCAGAAGTATATACTGATGTATACTTTACAAATTGATTTTACTTACATGAAGATAAAACTTAAGCAAACATATTCTATGCCGATAGAAGGCAGAGTGGTTGTCACTCTTGTTGGGGAGGCTGAAAGAGTTTGAGGAAAGATGCCAAAGTGCTGGTAATGTTCTTTATTTTTAATTGAGTGATGGTGTCATGATGAATTCAGTTTATAAAAATTCAGCAAGCTAGACGGTTACAATCTGTCAACTTTTCTTCCTGTATTTTTTCCTTCAGTTAAAATATTTACATTTATATATATATATATATATATATATATATATATATATATATATATATATTTTTTTTTTTTTTTAAGATTCATGAATTTACAGTGGTACTGGTCATCAGTATTCTAGGGTTTAGGCGGCAATTCAGTTAGCTTAGAACATGGGTATTGAAAGGTTAGCAATCCTAAAGATGCCATAAATTTTTCATGTTTAATTGCTGTTATCACTAAATCGTTAATGCTCCCAAAGAGTCGCCACATTTGTGAATAGTATTAAGAGACATTTCTTTCACCAAATAATTATCAGTTTTTGGTCTTCACTGTGGCATTTCTAGCTTGGTAATAATTGATGTGTAACATTTGAATATCATCAGCCCATCACCTTAAAAAGGTTGCAAACCAAGGTGCACACCCACCTTTGCTTTATTCTTGAATTTGTCTTCATATAACACTTGAAAATGTACTTAGTGGCTAGAGAGGAACAGAAGTGACTAGGTGGATTGTCCCTAATCTTGTCTACAGGCATAATCATGCCTGCCAGAAGGCCAAGAAGCCTGTTAATGTCTTCAAGCCACAATGTTTCTGTGGGAGCTATTATACTATTGTTCTGTAGTTTGTTCTGATATTAGTCTTAATTATGCTTTAAGCCTTTGTTTTTCATATGTGTGTAAAAGAATCCCCTGATTAAGTTGTTGAAAATGCAGATTTTCAAGCCCATGCCGAAGAATAAGATTGTAGAAGACTGAATTTCAATGTTTTTATTGTGGTGCCCAGAATCTAATCCAGGGTCTTGGGCATCCTAGGCAAGTGCTTGACCACTGAGCTGCATCCTCAGCCCCCCATTTGCATTTTTTAAAAAAAGTTTTATTTGTTCTTTTTAGTTATACATAACAATAGAGTCTATTTTGACATATTTATACAAACATGGAGTATATCTCAATTTTCATTTTTCAAGCATTGCAGATGATTCTGGGAAGGTAATTCAGTAGACTAAAATGTGAGAAGCTCTGTATTTAGCACACCATCACTGGGTCATAGCTCTTCAGAATGCTGATATTTTGAGTATGCATTTGAGGGCAGTTCTCGCTTGGGGATTTTTTTGTTGTGATTGTTATTATTTATTGTAAGACTGGTAGCACATGACTGGTCATCCATATTACAGAGTTTAAGTTACTGAGTGTGGTGGAATTGAGAAAGCAAATGAAGAATATTTAGAAGAGTGTAATTAAGAGTTTGAAGCTTCCATTATTTCCTATCATGAATCACAAAACATATTACTTGGGCAAAGCTGAAATGACAGATCGACCTGTTATTACTTTGGGCAGGCACTCCTTAAACTACTGAAGTTTATGAGTAAATTTTACAACCCTCGAATTCTGAAGCTATTTCTGGTGCATGTAGTTTCATGTCATCTTTATGGGAATAAAAAAGATCTGCATCCCACACCCCCATCGTTTTTGTTTGTGAAGGTTTAGATAAAAGAATGAGATGTAAGAGATTCTGCCCACACATTACCTCTTTGCTTCACCACCTGTTTTGCTGGAAATAGTCAAGGTGAGGCCCAGTTAGTATCTCAATAACCACTTGCCCCTTAGGCATTAATTCACAAAGCCAAATAGTAAATATGTAGGAGGAAAAAAAATCATTTTCTACATTTCAGTACTTCTTCTTCTTCTTCTTCTTTTTTCCTTAATACATTTCTAGGAACTTATCTAAAGCACTGGGCTGAGTATTTCCTGTCAAATGGACTTTCCTTCTTCAAAACTTCTAATTCTTTTTGTGACCTTGCCAATGCTGATTATAGATTGACAGAGAAAGTGAGCTCAGATATCTAATACCATCATCTATTTTTAGACTAGGCTTTTAAAACTGCTTTTCATCCTGTAATGTTGACCATGGCTACAGTTTTGCTTCTTAATTTGCAAAGGTTAGGATTGGCCAAGATTGCTGTATCGAGTTTGCAGCTATGAGTGCTTCTCCAAACCTCTGTCACCCTCTGACATCTTAACTTTAAGGTCTCTTGCTGAAGAAGCAACAGGAGAAATTAGGAAAACTGTCCCTCTTGACCATTATTTTAGGATACTGACTTTATTTGAAAATAAAAATAAATACAAAGAGTAAAAAATGATGGCGTTAAACTGGATTCCAATTCTTAAAAAAGTCTGTTGGTGTTTTGACAGATAAACATGCTTCAGGTATCTTCTTTTTTATGGTCTTTATCATTTTGATAGAGTTAGGATGTGTTACAGTATATCCCCATTGAGAGTCCTAAGCTGGCTGAGAAGATAGTTTTATCATGGATTGACACATGTCCCTTTATTTTGCTGCTATTTTTTCCTATCTGGTTCCTTCCAAGGAACTCTTTGCTTCCCCTTCTTTGTGTGGTCTAAGAAAACCTGTCCTCCTTCTTCCTCAGAGATTCAAATAAGCATCAAGCCTCAAGGGGCAATTGCCCCACCTACTATTTGACCTAATTTGTATGTAATGGGCTGAGTGACTGAGCTACTAGTCATGGGGTAGTGTATCTGCTTGTTTCCCATTACCTTGCTTTTAAAATTTGCATTTGACTCACTTTCATAGTCCAAATTTGCAGGTTAGGGCTCAACTCCTTATCAAAGTCAAATTACTTTTTGATGGACAGTTTCCTAGCGTTTAGAGAGCACTTATTTGTTGAAGGAATGGCATACCTCCCCTGCCTGCAGAGTTTTAATATTCTGGATGGAATTTTCTTGCCTTTGATTTTTCCTAATATTTCTGGGAAAGTGAGAAAGAACCAGCCCCATGGCATGGAGGAGCTGTATATAATTTTTTCTTATGTTTAATCTGAAATATTAATTGAATATTCTAAAATTACATATATTTACTTGTACTCCAGAAGGGAAAACATGGTCTTTTTTATAATCTTCTGCCATCTGCCATCCCAAATGTGTAGTTTTATTTCTGGTGCAGTCCTGAGCACTGGAGATGTTGCAGAAACATGGCCAAGAAAAAGGAGCAACCATCTCCTGATGGCAGATATAGAAGAACCTCTTTTTGGCCCATTTTCCCCAACCAGCCTTCTTTTTGTATTATAGTTTGTCTTTCATGGTCCTGTAGAGAATATAAGCATCAAGTTAGAAACTGAAACAATTGCCTATTTCTCTAAAATATCAAACGTGTGACTAGATATGGCCCATACCAATGTCAGACTACTTACAAATGAAGATTCTTCGTTCCACTGTAGGTGTGCTGATTATGGGTCTTGGGGAAGGAGGATCAGGACTCTGTTTTTTCACCGGGCAAAGTGGTTCTCACTTTGGAGACCCTTGACCAATGAGCTCCAGACTGGAAAATTTAATAAATGACAGTTTTGAATGCTGGTATTCCATTTGCAGATATTCCTACTTTCAGTTTTTTTAAATGCACAATTTAAAAGAATCTGATGACTATATAGAAGAACTATGAGTAGTATTTAAAAAATTAAGTGAAGGGTATTGATTTTCTTACTAGATGGCCATAGTTGTTGAAGCACAAGGTATATTAAAAATAAAATTTTACTTTGAGAACTAATATTTAGGAAGCCATTATTTCTGTTTTTCCTTTGCTTTCACTTCTTGTGTTGTATTTGTGTGAACCTAGGTACCACTTTCTCTCTCCCTCTGTCACCTCTTTTGCTCATTTTCTTCTTACTTTCTCTCCCTTCTCTCCTTTTTTCCAAAACTCCATGTGCAGCTCCTCATTCCATAGCAATCCATACCTCCTGCTCTTCTTGTTCCCCAGGAGCAAGATGTCTTCCAAAGAACATTGCTGAAGTCAGATGACTCCAGCAAGTTGAAGATCTTGCTCTGGTACTTAGTAGCTGTGTGACGCGGTTATATTGTACATCTCTCAGTTCTTGTTGCTTCAATACTAAAATAAAGTACTTCCCTTACAGCAATCCTATGGGGTTTAAATGAGACTAAAGTATGCACAGTGCTTAACACAGCTTCTAGTAGCCATCTCTTAGTTATTGGTTTTTGCGCTTATTAATTAAAATGACCATGTAAGAAAAAATGTGTTAAACAAAAAAGTCAAGTCCTTGAATTAGAAGACCTTCACTATTACTACAGTTGCTTTCCATTGCTAGATCCTGAAGATAGGATCCTTGCCCTCAAGGTGTTTATAGTCTTGTAGGAAAAGATAGATGCATCATTCCACCCATAAACTATAGTGTGTACAATGCTGTAAGATGGTAAAGGATTTGGTGGAATCACTGAAGAAAGAATGTGGCAAGATATATTAATAACAACAAGTTATGAACGAAGAATTTCATTTTTGTTTCCTCATTTGTGTTTACTGCCCCATAGTTGACACTCCAGATCCCTATGTGGAACTTTTCATCTCCACGACCCCTGACGGCAGGAAGAGAACAAGACACTTCAATAATGACATCAACCCTGTGTGGAATGAGACCTTTGAATTTATTTTGGATCCTAATCAGGAAAATATTTTGGAGGTAGGTAAATCATCTGGGGGTTCTTAGAAGGCCATCCTTCATGTAGAGAGACATGCTTCAGTTTGTTCTCCTGTTCCCTTCTTTAGCCTCAGTTAAGTGATGGGACTCAAGCTGGCAGCAGGGTAGACCACCTTCTAGATGTGCCATCAAGTCTTATGAGCATCCAGTGGGGAAATTCAAGATGCTGAATGAGGGTGGGGAGACTTCTATCCTTCTCCCATACTTGGGAGAAAATTTATTTTCTGTTATCAGGAAGGGAATTCTTTGTACAACAGAATAAAGATATTTCAATAGCCTTTAAAATAAGATAAAATAGATTTTCCACCAAAGAAAATTATGTTGATTTTTAAAAAATGTTTGTTCCTTTCTCATTTCAAAATAGGGAATTAAGTTTCATTTTTTAAAACATTACAATTTAATGGAACAACTAGGGATATATAAAAAAAATCTTTGTTATTTAATCAGAAAATATAGTATTCAGAAGAAGAAGAAAGTATTGTTAGAAGTTGATCTTGAGGACCTCAGGGGACTGGGGGCATGGCTCAGTGATGGAGTTTTTGCCTCTCACGGGATGGGCCAGGGCTCGGGTTCAATCCCTAGAACTGGAAAAGAAAGAGATGAGGACCTCAAGGGACAGTTAACTGTCATTTGAAAACTTTCATTTCCTATAAACATCAGTAGAGATTTTAGACATAATTTCCAAAGATCCCCAGGAAACTTTACGTGTTCTATCTTTTGTTTTATAGGTCACGTTAATGGATGCCAATTATGTCATGGATGAAACTCTAGGAACAGCAACATTTCCTATATCTTCCATGAAAGTGGGAGAGAAAAAAGAAGTTCCTTTTATTTTCAACCAAGTATGTAATGCAGCAGAATTTTTTTAAACCTAATGTCAGATAAAAAAATCTATTTGTTTTAGAAATCTGGGTTAGTGCTTTTAAAATTGTATTAATTTATTTATAGAATTTTTAGGTTTTTTTTTTTTTTAACTTTTTAGTTCCTGTCCGAAACTTTTCTTATTCTGATACTTATAAATGTTGGTTGAGGTACTACTCTAAATGCTACTGAGACATTATTATGGTTTGGCTATGGAATTCCCCACAAAGGCTCATACATTATTGAGGGCTTGGTCCCTAATGCAGCAATGTCCAGAAATGGGAATTTGGGGATGTATTTGGATCATGAGTGCTGTGACCTCTTTAATGGATGAATCCACTGAGGGATTCATTGTTGAATGGATTATTGGGAGGTGGTAGAAGCTATAGGAGGTAGGACCTAGTTGGAGGGAGTGGATACTTGGGGGTGTGTTCTTGGGGACTCTGTCTTGTCCAGGCCCTTTCCTCTCTCTCTGCTTCTTGGCTGCCATCATGTGAGAAGCTTTCCTCTGCCACAGCCCTCTGCCATGATGTTTTGCCTCTCAGTCCTAAAGCATTGGAACTGGCAGAGCATGGACTAAAACCTCTTTGCTCCTTTAAGTTGTTTTCTCAGATGTTTTATAACAGCAATGAAAACCTAACATAGGCATTAATCTCTTTGCTTGTTCAAACAATAACATCAAGATTAAGCAATATCTTGAACTACATCTCTGGGCCTATGCAAATCATTTGGGATGATAAAGGGAGGTACAAAATTTGAGAGGAATAACAATGAGTCAGAGAGAGAGAGGAAGAGAGAGAGGAAGGAGGGGAGAATGACTAAGAACAAGTAGCAAACTCAAAGAAAAATTCTGGAAAACCCAAACTCTTCTAAAATTACTTATTACTATATTATATGTGTATTTACTATTATTATAAACACACATAAATTTGCTATTTACGTATATTACAACAAAGTAATCCTATATGGAGGAATAGTTCTATCTCAAATAATTCTAAAATAATTAAGGCTAAAGCAGTGAAGCATCAGAATGGATGATGTTCCAGATTAATTGTTATCTTTGTATTTACAGGTTTGCTAGATTTTTAAAATTTTTATAATTATTTATGAATAATAAAAACTTAGGATAATTATTTATACGGAAAAAACTCACTGGGTTTTGAATTCTATCAGAAACTAACTTGGGAGTTTATAGTGAGAAATGAAACTTGTGGGTAGACCAGCATGTGGAATGTGAAAGGCTGGTGAACATGTCGAGGTCTTCTTGTTGGAAGAGACACTGGCTTTGGTCAGCCTTGGACTGACTGCGGGTGCTTCATCCACTCATAAAACCTGCCTGTCCCTTCACTCTCACCTCCTCCATGTTGCTTCCTGTTACCACACCAGATGACCCATCCCCACTTCATTCCCCATGGTAATTATCTGTGGTGTTCACTGGGACTCAAGTTTCCATCTTCCTGCTGTGAATTAAAATCCGATAGGTCAGGAAACCTGAAAGGCTGGGTACACATGCCCAGAGTTAATACACGGCTTATGCTTGTGGAATAAATGGGGACCTATTCAGGAACCACCTGAAGCCCAGAGGGGTCTTCCCTCACCCTGCAGGCTGGTCACCCAGGTACTTTGAGGACATGCTACTACTCTACCTTTCGGTAACTCCTGTGCATTGCCAAGAGGTACCCTCCTCACATTCCTGCTGTCACTTTTAAAGCGATTTCATTGACTCATGTCATAAACATTTGGTAAAGACCTCCCATGTACCCGCCATTGTGTTTGGGCAAGGAATGTAAACAACAATGTATAGGAAGTTCTTCCTTTAGTCGTCCTCAGCTGGGGTGGAAGTGACAGTAAGGGTTGAAATGAGAAGTCCCAGAGAGGAGGCCCACCCCACGTGGTAAAAACAATTTACCAAGCAGTGAAATAGATATTGGTAAGGTGTGTGTAGAGTGCAGGGAGGAGACAGAAAAAGAAAGAGCATGCAGTGTGGGGAGGCCCAGGGTGGCTGCATATTAGTGGATGATTTTGAACAGGTTAAGCAGGGAACCTAAAGGTTAACACTTTAATCCGGCCTATTTGTTTAAATCCCATCTCTGTCACTCATCCTGTTATTAGTTAACTCCTCTGTACCTCACTTACTCATCTGTAAAATGGAGATAATATCTTATAGGGGAGTCATTACTAAAATTGTTATTTAATAGCCATTAAATAAGTTAAATTTATTTATATGTAATATATTCATGTAATGATATATGAATATTAAATATGAATGTAATTATAATTTGATAAAATATATTATGTGCAATATAACTACATATTTTTATTTATTTTTATTTTGACCACTCTTTTTTTTCCAAGTCTCCCTTGCGTGTCACCCTTGCACAGACTATATACTTTTAAATCGTTATATATTAATTATGTAGTCATATATAATTCCCTTCCTAGGTTTATTTAGCACTAGTCACTATCACAATTTAGAAGAAGTATCTTTTACTTACTGAGCTTGCTTTTCATCTATTTCACTAAAAAGAATGTTAGTTCCACGACAACAGGGATTCTTACCTGTTCACTCCAAGCCTATGAGTGTCTACCAAATACTGGATGCTTAATAGTGTTTGTAAAATACATGAATGAATGTGCTTTCATCATTCTCACTGCACACATTGCCCATACTATACATTTGGCACTTAAAATTATCATACATAAGCCCTGAGCACTACTTAATGATATGCTAAGTGTTTGGGAGTCCACTATTTCTGCAACTTGCTCTTAAATGCATCCAAAATGCAAGATGGATTGATGAGTGACTAGATGGAGATATAGGCACAAGCAAATAGTGCAAAATGTTAATAGCAGGATGTACGTGTATTTTATTTAGAGACAGGGTCTCCCTGAGTTGCTTAGTGCCATGCTTTTGCTGAGGCTGGCTTTGGACTTGCAATCCTCCTGCCTCAGCTTCCTGAGCCGCTGGGATTACAGGTGTGTACCACCGAGCTCAGCTCATTGTATATTAAATGTTTATAATAACTGATTACAATATATAAATCCTGTATATGCTATAAGCATACATACATATAGTGCTTAGAACAGTGCCTGGCACAGTACATATTAAGTACTACATAAATGCTTTTTGCTTTTCTTTACTGTTGTTATACCTTGAGAAAAGAATAGGATTGCAGCAGGAAGAGAAGTAGTTATGAGCATTCCAGTCAGAAGAAATTGCAAAAGTGTGGCATCCTGAAAGAAGAAAGCAAGATGGGGCAGGGCCGGTTCAAGGGCTTGGCAGGTCCTCGGTGGGGAACCCAGGAGAAAGAGCACACACGTGGTCACAGGCTGAAATCCGCAGGCCTTACCCATTGCATGTTGCTAAGGGAAGGTTCTCAGTAAATGTTTGTTGTGGATTTTGTAAGCAAGGTGTAGCCTTTCCAAAGAAATTTTTTACTTTTCTGCACTTCAGTCCATAATACAAAAACTGATTTGAGAGAAGATATTGTGGAAAAAAAATGCAGTTCCTCTTCTTCTGTCATTTCCTTTGGTTAAGTATATAAGCCTCAGGCTTTACATAGGCTTTCCACATTCCTGCATTTAAAGTAGCTTACATAATTATTTTCTTTAATGCGCCTGAGAAAATCGTTGGCCAAACGTCTTTCCTTCATTACTCTGTGCCCAATAGTCCTTTCACATTTGTCTCTGAATGACAGTTCTTTCAGTTGGTGAGCTGTGGTGGTCCTTGGAAAATGATAGATGTGTGGAGGCTGAGTGGAGGGACCTGGGGTCTTCCTTCTGTCATGGGGGGTACCCTGTGCAGCCTCCCCAGCTCTGTCCTAAGTGGGCTGTCAATTCAACAACACTCAGAGCGGCAGAAAAACAGGTGGTAAGGGCCAATGGGAGAAGAGACTCAGGACTCAGTGGTGCTTCTGGCAATCTGGAAGAGAAAAAAGAAAAATTGGCTTTAGGGGAGGGAGAACAAATGCTTCAAGCCAAGACAATATTGAAAGTTGATAATACTAAGTCAACAGGGTGATCTCTCTGGCCAGGAGGCTGCTGGAGAATCCACGAGAGCCTCCAAATGGAGATGGCCAATTCCCAGGGGCCTGCTGTCCGCACTTACAGTAAAAACTAGGAATTTAGAGATTGGATTCTTATTTTGTTTTTTGTTCATAATCTTCCTCCAGATGTTTGAATTGGCATTTGTTTTCCCTGAGTCTTATTTTCATATTCTTTTAAAAAGAAGTTTTAGGTTAAATTATTTCTTAGCTTCTTTGGCATTTATAAAATTCCATGATCCAGAAAAATTACCTTATTTTCATTTGACTCTCTTCACCAAAAAGCTTTTAAATTTTTCCCATTTTACAGACACGAAAGCTAAATAATAATAATACAAGAATAGGAGTCTTTCATTTACATAGTGTTATGCAACTTCAAAGTACTGACCTGTCAGCAGCTTGTGTTATTTATTATTATGAAAAGAATGTGAACCTTTATTGGGCTGCTAAAACTTTGCTAGATATTATGAAAGTTGCAAAACTTTTCATTTCAAAAAACTGAAAATTTGTTTGGAAAGTGGATATTCCTCTGTCAACTGATAATGCAATAAGCAGTTCTACAATGTATCTGCTCATTAATTTATTTACTTAAGAAGTTTTTTTATTAGACACTTATTATGTTCCAGGCAATATTGTAGGTGAAGAGCAAACAGCAGAGGACATACTAGCAGCATCCTAGTTCCAGGGAAATCACATTCTAATTAGGGAGGGTAGAGAGGCAACGATGAGCCAAAGAACCATCACAGGACACCAGCTAGTAAAAAATACTGTGCGTACCATGCGTACCATGGTGCACACCTGGAAACTCAGCAGCTCATGAGGCTGAGACAAGAGAACTGTGAATGAGTTCAAAGTCAGCTTTAGCAACCTAGCAAGGCCCTATGCAACTCAGTGAGACCCTATCTCTAAATAAAAAAAATGAAAGGGCTGGGGATGTGGTTCGGTAGTTAAGCACCCTTGGTTTCAATTCCTGGTACCAAAAACAAACAACAACAACAACAACAAAAACTATGAAAAAATATACAATAGAGAGATGTAACAGAGAGAACAATTCGTTAGCAACTGAAGTTTGTATAGTCAGAGAAGGCCTCTCTAAAGTGTTAAGGGTTTTCCCCCAAGTTTTATTATTAATTTTTTCAAACAAAAAATTGAAGTATTTCTATAATGAACAACCATGTAACTGCTACATACATCCTGCAATTAACATTTTGCACTATTTGCTTGTATCTGTTTCTCCATCTAGTCACTCACCAATGCATTTTGCATTTTGGATGCATTTAAAAGCAAGTTGCAGAAATAGTGGACTCCCACACACTTAGCATATCATTAAGTAGTATTCAGGGCTTATGGGTGATAATTTTAAGTGCCAAATGAATAATATGGGCAATGTGTGCAGTGAGAATGATGAAAGCACATTCATTCATGTATTTTACAAACACTATTAAGCATCCAGTATTTGGCAGACACTCATAGGCATTGGAGTGAACAGGTAAGAATCCCTGTTGTTGTGGAACTAATATTCTTTTTAGTGAAATAGATGAAAAGCAAGCTCAGTAAGTACAAGATACTTCTGTTAAATTGTGATAGTGACAACTACTAAATGAACCTAGGAAAGAAAATGAGGGAGCCTGCAAATGTGTGTGAAGGGGACTCACATGAGCAGTTTCAAAAAATGTGGCTGACAAAGGCACCTCTGGGGCGTCTTAGGGCAGAACACTCCAAGTAGAAAGGCCCTCGCTGAGGTTTGAGTGTGTTCTCCAAAGGTTCATGTGTTGGAACTTTGGTGTGGTAGTATTGGCGAGGTGGCAGAGCCTTTAAGAAGTGGGGCCTCATGGTAATTAGGCCATTGGGGGTGCTGCTTTTGGAAGGGATTGGTGTTGGTCTTGCACAGTGAGTTGGTTATTCTGGGGAGAGCATAGCAAGGGACAAGACTGGCCCCTCCCGACTCTCTGGTCTCTTGTCTTATGTGAATTTTCCCTCTCACATGCACTTTCACCATTGTGATGCTATCTACCATAAGGTCCTTACCACAGGGTTAATGGATGTGGCTGATGGATTTGGGGTTTTCAGCCTCCAAAACTGTATGTTAAGTAAACAAATCCATTTTTTAAAAAATAAAGTACCCAGTTTCAGGTATTTTGTTATACCAATGGAAAATAACTAATACAGCCCTGAAGCCTCGGTTGCCTGTTATGCTGATTAACAACAAGGAGGGGAGTATGGATGGAATATAAAGAAGGAGAAGTGGGAGACTGAAAGGAGATAAGACGAGAGAGGTACAGGTAGGAGTGAGGGTGCAAGTCATTGTGAGTTACAGTGGACATCAAAGGTTTAAACTTGTTCTTGAAGAAAGGATGTGGTTGGACTGAGTCACCGAAGGGGAGGAAAGCAGTTCCCATCAGAACAGCCTGATGGTCATGGATTAGAATGGACAGACCATGCTCAGGAAACGGTGTCTAGACAAGTGTGATGGAGTAGAGGGAGGAAGAATAGTAAGATCAGACCATAGCAGCACTGGAACGCAAGACCTGGGAATTTGGATGTTATCGTAGTGATAACAGTGAGTCATGGAAAGTGGATTGATAAGGTAATGGGGAGCTGAGAGCAAACAGGGTTTGGTTTGTTCCTCAGAAACATTAGCAAGCCAAAAGGTAGTAGGTCAAGATGCAGAGAATGTTGATATTGAAAACAAAAAGGGAGATGCAGCTTAGTGGTGGCTGCATCTGTGGAAGTGCCCAGCAAGGGGATGCAGGGTGACTGGAGGAAGGGCAGCAGAGCTCAAACTTCACTGTGTCAGTCAGAGTTGAATAGAAAGATTGCTTAGTAGTGGTGAGGGTCGGCTGAAGTTAGAAAGAGGAACTCACAGTGGATGTAGCTCTTCCTTCAATGGATTTATCACTCAACTTCATTTTAGGATTCTTGTGAGAGAGAAGGTCAACCTTAGTGTGGGAGTCGCGGGTTTTTGTTTTCCAGCGGGTATTTACACATCTAGGCTAGGCCGTGTGCATTGCAGTCAGAGTTTAGAGAGCTTGGTCATTGTCATCTGGGAGCAGCTGTGCGGCCTGCTGCCTTCCACCCCAGGCTCAGAGTCAGAGGACCTCTGCTGGGATGGAATCAAGATTTGCTATCTATTAGCTGTGTGACACGAGATGTGATATTTTTCTACTCTTTGGCATGAATCCTCATCTGTGTAACAGGGTTTCCTGTAGTACTAAGTATGCAGGGTTGGGGTTGTGGTTAAATAGGTTATACATTGAAAGTATTGACACGTGTTTGGCCCAGAAATCACTAAATAAATATTAGATAGTCTCATTATTATTGCAACACAGCAGATTTAACTAAACATGTTTTACGTGCTTTGTGAACATGATTTTACTGAAGATTAAATCTACTCATTTGTTTGAAATTACTGACCAAAGTAAGTATGTTATTTAAATGTAGGTAGAGCCTTTACATTTAGTGATCATTGTTCAGAGATAGTTCAGAATGTTTTAATCACTCATTCCTGAGCTTATCAAACGTGGCTTTGAGTCACACTAGCCTATTTTCAAGTGGAAAGATGGAGAATCTTCAGAATTTAGTGTGTTTTGCATAAACAAAGTAGCCTACTTCAAAAGAAACACAAAAATGCCATGGTTTTGAAATCAGATAGAAGAGTATGATTCTTAATTTCTCTGGATGAACCAAGTTTGTGTTGGCCAATACTTTGAGCCTCTAGATTTATGCTGTGTTTTACTTTGCCATCTTTATTTAGAAGTTAGTATTATTGTTCAAAAATAGCCATGTTTCATGGCTTCTGGGGCATTCTTCTAATTTTGTCTGATGGCTTTCTTTGTTGCTTAGTCATGATCATGACTTGAAAGGGAATGAGTTCATTCTCAAGAAAGGACAGTGGAGAGGCTGAAAAACATGGGGGTTTTGATGATGTGTTCAGAATGCGAAGTCAGTGTCGGATGATTTCACTGGGACACTTCACACGGTAGATGAGTGAATACAAAGCCTACAATTTAGGAAAGTGGAGGAGGCAAAGTGAAGTTGGGAAGGAAAAGTAGGACTATAGGTGATCCCCAAATTTATGATGGTCTGATTTAGAATTTTCTGACCTTTCTCTAGTGTGGAAGCAATATACATTCAGTGGAAATCATACTTTGAAGTTTAAATTTTGATCTTTTCTTAGGCAAATGATAGGCAGATGATACTTTCTTATGCTGCCGGGCAGCTTGGTTACCTCAGTGCCTACTCAGCCACTTTTCCAACCAGGAAAAGGATGCACACTCTACAGCGTATTGTTTTGCTGTGCTGTGGTGTTGTGATAGTTAGGTGTATTCATGCATTTTGACTTATGCTAATTTTTCAGCTTATGGGTTTATGAACATATAACCCCATCGTAAGTCAAGGACATAACTTTATGAGAAATTTGGGAGGTCTTTGGCTAAGATGTGAAGGCCATCAGATATTCAGTGTAGATCAAGTGATTCTTGGCTTAATGAGACAATGCATTTCTTTGGCAGGGTGGACTGGGGATTGAATTCAGGGGCACTCGACCACTGAGCCACATCCCCTGCCCTATTTTGTATTTTATTTAGAGACAGGGTTTCACTGAGTTGCTTAGCACCTTGCTTTTGCTGAAGCTGGCTTTTGAACTGATGATCCTCCTGCTTCAGCCTCCCGAGCCACTGGGATTACAGGCATGTATCACTGCATATATTGTCTTGATGGCAAGACAATCCATTTTATTTGTGATTACTTTTTTTTTTTTTTAACACTTCTGCAATCTGGTGCTCTTTCAGTACGGAATATTTTAGAATGCCTTTGTGTCCTCGGGTATCCTTTGTTGAACTGTAGGTTCTATCAGAGAGTAGAATACATCAAGCTTATGTACCCAGCCATAGTCACTTGAACAATTTTTGGATGAAATGATAAATAAATGCCCTTATGTGGAGGGCTGCAAATCTGGGAAGTGCTTAGATAAAAGTAATGAAGGTAGATGAAGAGAAATGCTATAGAGTCTGAAGGATTGCCATTTTCAGAGGAAAAAAAAAAAGGTAGTAGAAAGATTTAGTAGCCGTGCTCTAGGAAGTCTGGTTTGTTGTATGAAAGCTAATGATTATGCAGCTCTTCATAATTTCCACTGATGTCTATGAAAGGAAATTAAACTGAGGAACCTGAGATTATCATCAAATGTAAGGAGGAAACTCTGTGATAGAATGGAACATGGCAATAGAAGAAATAGCGTACTTGTCTTTCAAATTTTTTATGACCATTTGGGTTATGTTTTGGGGCACAATTACCCCAAAATTCTTGGTTGACACATGATTCCTGATACCAAATACTAATTTTGTTTTACAAAATCATTATTTATGTTTAAAATGATTTAATCACTGTCCCATTTGGTTTTAAACATGGACAGTTTATATAGATGTGATCTAACTTCTAGTGGCGGAGTGATCATTTCCACTCCGCACTTGAATTGCCTTCTTGTCAGATCCACATTTTGTTCCTCCTTCATAGGATGGATTTACAGCATGTGGAGACACAGTTCTTAGTAAAAATGACTCTTACTTTTTAAATATCATTTTATTATCTTAAAGAGGTCAGATAAATACAGACACAGCAGAAAATATTCTATAACTCTTGAAAGATGTGATGACTGAATCAACAAGTTGTTAGTTGCTGTCAGTTTCTACCTAAAAAAAAAAATAATGAGTCAGAGGTAATTTTTTTAATTTATTTTTTTTGTTGAAAAGGAACATTTAAATATTGAAGCACATAAGAGAAAAAATGATATATTTGAAGAACCCCTTACTAGTAGCATAACTTGTTAAATTAAAAATTATTTGTGTCTTTTTAGTAATAATTTTTGCATTACCTCCTTAGGGCCAGGCACTATGTTTTTAAAGTTTAGCTTCATTATTTCAAAACAATCCTGGAAATTTTCAAGAGAATTAGTGGAGTAGACACTGTAAAATTATTTATAGTCTAAAATTGCTTTTTCTTTTATAGTGTCTTTCCTGCAGTCTCCCCAAACTCTCCCAACTGAACAACTCCCATTGTAAGCATCAAAATTGTTTTCCACTGTGGAATGAACAGAGAAGATTTTTTTTTTTTTTTTTAATAAGAACGTGTATTGGGTACAGCCTACTTCTTACATTTACGATTCCTACAAGAGGTAGAGTTCCAATTTTCCGTTTCATTGTAAAGTATTATGGGGTTGGGGGGAGCCTGGGAGACCTGGTCACCCTCCTGACATCAAGTCTGTAATGCACAGCTGCTTTGTGCAGAGGTTGGAAAGAGGTTGGCTGTCTTGTTTAATACCTCACAGGAAGTACATATTTTTGTGTCTGTTTTATCTGAATGACAGGTTGTACGTAAAAGGTGTAGAGAGATTGTAAATGTTGGGATTCTGAGCATGTCTGAATGTAGTCCATCAAGTGGAAGTGTTAGAAATTTCCTCCTGATTGTTGGCAGTCACAACATGAGGAAGTGAGTGAGGATCCCAGTCCAAGGGACAAGAACTAAGGCAACATATTCTTGTAGTATTCATAATGACACAAAAAATCATTTCTTCTCTTCTCTTAGCCTGTCTTTAAAAGATCTTGTCAACCTATCTAGGGCTATGAATGTCTTAGCCAAGAAATGTTGTTGATGAACGTAGAAGGGACATTTTTACAAGGACTGAATGAATACAACCATATAAACAGCATTTGTGTTAGTCAGCTTTTCCTTGCTGTGACATACTACCTGAGCAAATCAACTTAAAGGAGCAAAGGATTGATTTTGACTCAAAATTTCAGAGGTTTCAGTCCATGGTTGACTGGCTCCATTTCTTCTGTACCTGATGAGGTGATACATTATGGAGGAAAGTGTGATGAAGCAAAACTGTTTATTTCGTAGTGGCCAGGAAGCAAAGAGACAGAGAAAGAGAGGAAGAGGCCTGGGATGAGATGTGCCTTTCAACAACATGCCCTCAGGGACCTACCCTCCAACCAGGCTCCACCTTCTTCTGTTTTCACTGCCTCCCTATAACACCACCAGCTGGGGATCGAGCCTTCTACACATGAGCCTTTGGGGAATGTTCCAGATCCAAATCATAATGGCATGGTCAATTTCAGTTTTACTTTTATTTATGCAATTCTCAGGACCAGTGGACACTGGATACATTGAATATTTAAATATATGAATTGTTTAGGAACCTTTCTGGGAGCTGCCTGGAATAAACCTTTTCTTGAATGTTTTTGTGTCAAGAGGTGGCATATTGGAATAGGAATTCCGGCTTTAAAACTTTCCATTTGTTAAAAAAAAAAAAATACTCAGTGTTGAGTTGTAATATTGTTCCTTTCATTTCCATTCACCCAGAGTGGTTTTGCCCTCTGGAGATAAAAACAGTCAAGTCTCGTCTCATTTTAAGGCCAGCTTTCATGTATTTGTTTTTAAATCTTGGAATGTGTTATATCCATGTCGTGTTTTTCTTACTGAATATCTGTAGTAACCTCATTCAATATTTAATGTTTTCCAAGTCCTCTTTGGGAAAGACTCTGGTTGAAATTTTGAAATGAGGATTAGACATAACATGCTGGGAAGTAGTCAGAGTTGGGATTCCATTACTGAATTGTTACCAAGGGCAATTATTTTAGAGACAATCACTCTTTTGACTTACAGGGAACTACAATTCACCCAGGCATGTGTAATTCCATTTGTCCTGGGATTATTAATTATTTTATTAATTTTAATAGTCATATCTATTATATCTATTGGTGAATAAAGATTTATTAAATTTCATACAGAGAAATTGCTATTGGGGTCAGACTATCCAATGATATATGTGTATCATATATATATATATATTTTTGATAAGATAAAATTGCCTAAAACTCTCCGCAAGTACACCTGCATAGTAACTCAACAAATATTGTCTATTGATTGCCAAATACTGTGCAATAAGCTAGTAATAGAAAATTATTTAAGATGTGCCTTACAGTTTAGTGGGAGAGACAAATTTTATACAGATGATTTCAATACCTTTTGCTTATTCTTAAAACTCAGTACTGAGGACCATCTGTGAACTTATTTTAACCTTTTGAAAAGATTCTTTTCTTTTCTTTTTTTCCTCACCTCTTGAAACCTACAAGATAACAAATCTAATAATTTGTAACATTTTATTATGGTTCTAGAAACATCCCCTCCACATTTCCAGAGGCATATTCTGTTCTCTCTGAAGTTATGGAACAAGTTGGTCTGTGTTCTTACAGTAGCTGATATCATAAGAGTAATTCATGATTTAAAAAATGTACAGCATCTTTCAAAGCATTTTGTCAACTGGTTCCCCTAGCAATTTATAGTCACATTATTTGGTAGGATGACAGGGGTGGCCTTGAGGTTCTCCTATACAATAGATTTACAGTCTCTGGAAAGGAGCTATTTCACACCTCCCTTGCTCTGTGGATTTCTACTGTTTCACTCTCCATTAAGCAAGAATTGCCTCCTTGGCAGGATGCAGTTCTGATGTGTTTGGTGAGTTCAGGTGGTATTGAAAAAAATAAAAACCTGAGCTCCCCCCAATTTTCTCAAGAAAGTTCTTGGCTGACCCTGGCCCTGTTGCCCATGGTAGGTGAGTGTTCCAGTTCCAGCTGACTTCAGCCCCACGAGTCACAAAATCTCAAGTGTGAACTCCCATCCAGGTTTAATTCACTTTATCAGCCATTATGGCTTTTGACTTTGTGGCCCGAGGCAGCTCCTAAGTCACAGATACAATATCTTAGTCTATCTTATTGTTATGTCTCAAGTGTTTTTTATGTTTTATGAACAACAATTGTAGAACGCAGTTATATTTCAGTGAGAAAAGAGAACAACCAGGCAGAAGCCATTCTTATGCTGTCAAAATGACTTATTAAGTAGATAGAAAAAACAGCAAAAGTTATTTATTGAAATGTATCTATAGTTTAAGGTCTTCATGGAACTGTTATTTTTTTTCTTAATTTTTTTTCCCCTTAGGTAAAAGATAATTTGACACTCAATAGTTAGCCATTTTGTGACTGAATCTGATTACTGTATTTTGTAGGTCACTGAAATGATTCTGGAAATGTCTCTTGAAGTTTGGTAAGTTAATTAATTTAATTAGATGGAAAATATTGTGAGTGATCCACTGAACTTTTGTGTTGTTCAAAAGTATACTTTTTATATATGAAATAATTGTGACAGATTTGAATACATACAAGTGTATTAATTTACTGTTCCTTAGCTATCTCTTACTAGCTAAAAATATTAAAAACATAATTCTAACATACCTTGCTTAATTTTCCAGTAAGTTGGTGGTTAGATAATAACTGTCGAATTAAGTGCTTTTTGTAAGGGCCCTCTCTAGTAACATATCTGTTTCCTTAGAAATGGATGTAGTTTTTTAAGTCTAATTTCCATTATTGATTCGGATAGTTATTCAGAACATGAAAGTGAACATAAATAGGAATCTATAAATTTTTTTTAAAGTAGAAAAAGTGAAAATAGAAATTGACTTTATTCCTAGTGCTCAGCAGGACCATGAATGGTGAATTTCCATTGCATTGCTCTTTCAAAGTGGCCTCCAAATATGAATCTTGGGAAATAAATTTCTTTATTTACAAAAGGTGATGCTGAGAGGAGCCATGTCTGCACTGACCAGCTGGTCTCTGATCTAAGGCTGAGCTCAGTGGAACCCACCTCCCTCAAGTTCTCTGCATATCTGAACTTTCCCCGTGGAAGCTGATTTTAGTTGGGTTACATGTTTTACAATGACAATGCACAAATTAGCACAACATTCTTTTGTCTTGTAATTTGACCAATGAATGATGATGGATTTATTAGGTTGAGGCATTTTACAGTCTCTTATGTTGATCCCTGGAACATGTGGATTTGATTTAGTAAATGATAAATTTCCATAGCCTCTCAACATATGTGAACAAAAATCAAAAGATAGGACAAGTTATCATATATCATTATTTTGTATTAAGTTGATTCTAGCCTAAAAGTGGTATATATCTGGCAGGAGATCAGAAATATTTTTGTGATTTGACTATGAAGCAATGCTACTTGTTTCAGTGAGGTGATTAGGATCACCTTGTGTAAAAGAAATGGTCTTTAACAAGAACACAGTTGTTAAATAGATGTAGAAACACCCAACTAAATAACGTACATTCATCTAGAACTAACGTGGTATCTCTTTATAAGGAAATTTAATCATACCCTTTTTGTATGTTAATTTATATCTTGACTCTAGGATAGAAATGCTTTTTATCAAAGAAAGATTTAATTCTGAGAAAAAATTTTCCACATAATGCCTTCTATAAAACCAAGAAAGACAATTGATTGGAAAGTCAAACATGATACATAAAAGAAGAAATAAATGAACCACAATTCTATTACATATTTGTAAGATTACTACTCAGCATTTAAAAAATTTTCCTCCAGATATTTTTTACTGATAGCTCTGGAACACCTATGCTCATTGCAATGTTCATAAATTTTTGAAAATCTTGATTCTTTTATCATGCTTAATATGTTATAGAGAATATGGGTTCCAGAATTTGAAGTCCTATATTTAAATCTACTTACTTACTGATTATGTTAATGGTTGAAAGTTTTCTAATCGCTTTTTTGCTCAGTGATAAAATAAAAAAAGAATACAACTATTTTGAGTGTCATGATTGAATAAATTGCTCTTTCTGAAAACCACATGCTATAGGAAACTTTCAAACATGTATACAGTATGTTTATAGTGGTGCTGTTTATAAAAATTTTTAAAAAATTGGAAATAACTGTAATATTGATAGATACATCATGGTATATTCATATAATGAAAATATTCCACAATAGTAAAAATGTTTAAATTACTTCTGTTTACTTAAATACAGATGATTCTCAAAGACAAAATGTTCAATGGAAAAAATCATTTTCATTGATAAAATTTATGATAAAATTAAAAGTCTTCAAAAGATCCTCTATATTTAGGAATATATATATATACATATATATTCCTAAAATAGAGGATATTTCATTGTTTTTTATATATATATATATATATTCAAAGCATAAAGATGTACAGTGGAATGATAAAGACCAAATTTAGGTAGTAATTTGCTTTAAGAAGCAGAGAAGACAATAAAATTGAGGAAAATTCATAGGGACAACTGTACAAATGAGATTTTTATCACTTCAAGTGGATTGAAGACACCTAATCTATCACAATTAGTAACAATAGAGAAAATCCAACCCCAGACTAGACTTGCAATACGTGAATTCACTATCTTGCTCTTTTGTACTCTTACGTGATTTTCATAATAATCACATTTAATAACTATATAATCCAATGCTTTGATGCACTATAACTTAATGGCCATTTCTTTAATGTTAATATTCTTTAATATTAATGTGAATAAATGACCTTGTCAAAATTTACAACTACTTCCTTTAAGGTAGAGTCTAGAAATAGCATTACTAAGATCAATGTTGATGGACAATGTAGTTATTTCTGCTGTTTGTTGTCTTTCAAAATGTTTTGCCAACTTATATTCCCAAAACAAATATAAGAGAAAAAATCATATTGCTTTATCTTTTCAAGAATTGGAAAATAAGTATGAATTACTAGTTAACTTAATAACAGAATTGTTGGAGTATCCTAGCTCAGTTAAAGATTCATTCTTATATATTTTCATTATTAATTATACTTCCTGTTTGGTGAGTGGAGTGATTTGCCCTTCAGGAATTAGTAATTAGCGTACTTTTTGTAGTGATTGTATATTAGTATAGAGAACACAGCCCAGGGGTTTCTGAGGTTTCTTCTTTCATTCTAAATTTTACTAGGACAGTGTTTTCTACTGAAGCACTTTTATTGTCCTAATGTATGATTTAGTAGGGGCCTGTTTGCTTGTTGGTTTCTTCTAAACATCTCGTGTTCTCCTCTTTCCCCCTCTTTTTTTCCTAAAACATGCTTTGGAACATGCTGCTTTAAGGTATCCATCATTCTATACTCTTGATTTAGGTCCCTGAGGGAAGCAGGGGGCCACATCCGTGTTGCTGCCCAGGTCTTGAGGGGCTGGATGCAGATGGGGTGAGGCTGTGGGACACTGGCTTTGACTCCTGTTTTATATCACAGCTCAAGCCCAGACCTGCGGTTCAGCATGGCTCTGTGTGATCAGGAGAAAACTTTCAGGCAGCTGAGAAAAGAGAACATCAAGGAGAAGATGAAGAAACTCCTGGGCCCCCAGAGGAGTGAAGGATTGAATTCTACCCGGGATGTGAGTTGGAAAAATTTTCAAATGTTATTATGACTTCGTAATAAAATATTGGACGCTTTCTCCAAAAATTTCATCCCAATATGGCACTATTATGATCGAACATTTCGCTTTCAACTTCTTCAGGTAAGGCAAGTGATTCAAAAATGAAAACTATTGGAGGAAGGTCATCTGGAACATTGTTCATATTTGGTTATATTGATTTTTACCTTAATTTTTAAAGCAGTATTAGTTTTACAGAAAAACTGAGCAGAAAGTACAGGAGAGTTCTTATATACTTCCTGTCCCCACACATATACAATCTCTCAGTTTTAGTCAGGGTTCTTGAGAAGTAGAGACATATCTATATCTACATCTACATCTACATCTATGATTTATGAGAGGATTTGGCTCATGTGGTTATGGAAAGTAAGAAGTCGAATGATCTGCTCTTAGCAAGTTGTAAAGTCAGGAAAGTCAAGTGCAATTGGGTCTGAGGCCAAAGGCTCAGAACCCAAGGATCTAATGGTATAGCTGCCAGGCTATGACTATAGGCCTAAGTACTGGAAATGACCGAGGAGAGGAATGCGGGTGTATGTTTTAGGTCCCAAGGCCCGAAAAGTAGGAGTAAAGATGTCCAAGGGCAGGAGAAGACAGATGTCCCAGCTCCAGGAGAGAAAGAGAAAGAGAGATAATTTGCTTTTCTTCCACTGTTTTGTTCTTTTCAGGTTTGGATGATGCCCACCCACACTGGTAAGGGCAGATCTTCTTATTCAGTTAACTTACTCAAATACTAATATTTTCAAAAAACACCCTCAGAGATACACCCAGAAATAATGTTTCACTATCTAGTTATGGCTTACCCCACTCAAGTTGACACATAGGTTAACCATCATACTCTTGGACTATTAACACCCTACACCAGAGTGGTACATTTGTTACAATCAATGAACCTACACTGACACATGATCACCCAGAGTCGGTTGTTTACTTTAGGGTTTGCAATTGCTGTTGTACATTCTATGAGTTTTGACAAACATATAATGGCATGTATTTACCATTACAGTTATCATACTTTCAATGTCCTAAAAATCTTCTCTGTTCTACCAGTACATCCCTGCTTCTCATCTAATCCCTGGCAACCACTAATCTTTTTATCTTTTATAGTTTTGCCTTTTCTGAAATATCATATAGTTGCGGTTTCGTAGTATGCAGTTTTTTCAGAGTAGTTTCTTTAGCTTAATAGCATTAATTTTAGGTTCCTGCATGTCTTTTCATGGCTTGATAACTCTTTTTTTTTTTTTTTTAGCACAAAATAACATTTCATTGTCTTTTTAGCATGAAATCCATTTCACAGTTAATAAATTAACATAATTTTTTAAAGAGGCATAATTTATGCAGAGATATTTATTTCATGAATATGAAAAATTTAGTTCAGATATAAAAGGATTATTGAATTAGTGTTAATAGAGACTAAAACTAAGCTGTGGACTCATCATTACTCAATAAGAAGAAAAATATTATGAGTTTTTTTAATGATATTCTAATTAACAATGTAGTTAAATATGATAGGGGAGGAAGAAAGGAAATGTTCCAGATTTTTCATATTTCAAAGCAGGGAGTTGAAAGATACCATCCAAAATTGATCAAGTAGTTAAAAGTAATAACTTCCACATTTTAATATTTTTCATAAGTCCAATTATAGAGAGATGCTAGAATAAAATATTTTGTGAGTCAATATTCAAAGTATAAGCCTTCCATGATACTTTGATGTTTTTCTTCCTTTAAATTCCAATAAAGTATAATGTGTTCAATAGTATATTTATAATCTAGTTTTTGACTCTACATTTTCCTCTTTACCTATCTAGATCTATCTAAAATCCTATGTACTTTTCTCTCTATTGGTCTTTCTACCTGAAATTTACACAGATAAATCACTGTAATGAGACTCATCAAATGATAGTGGTGAAGTTTCTTGTTGGTGGCATATTAGGTAATTTTTTACTTATTTCCTTGAGATTTTCTGTTAACAGTATTTGAACTGAACATAATTTATTTTCATAAAATAATATTTTATTAAATACACAAGTAAACATATATGTGCTCACTCCCATATGTACACACACCAAACAGGGGTTTCAGCAGGGATTATTACAAATTAAAAGCAAAATACAACTGGAAATGAGACATACATTCTGACTAAGGGATCCAGGTGAGCACTCATGTTCCACAGGTGAGTACAGATTTCCAGGTGTGATTTAGGTGGCCATAGGAGTGGAATACCAATCTGCTAATGCTAAATTGGCTTTTGCTGGTATAAAATGCTGCTTCTGGGGACTTTCTTTTGGAAAAGAGGAGAAGTGAAACCTCTATTTAAGAGAGAGAGAGAGAGAGAGAGAGAGAGAGAGAGAGAGAATATGAATTCTACTTCTCCATCTTGTTTCCCACCTTAGCAGATCCCTGGTAAAACTCATGGTTGTTTACAGTGTCAGGTTAATTAGTACTTGAAGAAACTTTCTTCTCTACACATTACTAAGAAATTCATAGTTTCTTGGGAAGATTTTGTGTGTGTGTGTTTAAACATAGATCATAACCCTTTCTGTAACAATTCTTCTTTTTATCTCCACATGATTTTTCAGGCTCTTTACATTTTCATTCCTTGTCATTCACTGTGATGCTGTGCTAGGTGGTGGAGAAGAGTGAAACACCTTCCCTAGTCACTTTAAAGCCTAGTTTGGGAGAAAGATATGTAAGCAAAAATGAAGGAAGGAAGGAAGGAAAGAAGGAAGGAAGGAGGGAGGGAGGGAGGGAGGGAGGAAGGAAGGAAGGAAGGAAGGAAGGAAGGAAGGAAGGAAGGAAGGAAGATGTGTTGAGTTAACAGAGATGTGAGTGGATGTAGGGACAATGGAAAGCCTGTTTGCCAATCCTTGAGGAGTCAATAAGCTTGCTAGAATGAAAAAGAAGGAGACTGATCCCCTGTTAATTTATGGTCATCAATGTCACTTGTGATCTCAGCTTCCCTCCCTGGTTGCTTTCTTTCTCTTTCTCTCTTTCTCTCTCTCTCTCTCTCTCTCTCTCTCTCTCTCTCTCTCTCTCTCTCTCTCTCTCCAATTGCTCCCCTTGCCTCCTTCTCAGAGAGAATCCAGAGTGATGGGGTGAGTAATCCCCCTTTCCTGCTGTAGTATCGGTGTGCTGCAGAGCCCATACTTACCTTTTGCAACTTGCCTCTGAGTTCCATGCAGAGTTTCCTTTGCTTCCAAACGCAGGTCCACATCAGGAATGGATCACAGACCATTCCTGTTAGGAACCCCAGTATCTCCATTATTCAGTCCTTCCCCGGCCACTCCACCCCTGTTTTGTCAGCATCTCCGTGGGTATGGATACTTCCTGCATAAATATAAACACGCTCTAAACTTCAATTTAAGAAGAAAGGGGGACAGAAATATCTCCCTGGATTCTCCATTCTCTCCTTTCTCTCTCTCTCCTTGCCTTCAGACTCAAACTTCTCCAATTTTGTCTCCACAGAGTCCATTTTATTTCCTGTGTCCTTCTGGTTCCTGCCCTCAAAGTTTTATTGCAGCTGTTTCCCTAATGCTGAGGCATGTGTCTCGCCCTCTCTTAACCACCCTTGAAGCTGCCAGGGGCAAATGTCTTCCTACTTTTTGAAACATTCTCTTTCCTTCACTTACTAATTTCTGGTTTTCATCATGCCTCCTTGATATTTTGCCAAGTTTTCTTATGGAGCACTTTAAATATGGAAGTTGACCTCAAGGTTCCAGGCCCTCTTCTTCTCATTCTGTATCCTTCATTGGAGAAATCTTTTGCCCTCCCAGAATGTCACCCAGCCTCTTGCACTGGGGATGTTCACACTGGCATCCACGGCTCAGCGCCTCCTCAGGCTTCAGCCCTGGTCATCTGCAGAGCTCCTTCATGTCCTCAATTGCATACCTCCCAACACTCCAACTCAGCCTGTCTACGTCCCAAGAAAAAAATTTTTCTTCTCTGGGTTCTTATTTGTTCCTATTCTCCTTCTTTCCACATTCTGTTTATTCTGAATTCAGAGTGACCTTTTTGAAGGTCACAAATTTGGTTATACCAATCTCGAGATTAAAATTCTTCCATTGCTCTTGGGATCTCAGTCACACTAAATATCTCCAACACCATTTTTTTTTTTTTTTGAGGGGTGGTGGGTGGGTGGGTACCGGAGGTTGAACTCAGGAGCACTCGACCACTGAGCCACAGGCCCAGCCCTATTTTGTATTTAGAGATAGGGTCTCACTGAGTTGCTTAGTGTGTCGCTTTTGCTGAGGCTGGCTTTGTACTCATGACCCTCTTACCTCAGCCTCCTGAGCCACTGGAATTACAGGAGTACACTACCACACCCAGTTCCTATTCCATTTTTGCTAGTTTATTCCACATGCATACATCTTTTCCCAATAAGTGCCTCTTAGTTTCATATCTCTGTAGAATCCTTTTCTAGCTAAAGTTCTTTTGGTTCTTCTCTCTTCAATATATTGCTCATGTTCCACACTTTGCTGGCTAACACACTACCATGATTAATCCACACAGAGATCACTTCTCCTTAGACTCTCTCCTTCATCAATCCCTCCTGCCTCTCCCCAAATTTAGGTTAGGACTCTCATTTATATCCTTTATGCACTTTTATGTACCTTATCTACTCAGTGTTTACCACAATTACACTTTAAAACTAACTGCACAAAAATGTGATTTAGTATTTGTCTTCTTCATTAGAATGTCAATTTTACGAGAACCAGGAGAAGATCCACATTGTTCATCTCTATATTCCTAGCATGCAGCTGAGTCTCTAGAATGGTAAACCCTCAGTGAGTGTTTTGTCGTATGAGTGGGGCACAGGTTTCGACAACAACAGTTTGGCATTGCATTCATGGGACAAATTTGCTAGAAGGAGAGAGAGTGAGATCAGGTCTTGAGAGGAGGAAACCATTGTTAGGCAGAGAGTTTGGATGAAAAGATCCCAGTTTAGTCTGTCAGATTAGAAATGTACATGAGAGGCACTGGTGCAGATATTCAGTTGGTATTTATTCTTGGGTTCTTCAAAAGAGAAACTAGGTTGCAGCCCCTGGCACTCCTTCTGTAGAAAGGAACAGGAAGTGTTCCATGGAATAGAATCTTTGGCTTCAGATTCATGCAAATGGCAGTAAACAGACTTTTCTGCAACAGATAGGAAATGAAGTAATGATCCTTTTTCTCTGACTGTCCTTCAAATTATTAAATTCATGTGTTTGGAAGTCATTTCTAGAATTAAAACTTCTTGTTGCTGTGTTGGTTTTGGTCTGCATTTTTTTTTCTCTTGGCAGAAATAACCAACAGAGACACAATAGACACCATGCATTCCCACAACAAAAATAGTGTTTTCCTATTTTTATGTTGCTCTTTGGGTCTCCTAAGTTCCCACTTCCATGCTTCTTGCCCAAATCTTCACTTTAGCTCAGTACTGAACAACTAGCCTCAAGGTGTATAAGAGTAGATTGTCCTTCTTAAGGGAACAGTACTAACCAAGATTCAATGCAGGCAGAGACTGTGGCTTTCTTGTTTTGTTTTAAAAAATTAGACAGCATTAGTGTCATACCTCAATGTTGAATTAAAATGTTGAATGAACTTGGGCACGTTGTTTTACCACTGCTTCACTTACCAAATGGAGATAACGTCTCTTAGAGTGGGATGAAAATGAGTACCAATACTTGCCAATTGCCTTAGAGCACATAGTAATTACTCAATAAAACTAGTTATTGTACATATTTTTTGGATGCTGCTGTTCTATAGCATAGGACCCTGGGATAATAACTTGTCAAAGTTAGTAACTTTAGTTTTCCTGCCTGCATAATGAACTAGTCAAACAGTTACAATTTTTGCCAGTCTGAGACTTTTAAAAAAATCTATTGATTTTAATCATTTGAGTGGAAACTCTTCTAAATTATGCAGTTCCTTGCTCAGATTGGACTGGTGTGGGCATTCCCACGTTGGCTTCCTCTGTGATGAGATTCCATCATCACACTTCTCTGTGTCCACTTGAAGCCATTTCTTCAAACTGTCCTTTCTCTTTGGACTTGGTCTCTGTGGAATTCAAATCTGATAAACAAGGTTGTTGTTAGAACACCGTCTCTAATTTGTGTAATTTCTCCCTGAATGAAAGGCTGAGAGCATTCCGATGAGCCAGATAACATAAGGCTTGGCGTGCAGGAACCTTCGATGTATTGTGATTATTCAGAGGCCACCCTGAAATTTTCTTGTTCTAAAATAGCTTTTGGTCAGACGAAGTCTCCAGGTTATGATCCCTTATGTGAAGAGAAATGTTACTAGATAGAATCTGTGATTCCTAAAATCTGACTATAACAGCAGAGTTGGTTGGGGACTAAAATCTGGAATGAGAGTGTTGGGGAAATGAGAAGGAGAGAACGCAGTGTTCATCAGAGAACAACAGAGGAAACCCCTCTCCTTAAGGCCAGCTGTGAGGGCAGCACTCCAGTTTAAACAGAGAGCTTGGGTGAGAATCCAAGTGTAAAGCGGGCCTTCAGCAATGCATTCCCTCTGTGCTGAGGTTTGTCACGTAAGTCAAGATAAAGAGAAAAGGGAGAAGGGGACTGGTCAGGCAGAGGGAGGCAAAACAGTTTCTGAACAAGGTAATAGAATAAGATCTTGAATTGTCAGTAGGAATTTTTATTCCTTTGTTTATGCATTTCCTTCCTCTAGCAGACTTCTTATTTCTACCCTTCTTCTGACAATGGCCTTTCGTGCTGTTGATTCTCATTCCCCGTATGTGTTGTTGTAAACTTGAAGGGCAGACGGTGGCGGAGGACTCCCCATGGAGGAGTTCAGGAAGATGAACAGAGCAGGTGTGGGCTTGCACTGGTCGGATTTCCGGATGAGAAATGGAGCTGAGTCATTCTCATTTGAGGTTGTAGTGGGACATAAACAGCCGAGGAATAAAATGGCGCTGCAAAGTGGTCAGGAGAGCAGATGTCCCAGAGACTCCAGTTGCAGTCACCGAGGGGAAAACTCTTCAAGGGGCACAAAGGTCCTTGGCTGTTGAGGATGAGGATATGGAACTCTGCAGATCAAGGACAGTTAAGCAAGTTCATGCCTGTGGGAGGCAATGATGGAGGCAGCATGTGGGGCAGGAGCTAGTTTTGCTGCAGGTATTGTTGCTGATCCGTAACAGATTGACCTCTGACATGAGGTGGGGGCCTCATCCTAGCATTTGAAGTCCTGAATAGAACAAAAAGACTGGGCTCCCTGAGCAGAAGAGACTTCTCCAGCCCTTCCTGCGGAATTCACATGTACCCTGAGCTCTCCTGAAGTTGCTGACCTACATACCAGATTTGCACTTACCAGTCTCTGCAGTTGTGCGAGCGAATTCATTGTCATAAACCACATCCTATTGGTTCTGTTTTTTTTTTGGGAAACCCTAATACAGCGGGTAAGGACATTATTTTTTTAAAATAATTGTTCAGTCTTAAAAACTTATGAGTTATGTAAAATTCCCTTCAAACTTTATAATTTTATTCTTCAAGGAAGGAAATTAATGATATGGATAAGGTTCTGCATCAAGACATTAAATCAAAACACAAGACTTTTGGTAAATGAAAATTCATTTCCTACAATCATATGAGAAAAGTATGAGAAATATTTACTGACATCATTTATAGAGGAATGCTAATGATATTAAGTCTAAATATAACCTAAATATGGCCTAAAACTACTCAACCTAAAAACTACTAAAATAAACTACTCTGATTTATTTGACATCCAAGGCTAATACCTATACCTTATAACTCTCCAGCTATGTCTTTGAACATTATTTCAGAATGACCAGAGTATTAAATCATCCAAATTTAGCCTTCATTTATTGGATAAAATTGTGCTAATATTATTTAAAGTCATGCATGAGTGTAAAATATAGTTTGACTAAACACACAGCGGTGTCTCTCAATAGAGATCACTCTTTCCTTTCTAATCAATGACAAAGAAAAAAGAACATGAATTTTGGTGCAGGTCACACCATAGTCCAAGTCCTGATTATTACTACTTATAAACTACTGGCCCGTGAACGTAGTCTTACGTATGCTTTACTCTTTTGGAAAATGGAATTAAAAGACTCTGGTTTGAGAGCTGGGAAGCTTTGATGAAATAGATTATGTCAAAATGTCCATGATGGAGCCGGCACACAAGTATGTCCTTGATGCGTCAGATTTCCTTTCCTTTTTAAAAAACAGCTCACATTTATAATTTTATAGTTTTAAATTCATATTTCCGTATGAGTTATGAAACAGAGGATTTCACTAGCTGTAAAAAGTTCCAGGATCATTAGTTTTACCCAGTATTTTTCTAGGTAAGTCAGCTAAGCCCTGAGAGCATTTTCTTTGCCTCAGGGCACAACGTTTATTTTGGGAAGAGCAGGGGACATTTGTTTTCTGAGTCAAAGTGAAATAACAGCTTTCTTATCTGACTGATCCAGCTTTGAACCCAGACACCACTTTCTAGTTTTGCAACCCTGGGAAAGCTGTCTTTGTGTCTCAATTGCTTCATCTTTAAAAAGAGGACCTTCCTTCTGCAATAGCAGCCTTAACAGGTGCCTTGCCTTAAGCCTTTCGGATTCCCATTTTCTCCAATTCCTTTGAATCCTCCTGCTGCAGTAAGAAGACAGGCCTTCTGGTCCCCAAATCACATCCCCTTTCCTCCTTATGCCTGTTTTGGCCTGACCTTGAGCCAAGTGCTTGGAATAATGAATTTACTCTTGTGCTTATTATCATCACACTGCCATAGACTCAACCTTTTTCAAGGTCTAATTCAGATTCCTGCTCTTTGGTCCAACCTATGTGGCTACCATTCTCCCACTTTACAACCCACCCCAGCTTTCTTTCTTAGCTCAATAAAGCTATCAAGAACTTGTGTTTTACTTTATTCATGATTTTGAAATCAATGTTTGAGCATTGCATTGATCTCACGGCCATTTAAATTACCCTGATGCCCTGCACGGGTCAGGTGTGTTTTTGTTCTGAGTCTCGAGTTTGATTGGGTTGGACGCTTAGGGTCTTTTGATTTGAGGCCAATTGGTGTTAGAGAAGATTTGGGGTTAGGAATTTGGTCCTAGACACCCTAGTATTCACTGGTCTACCTAACTCTCATAAAACACAACCTCTGCAGACTTTTCCATCCATATTTCAGAGTTGCACAATGCCTTCCAACCTTGTAAAACAATCATTCATGGATATGTCATAGTAGGAAGTGGGCACTCGGGGGTTAGTTTCTGAGTCCCAGAAACACAGTGCATTCATCATGTCTTGAGTTCAGCTGGGCCAAGACTGAGTGCACTTGTCCTCTCAGCCTGGCTTTGTGTCCTGGGATCCTTGCTCTGGGTAAGGACATCATCATCTGCTAGTGAGCAGAACTGGACACCCTGGCCATCTGACCACATTCCTTCCTCTCTTTTCCTCCCAGCATCAGATCTGTCACCAAGTGTTAAATGTTCTGTAAACATAACTTGAAAGAACAGTGCTTACTCAACTGCAGATTACCAGCTATCAGATCTTACACAAGAAGCACCATCCTTTTAGGACTTTTATCTACAAAATGGGCAAAAAACTGTTTTGTGCTCACCTTGTGGGATTTTTAAGAGAATCAAATAAAACACTGCACCTAAAAGCCAGGCAAAAAATTATAAAGGCTGAACAAATACAGCATTTTTTGTATGTTGTTGTTGTTAGAGTAAATCATCTTACTAAAACCTGGTTTCCAATTGACTTTGGTTCTTGGTTTACTTGCATAAAATATTATTTTCTTCTATTTTAAAACTGGCATTACCAAAGCATAAGTGAACTTGTACTTCTTCAAGGCAAAGGGTGGAATGTACGACATAAAAATCAAGACTACAGGGAAATGTGCTTTGTGATTTTTACTCTGTGCATGGTCTCTTTTCCAGGTGCCCGTGGTGGCCATCTTGGGTTCCGGTGGGGGTTTCCGGGCCATGGTGGGATTCTCCGGTGTAATGAAGGCGCTGTATGAATCAGGAATTTTGGATTGTGCTACCTACGTTGCTGGTCTTTCTGGCTCCACGTGGTTAGTATGCATGTTTGATTTTAGTTTTGTCGTTCTAGAGGTGTAGAATTCATCCAAATGAAGCATTAGAAGAGAAAACGGATTTAGAAAATTGAGCATTAACTTCAAATTATTGAAATGTTCCAGCCCGATGCCACAGTCCACTCAACATGTTTATTTAAAAGACAAATCTATGCCTAGTAAGGACTTTGCCACACATCTGCTTCTTTTAAGCCTGTCTTTAACGTACAATGTAGTTAAAACATAAAAAGAGACCAACTGAAGAGCATTCTAGATAAATATCACAGAAGTGGAATAACATACTCCACCCATAATTAATTTAGTCTTCCTATAATTTGCTGATTTGTGGTCTTTCTGCAAACATGTCTAAGTCTATATGATTCACTAGGTATTCATTTTCTTCTTTAGGGCAAATAGAAGGAAATGCAAGATATTATAGAATACAGAAGAAGAAAAACAATGATTTAAAGCAAAGATATGATATGTTTTACTGATTTGTTTCTGAGTGTGACATTATTTCCTTTGATGTTTTTAAGTTCAGCTACATTTAGGTGGAGAATTACAGCGTCTATATGCATAACATTTATGTCTATTGCTTTGCCTTTTAACAAATGTAAAACATTTCAGAGATGATGCTACATTCTTTCTGGTTTGCCTAGCCCCCAAAAGCCAATTGAAAATCAAATAGAAGTTCTTGCTCAGATGTGATACTCAAATCAGTACCACCTTCTTACAAAAAGTCTGACTCCAGCTTACAAGACCTTTTTAGTCACCTAGCCATGCAATGCTTGTGTATCATAATATTCTATTTTATATGTCTAGAATGTTAAAGCATCTGTGTCATTTCTTCCTGTGAGGTGGGTATGAGTTTCTTTATTTTTGAGCTAAAGAAAATTTGACTCACAAGCCAAGTGATTCGTCCAAGATTGCCAGCACATAAGCTCAGGCTCTTCATCTCCCTGTACATTCCAGCGTTCTTTCAACTAAACCACAGTCTTCTTATGGACAGCTAGATGGACCAGATAGAGTTCCACATGTAATAATCCATAGTTTCTAAAATATTTGGCACCATATTCCATGGTTAAAAAATAGTAACCCAGAGATATGGTTGCCACCTTCTTTATTTGTACCTCAAAATGATTTACCTCCTCTGCAAGAAGGGTGTAGCCCATCATTATTATTTCCCTTGAAGGAAAGAGCAGGCACCTGCCTGTTTAACGAGTACTGGGATGGAAAAACTTGGACCCTTACATTAAATTTCCTACTTAATCATTTTGCTATTATTCTTTCAGTGAGTGTTTTTCTGTTACTCAAACAATTTTAGATTTCTGTTGCCCATCCAAGTGGACTGCAAGAAGTTTGCTTTCTAAAACTTCTCTGATAAAGAAAGTCCAGGCGTTGAGTGATGATTTGGGGTATGATTGTGTATGCATGGACTGAATTAGAGTTGCAGGCATTGCTTTGGTTACAGATTTGGGGCAGTATCTTCTTATATTCTCCTGTTGAGGGGTCTGAAAACAAGTTCTATGAAATGTAATTAAGAGAATTTTAAAGCTGTACACAGCTTTTATGTAGGAGTAACTTTTGCTCAATCTTTCAAAGTCTTAAAGATTCTCTCTCTCTCTCTCTCTCTCTCTCTCTCTCTCTCTCTCTCTCTCTTTCTCTCTCTCTTTTGTATTCCATTTCTTTAAGGGACAGGCACTCCTTAAATCCTTACAATAGATTGACACTCGAGGACCACTTAATTTCCAAATATGACGGTGCCTTTGAAGTTCTTCTTTTCCCTAACTTCTTTGGGGGGCAGGGGACAGGAGCTGAGGCATGTTACACATTGACTTGTCCCTCTTCCCAGTTGCTCCTGTCATGACTTTTTGGCTCCCTTCCGTCCTCTCGGGTCGTTCTCTGTACTATATTCTCTTTGCTGCTCGCAGCAGCTTCCCCCTGAGGCAGGCTTTCCTCCAGCATCTCCCTTGAGCTTTACGTTACCTCGACATCCTTCCTTGGTGATTTCATCAGCTCCTACTACTTTAGCTACTACCAACAACAGTTTAATTTGTGGAACCCCAAGTGTCTCAGAACTTAATAGACCATGACACTGCAAAGAGACTTCATAGAGGAAAGTCAAGTATACTTAAGTCCCCGGAGGCAAGGGTGGAAAGCGCTTTGAGATTGTGTTTTTTTTTGTTGTTTGTTTATTTTGTTTTGTTTTGGTACTGGAGATTTATCCCAGGGGCACTTTACCATTGAAACACATTCCAGTCCTTTTATATTTTTTAATTTTGAGACAGGGTCTCACTAAATTACTTATAGCGTTCCAAAGTTTTTGAGGCTGGCCTTGAACTTGCAAGCCTCCTGCCTCAGCCTCCTGAGTCACTGGGATTTTAGGCATGTTCCCTCATGTCCACCCAAATAGTGGTTTTTAAAAAGAGAGTTTAGAACTGGGTTTGGAGAGCTTCAGTGGTTTTGTCAAGAACCATTTGATAAAGTAAATAAGTGTACTTTTTGATTGTGAAAACGCAAAGGATAAGAAATGAATCGTTCCAGGGTGAAAGTGCAGAAAGTGGGAATGGGAATGTGTGACACGAAAGAACTATCGTTTCAAGCACTTTGATCAGAAAAGGAAGAAAAGTACAGTCAATATTTGAACACAGTGTAGAGCTCGAGGAAGGGTTTTGATTTGTTTTGTTTTCAGCACTGAAGGTCCTGGAGTATTTTTGTAGAAGTCTGAAGTGAAGGAATTAGTGTGGAGGGATAGATGAAGGATAAGGAAATAAAAGGATCACAGATAGAAAAAAAGATTCAGATGGCCAGGCATGATGGTGCACCCTGTAATCCCAGTAGCCCAGAAGGCTGAGGCAGGAGGATCTCAAGTTTGAGGCCAGCCTCAGCTACTTATCAAGGCCCTAAGCAACTTAGTGAGACCCTGTATCTAAATAAAACAAAAAAAGGTCTGTGGATGTGGCTCAGTGGTTAAGTGCCCCGGGATTCAATCTCTAGTACCCCAAAAAAGAAAGAAAGAAAGAAAGAAAAAAGATTTAAACAGAAACAGGAGGCAAGATAGAACGCACAGATGTGAGCCATAAAAAGAGGAGACATGTCCATGAGACAGAAGACGATGTGGTCCGATGATTCATGGTAACAATTCTGTCTTGAAAAGGATAGTGAGAAAATAAAAAGTTCAAAGGAAGGAATTCGGAAAGACTTGGAAAAACAAATTACAATTCTGGCTGGTGTAAGTTTTTGTATTCTGCTGATACGTGACCATTATTTAGCAGAAATGAGGTAACACGGAAATATCAGGAGAAGCCCTGGACCTCCCAGAAAGTTTTCTGTGAACACAGAATAGAATTCTGGATAATACAGACGTCCCTTCTGGATACTGCCTTTATGGTAATTATTTTTGGATGTTACCTGTGTTTCATTAAATCTAGGTGTGAGCCAACCTGGAGACATGGCTTGAGTAACCTAGGGGAATGACGATGGCAGTCTGTGTTCTCTGAGGGTTTTAGCACAGTTCTCTTCCTCAGGGGCTGTTTTCTTGCAGCATTAAAGTGGCTACTGGATATTAATTGTTTATAATAATAATATTATTATTAATAATAACATTATTATTAATAATAATAATAATTGTTAATAGTAACCTAGGCGGTGTTATATCTAGAGCAAAATCTGAGTATCTCTGTATCTATGGACAGCAGGGCCCAGGCTATCTAATTGACTAAAATAGAATTTGAGAATAAGAACTCTCAAAGTTAAAAGTATGAAGAATTCCTGGAACATGGTAAAAGGAACAATTTTAACAGAAGTTGTCACATTAATAGGGATAGGCTCAAAAAGAAAGACATAAGTAGAAAGAACATGTTGTTTGAAGTGGGTACTAAGCTTGTCTTGGTCCCTAATGAACCCTTCCAACTTAACACAGTGCCTCAGTTGCCTTGGATGGTTTTTGAATGGCTAAATGAGGACATGTATAAGTGACTGCGTTTTATGGGGAAAATTCTTGTAGAAATTCCTCTAAGGTTTCAGGATATTTGCTTCACAAATGTTGAAGATCTTCTCAAGTCATTCCAAATTCTAGCTGATGTATGAGAATCACTTTGATATTTTTTAAACACAAAAATTCCAAGTGTATACCTCTGTATATTCGGATTGAGCAAGTCTTGGGGATTAGGTACTGATATCTTCAAACATGAATTGTATGAGTTGGAGACAGGGATTTTACTGAAAATTTCTTCTTCTCTACCATCATTTAGTTTTTAAAATTGCACACTTATGAAGCATTTAGATAGGTGTTGCATCAGAAAAATATGTTAAAAATGAGAGGAGATCTTTACAGAATCATAGATTAAATAAGTATAAGACCCTTTCATTTACTAATCAGTAACAGAAGCTGTTAGATCTAAGACACCCACCTTTTCGAAACTTGATTGGTATAATTAGAAATTAGTTGTTAGTTAAGAGATCAAATTACATAGTTAAAAATTGGGATTATATTTTTATACTTTAGATGGCATATGTACACAGAAGCCAGTTATATCTGAACCTTGCACTCACGGAACTAAGGAAATAAAGAAGCAGAAAAAGCTATTTAAAATTAAATAGTTGCACAGCAAAACTAGTTGTTGCCTATTTTTCCTTTTTTAGCTATCATGAAAGCCAAAACCCAAGTGTTGGATGTGACCATAACGTCTTTATGGAAAGGATGTCCAACTCACCCTGGCAGGTTCTGAGGCATATGTATTCATAAAGGTTGAACGACAAAGACCACTAGTCTAATGCCAGAGGCTGAAGTAGTCTAGGCTCTTCTGTTGCATTCCTAAGTCAGCTGCTGCATGAGGAGGGAAGAAAGAGAAGGGTTAGGATACAATGAGTGTGTTCACTTCATCCTCCAAACAGCAGAAGTGGACTGTAGTCATTCTGCAAGGAACAATAAAAGAACTGGGCTGACATCTGCATGCTTTGTGGCCCCGTGGAAAGACCTACCTCTTAAACTGTAGTGCAGAGTCTCCGATTCTAAGCAATACCTAACCCATAAGGAGGTGGCTAATGTTGGGAAGAAGGGAAGAAACCTTCTAAAGGCAATCTACCAGGCAGACGTACTTGTAAAATTACAGGTTAATTCATTTTAAAGTCCAGCTAAATATAAATGGAGAAGGGGAATCTTAGTATAATGGAAATAAGATTTGAATAATTTGTATAGATCATTCTGTGAACAGTAGGGAATGGTGACTTCCAGGAGTAGGATGCTCATACCACTTCCTTGAAACTTTGGCTTTAAAAACATTGTTTCAGTGACTAAATGGATTTCTACTGACATTGAGTCTTTGGTTTTTTACTCATATGTACGTTTCCTCATTATATAAAACATTCAAGTCCTTGAATATAAGCAAATGCCATCATAACAATGTGTACGTTTACTGAAAATGATGAGTATCCAGAATATTAGATCTCCATTGATGTGGATGATCATGTTGACTTTGGAAAAACTACAGGAATGGATGGACAATGTGTCTTTCAAGTATACTAAGCTGTACTTATATAGATATTTGATGATTATACAAGGCTTGAGTTCAGGGTAAACCTATTCAATTTATCTTTACCACATGGGTACAGTTATGAATCCAGTTTGTGTTAGAAAGATCTTTCAAGAATTTTGTTGTTGCTCTTGTTCAACATATTTTTGGGGTCTGTCACTCTCCGTTTTTAAATTTCTCATTATACTCAATTTTCTGCAAGAAACACTGAATCCAATGAGAAATTCTAATGTATTGTGAAGGTGAGAACAGTTTGGTCACTAACATGAAAATCTTGTGTAATACATTTAAAAATAAAGACTATCAGGAAGAGAATAAATTTTGAATTTTAGTCTGCTGTTATTAATCGGGGAATATGAACCTGTTATTAAAATACACCAATTCTTTCTTTCCTCATCTTTAAAATGGAAGATCTGGATATCATTATGGGTCTTTGAGACAGCAGTTTCTGAATAATTAGCTAGCACAGTGCTAAGAGCATAGCAGAGTCTCAACAAGTTAGGTTCTCTCTCTTCCTGAAGAGATGATAAGTCTTAGGGTAATCGTTTTGTCTTGAGTCCCAAGGAAACTGGAAATTAATTCCCACTCCCCCCATGCTGTTTTGTGTTTGATTGGATGAGGTGGTGAGTGTTTATATCTTTCATTGTGTTTTATTCTGTTAGTTCAATAGGCTCTACTTACCATATGCTGAGTATTAGCTGGTCACTGATGTTAAAAAAAAAAAAAATGAATGAATAAGCAAAGTTCTTCTCCTGAAGAAAATCACAATTATTGATGGATTCAGATTAGGAATAATTGCTATTCCCTATGAGATCTGCAATGCTAGAGATTTGGGTTCACATGAGGAACGTCAGTAACTGAATACATATTGTCTAGATACCAAATACAAGGCTCATGGTGATTTCCAGTATCTTGTGATAATTCACAAGAGGCCAAATGTGTAGTGACCAAGAGGCTTCACAAGAAATCCTTTACCATACTTTCTTCTTCTCTGGAATTTTGCTTTCAAATTCATATTATCAAGACTTCTGAGGTCTACCTTTGGCAAGGTTTTTGGTTTTGTCTACTTGGCCAGTGAACAATTTACAAAACAAAACAAAAACCCAAAACATTAGTCAGGAGATTTACCATTCATAATAGTGGACAGCACATTTTTCTGCCGGTAGATAATCCTAACAGAAAGTCAGGTCATCAGATAGCTCTGCTACTGTGGCATCCAGAGGAGTTGATTTACTTACATGACTCAAATGTTTTGGTGTTATTTGTTTCTAAAAGTCTGATAAAGATGCTCATTCTTGGCAACTAGAGAGTGGACAGGAGGTCTGGCAGGGCATCCCCTGTCCTGGACTGTGCATGGAAATCCAGTGTTCCTTCCAAGACTCTCTCCTTTGCTTTCATTGTGGACCAGCTCCATTCTGATTGATGTATTCTTTTCTAAAATAGGTTAATATCTTCAATCAGATTAATCAGTTAACCAAATATACCCACCATTGTTTATGATCAGGAGTGCCTGTTTTCTTAGGAGACTATCAGGTAATGCTCTCGATCTTTATAGATTGTGTTTTGATTTCTTTATAGGTACATGTCAACCTTGTATTCTCACCCAGATTTCCCAGAGAAAGGGCCAGAGGAGATTAATGAAGAGCTAATGAAAAATGTTAGCCACAACCCCCTTTTGCTGCTCACACCACAGAAAGTTAAGAGATACGTTGAGTCTTTATGGAAGAAGAAAAGCTCTGGACAGCCTGTGACTTTCACGGACGTCTTTGGAATGTTAATAGGAGAAACACTAATTCACAACGTAAGACACAATTCCATCTACGATCATTTTAATACAAGTAGACTCTATATCACAGTATTTTGAATAAAGTGAAATACGGGACATTTGGTTGATGTCACTCAGCTCAACTTATTTTCTCAACGACATCTACTGAGTACGTTCTCCCTGACAGATATGACAACTCTCCTGCATTTCTAAATGGTGCTTCTTCATTCATTAAAAATATTAGTTTTGATGTGTGGAGAAGTGCTTTCATAATCCTTTGCTTTGGAAAATTCACATTTTTATTGTCCATTCCCTGCCTCCCAGGAATGGTAATCTCTTTAGAGAAGCTTTTTAAAATAGAAGAAACAAGTGGCATTTTTAAAGTAGAAGAATGAAGATTGCCTGGAAAGAGTTAGAAGAGGAAGTGGACCACAGGAAGAAACGCACTTGACATGTAGCCACAGGGTGACATTTCTTCTGAAGATAAAGTAGAGGAGACAGAGGAAAAAAGTCTGTGTCAGGGGCTCCAGGGGATAAATATTTTCCAGTCTCTAAAGTTGCCAAATTATTTTTCAGGCTCCAAAGTTGCCAAATTACTTTCGGGTTCAAGTAGAGACATGTCCCTAGAGTTATAATTTTTATTTTTGAGAGGGGAATGCAGATAATTGTTTTCAGAGCGCTTTCCTTTTGTTATTTTTATGCAGGACCCACAGGTTTCCAGAAGTAATAAGTTTTATTTTTAGAAAACCCCGAGCACATTGATTGAAAGTACTACTTTAAATAGCTTTTATGTATGTTTATCTGTTCACATATTTAAAGCCATTTCATCCATTCTTCTTTGGACAGAGAATGAACACTACTTTGAGTAGTCTGAAGGAAAAAGTCAGTGCTGCACGATGTCCTTTGCCACTTTTCACCTGTCTGCATGTCAAACCTGATGTGTCGGAGTTGATGTTTGCAGGTAGGTGTGTCCTTTCTTAGGACCTTCACTGGGTCCTGCGCACTGTGGTTTCGATGCTTTTCTTTAGAAGAAGATCATAAGTTTTAATTTCAGCTTCATAATTTTCTCTAACATAAGAACATTTGAAAATACAAGAAAATATTAGGCTAGGTGATTTTCTTGATACTGCATGAAAGTAGTTTTTAGTATCTTTTCATTTAAGAAATAAGATAAAAAAAGAAATCATGACTATACTCAATAACTTGTTTGCTGTCCACTTCTCCACGACAGTTGACAAGACAATGAACCTAATGCTTTTAGGAAATGCAATGTTCTTTTACTCATTGGTTGTACTTTCATTAGTTGGGTAATATATATTTGTCATTTAAAATACTATTCTCATTTTTTTTATTATTAAGAACCTAAAAAGTACTAGTTTATTCTTGTGTTGGCCAATGGACAAAACCCCCCATTTAAAAATACATCTCAGAGAAAAACATTTGCCTTTTTCTGTAGCTTCACTTCCTGGGTGCTCTAAAAGTAGACATGTCATACTTCCGGGAGCCTCTGCCAGTGAAGTGGAATTTCTGACTGGCTGGTGGGGTTCATTCTGTTTTTAGGAAAAGTATCCAGAGACTTCTGTCATACTGCCCTCTCCTTCCCTTGTTGTCCCTGTCACCATGTGTTTCTGAGACATGAGCATGAAACTTTGCATTGTGATTCTGGGAGTTAGAATAAATGGTTAATAAGCAAAATTAAGTGAAGATGAAGAAAAAAGAAAATGTTAGAAAACATTTTTCCCATTTTCATAGACTGCTTATACTGTCAGAAAGACTTCAGTTTCTCCTGTCTCCTTTGTAGCTTTTATACCTGTTGGTTGTTTTTGCCGCAGGCTGGCTGGGCAAAATAATGGGGGGCGGGGGGGGGGGAGTGACAAGGAACTTGTAAAGGTTGATACAGCGGGAGCCTCTTTATGATAGGACAGCAGAGGTATATATACATTACTGAATACACAGCTTGACTCAATTTAGCATCATCCAGTTACAGCAATCCGTCATTAAGGAATCCTCATCATCTTAATAATTATACACAGCTTAACTTAATTAACATCATTGGATACAGCAGTCAGTCATTAAGGAATCTCCATCATCCTAATGGCTCCCTGGTGTTACTTCACAAGCCACTCCCTCTGGCAAAGTGCCAGGCACCATCTTGACTTGTCTGTGACTCTCAACATGTTTTCACTCTCACATTCTTTAGAATTAAGATAGACTTTATAAAAGATATCTGAATTTTTAAATGAAAGTGGGTATTCATTTGGTGCAAATAAGAATGGATCTCTGAACTGTGCATCTTGTTCATCTAGAGGCTTTTGTCCTTCAACCTGTACACAGTGTCATATACAAAATGGGCCTTTGGTTAACGTTTTATTTTACTAATTTGATTATTATTTTAATTTGATTAAATGAATGAGAATAATCAGAGTATCGTTGAGATGTGAATTCTCTGTAGTGTTTTCCAATAATGACATAACTTTCTTTTTAAAATGCTTTCAGATTGGGTTGAATTCAGTCCCTATGAGATTGGCATGGCTAAATATGGCACTTTTATGGCTCCTGACTTGTTTGGAAGCAAATTTTTTATGGGAACAGTTGTGAAGAAATATGAAGAAAACCCCTTGCATTTCTTAATGGGTAAGTGATCAAAATCTTTCATTATGTTGGCTATTTCTAAATCCAGTTGCATTTTAAATCATTCTGTTTCTGCTTTATTTTAGGTGTTTGGGGCAGTGCCTTTTCTATATTGTTCAACAGAGTTTTGGGAGTTTCTGGCTCACAAAACAAGGGTTCTACCATGGAGGAAGAATTAGGTATTGTGCAAATATGCTTACCTTGATCAAAATCATGCTACATGGATAATTTTCACACATACACAGAACATTAAATCTTCATGAGGATTTTAATTATTCTGAATTTATCAATAATTTGGTTGAATCAACCTAAGTGTTTCTGAACAATCAAATATAAGTTATATCTTAAGTATTATTCTGACATCGAGGTTATGGAATTCATAAAGACTGTTAGGTACTAAGAATGGTTTATACCAGCACTTCTCCATTCCTTTTCCTTATGATACTTCTAAAAATGCTATTTTTATTAGTGAATTATCTTTTTATTTTAAAGTAAGGTAGATTAAATTTATCAACAGTTGAATGCAGTATGATATGTAAAGAAAAAAAATTCATTCTTATGACAGTTTGTGTACCCCTTAAATACTAACTCATTAGAATTCTGTTAGCATCTTATGAGATGTTAATTTACAGTAAAATGGAGGAAAAATTTTAAATCATCTTAGCAAACTAAAATTAATTATTTTCTTTAAGTGTAACTCATTACTTCAAAATACATTTAAAATAATATATAGAAAACCTGGAAAAATAGATAAACTTAATTGAGAACCAATGGTATTCATTTATTATAAGAATAATACCATAGAAACATATATTTTCTTCCTTTTTTTTTTTTTTTTTTTTGATACCAGGGATTGAACCCAGGGGCACTTAACAAATGAACCACATCCCCAGCCCTATTTTGTATTTTATTTAGAGACAGGGTCTCACTGAGTTGCTTAGTGCCTTGCTGAGGCTGTCTTTGAACTTGAAATCCTCCTTTTTCAATCTCCCAAGCTGCCGGGATTACAGGTGTGTGCCACCACGCCCACCTTTATATGAAGAACATAATTGTGACATTAATTAGAACACTCAAATGTGATCATAAGAAATGTTATCATTCCTGCAAGAATTGAGTTGATCTTTTACTTGATATTCATATTTAGTGCATTTCAATTTCTACATTCCTTAGTATTTTCTTTAAGAGTATCATTTGTACTTTTGGGTCTTAGTAAGAAATGGAAAAATGATCTTATAATTTCATTAGTGGCACATATCTTCCCATAAAAAATGAGGACAAACAAACTAACAAACAGATAAGGCACCTTGTGCAGGCGCTGCTCCTGTCCCCTGGGCATTCATCAGGTGACAAGTGGGAAGGGAGTGGCTCTCCTGAGCCTGCCGTGACCTGTATCCAGGCGGTGAACCCTCATGCTAAACAATAAGGCCAAGTGTAGAGAGATGAAGTGACCTTGCCTGACGTATTTTAATAAACATTTTATCCTGGATGAATGTCTTGTTCTTAACCGTAATTTTGTGGAAGTCCTCAGTGTTCCCTAAATTATGTGAGGATTTTGAACAAGGAAGGAAGGGAAGGAGGATGGAGGGAAGGAAGGTGAACAGAAGAATTACAAGTTTGGAAGCTTGCTTCCTAAACCCCTTCTCTGTTGAATAATTCAGATAAATCAGGTTTATTATTATTCTTCTCCTAAGGCAGGAAGAGAATAGGACTGAAATAACACACAAGAAGTGGGCAGACCATGGCAGAAGGCCAGGGAAGAGGAAGAAATTTATCCTAAATGGTCGGAGAAGACTCCCTGTTGAGAAGGTCCCTTTGAGGCCAGTAGTCTGGCAATTTAGTTGCATCTTCTGTGTCAGACTGAGGTGGAATATGGTGTGCTTGGCATTCACTGGTCCACAGGATGGACGTTAGTTACCAGTATCTCAGATTGCGTAAAGGTTTCCAGCCATGAAACCAGAGAGGCCACTGTGGGCCACCAAGGACTCCTGGTGGGTGACTGGTTCCTCCTTGGCTGACTGAGGTCTGCCTGTTAGAGGGGTGCTGGGCCGTGTCTGTCTTCCTGTTTGTTTTCTCCCTTCTGAAGAAAGACCTTGTGGCAAATTGGACCACAATCTAGTAACTTTAAATGAAATTGCTTATTTTGTCAAGGGAGTTTTGCGAATTAATTTACGCTTTTGAAAAGAGAGCTGTGTATTAGAGTGGACATACAAAATGGAAAGTTCAGAATATTTAGCTTTTCATGCCATGAACACTTCTTTAGAATGAAGGCAATGTTTTGGTGAGCAGTTTTTCTTAAATCAGAGCATCAAGTATAACCAAAGTCAGCAAACAAAAGTACAACAGAGACTAAAGGAAATGTTCAAGGAATGAAAATACATGTAGCGTCAGACACACCCCCAATGCATGTGACATTTGGAGTAGATTGTCGTTAATTTGCCCTCTCCTTTATACAACAAGATTACTTTCTGTCACAGTCATAAAGTGAAATACATTATAACATTAGCTTGTGAACATTTTATTTTATTGAATTCTATAAATCATTCTAGTAAAAGTAAAATCTAGATCTTTTCATTGCACACTCAGTCATTTGGGCACAAACCATTTCTGTGATTCTAACACGTAGAGTCATGGGAAAAGCCGATGCCTTGCCTATATTTCTTGGAGTTGAAAGTCTCAACGATAGTTCTGTAAATAGAATTTATAAATAGGGAGCTAATTTCTTATAGTTGAAAAGCGTTTATTTACTAACTTATTAGTAACAGAAGGGTGGTAGAGTTACTTCCAAGACTGGTTTTATATAAATGTTTAAAGGAAGTTTGATTTTTTAAAAAATGGTGATCATGAAAATGATCATTGGGCTCTATTGAAAAAATAAGTAGTTGTTATGCTAGATTTTACTAAATTTGCGTTAATGATTTAAAGTTGCTAGTTTTAGTTTTTATAGCTGGTCTTTTAGTGAGTTCTGAAGGAAGAACCAATAATTATTACTATATTTTTGCATTTTGATCAAGTTCATTTATTTTGTTAATGAAAATGTATAGAGCACAAAGCAAGTTCTAGGCAGAAATAAGCAAGGAGGACATAATTTTCATCCTCATGGAACTTAGGGTTGGCTAAAGAGATCTCTGCCCAGAGCTGAGGAATAAAGTCAACGAAAATGACTCGGAAGGTCTTATTGCAAGTGAACAGATCGGCTCACCAACCTTACGGGATCACAAACAGGTCAAGTTTAGAAACACTTACCTGATTTATCAAAATTTAACCAGTCTCTTTGGTCTCCAGTGGTTTTTCCATCCTACTACTTCAGACTATTTTTTTTTCTAGATAAGGAAGCACCAATTCTTGCTATCAAAAGGTGCATTTCATTTTAACAGATGATTTTTCAGTATTAGTAAAAATCCGATGATAATATATATTGGAAGCTTTTATTCGTTCTGTGGAGACTGTTTTTCTAGCCCCCTAGTATATTTTGGTTTTATCCCTTTTCATGAACACCATTTAGTGATACAGTCAAGGAGTTATTATTATTAACATCAAGATTAACAAATAAAAATTCTCCCTTTAAAGTTAGGAATGAATCCATTTAGCTTAATTTAATTTTCATGTCCTGGGAGATTTTTGTTTTCCAGTGAGAATTTGAAAATACTAGCCAACCTAGTAAATCTAGATTAACAATCAGTCTAAATTTATGCATAGATCTTTTACATCTTGTTCTGTGCTTTTGTTTAGTTTACTTCTGTATAATAAATTTAATTGTGAATTTTGATCCCTGAGATGATGCTTCAATTGTTTTGTTTTCTTTCCACAGAAAATATCACAGCAAAGCATATTGTGAGTAATGATAGCTCGGATAGTGATGACGAATCACAGGAACCCAAAGGTAAGGGAGTTGGAAGTGTCCTTACAGAGATCCTAAGAATAGGACTTGGAGGCTTTGTCGGATTGTCTCCCTCTTAAGCTGCTGGTGGTGGAAGCAGTGGAATGTAGGGTTGTCACTTCTTCTTGAGAAGATTGAATATTGCATCCTTCCTAGAATAGGCAGCAGAGAGATATCCCCTTCTTTCTTTTTAATCCCTCAAAACCATTTCATTTGAGCAAATCGGAGGTGGTAGTTTAATCAGCATGGATACTACAATCTAGGAAAAATTTTAGATGACTTTGAAATTAAAATTTTATCTTTTAAAATTTTAGTAAGTAACATTGAAAAATTATAATCTCATTCCATTCTCAGGCCTTATACCATGGCCAACCCCTTGCCTCTTAGGAATCAATCTGTGATGAAGTGGGACAAGATTATCAAGAATTTGTTGCACATGTTGCACACAGGGCTTGGGAGTATCTGAGCTCTTTAACATTTTGCCAAGGTAGTTTTCAGTTTGATGTGGATCATAATGGTCATTGATGGATTTGGAGAAAGGATAAGGTGAACATACATGTTGCAAGGTAATCTTTTGTCGTTCTGTGGTAAAATGGAGAGACTTTACATTTTAACATAATTTTTAAATTAACTATTTGTAAAAATGTTGTCAATAATAAAAATAAATAATCAAAGGCAAACCCAACCAAAAAAACCAAAGAGACGACTTTATAGCAACTGGATGATCCTGTCCCATTACATTTTGCATATGACTATGTAGATTTTAGACGATATCAAATGCTTTCTTGTTCAAAGCATTTGGTATCTTCAATAGGAATAACCTGTTTTATCCTTGCCTAATTATCACTAAAATTGAAATTTTCTTTTCATAATGAGGCTATTACTTCCTCAGAAGATGAGTTTGTGCCAATTAGAGAAAAGGTGCCTTCTCCAAAGAGTGAGATGCTTGGGCCATGGTGTGGCTAGTGTGGGGTGGCTTGTGAACATGAAAAAGGGGAAGTCCTTCCCTGCAAAGTTGTGATCAGGCACCGGGCGTGGATAGTAGAGTGCAACCAGATTTCAGTCCTGACTTGCCCATTGTCCTGCCACTTCAAGCAGCTAGTGATTTGCCCAATCAAATACAGCAGCCTCTCATTAGGCAAGAACCCAGGCCTCAAAAGAATGAGCCTTTTCCTAGCTCCTTCATTTAAAATTTTTAATTTTATGTATCTTCAGTTGTTGAAGGCTTTTATTTTGAATTTCCTTTTTTTAAAAAATTGTGTTTTAGTTATAGATGGGCACAATACCTTTTTTATTTATATGTGGTGCTGAGGATGGAACCCAGTGCCTCACACATGCAAGGCAAGCGCTCTACCACTGAGCCACAACCCCAGTCCCTTGAATTTCCTTTTAATGAAGGAAGATAGGTAGTGCCGAGGGAATAGACATTATATGCCTGGTGTTTTGACAATAAATTATGTATTGATCTAGGGACAACCTAGTCGACATGACATTGGTTGGTCAATTATTAAGTAAATTATTATAGTTGGCCGTCAGTGCATTTGATCATCTGCAGTTCTTGCTGGTTTTTAAGGCTGAGAAGTTTGAGAACTCTTTGAACACGGCTGCTTTGGTATTAGTAGTAGTAGGGATTAGAGGATGATATTTAGGATGTTTTTTGAGGTTCTCTGTTAGCCTTTGATATTCCTTTAAATGACTGTGGATGTTAACATGCCTTTTCATCTCTTCTTCTAAGCACTCGTGAGCACTAATCATACTACAGATGTCATGGTTTTGCCATTTCCAGGCTGGCACAAGTAGCTAGGATCATACAGGGGTAGCTTTTTCAGATTGGCTTCTTTCACATTCTCTTATCATGTTCAGGTCCCTCTCTGTCTTTTCATGGGCTCAATAGCTCCTTTCTTTTTAGTGTTGGATAATATTCCTTGTCTGAATGTATCAGCTTATTTATCCCTTTACCTACTGAAAGATTTCTTGATTACTTCCAAGTTTGAGATGTTATGAATAAAACCACTATACCCATCTATGTTCAGGTTTTCATCTGTACATAAATTTTTCAAGTCACCTGGGTAAATCCAAGGAGCACAATTTCAGGATCACAGGGTAAGAGTGTATTTAGAAACACTGTTCAACCGTCTTCGAATGTGTCTGTACCATTTTGTGTTTTTACCATTGATGCATGAGAGTTCTTGTGGCTCTGCATCCTGGCCAACATTTGGTGCTATCAGTGTTTTGGATTTGAGCTCTTCTGATAGACGAGTAGTGGTGTCTCACTGTATTAATTTACATTTCCCTGAGGCCACATAATGTGGAGCAGCTTTTCATGTACTTACTTACCATCTGAGTATCTCCTTTGAGGAGATATCTGTTCAGTTTGTTTGTTGGCCCATTTTTTAAAAATCAGATTTTTTTTTTTAGTGTTGAGTTTTAGTTTTTTTTTGTATATTTTGAATAATCATCCTTTACCAGATATAATTTTTTTTCAAATAATTTCTCCTAGTCTTCTCTTTTTTATTCTCTTGAGGATCCTTAATTTTTTACTCATATGATTTTGAACAAGGGGCATTCCTAACCTGAGTTCCTTCAAGTATGTAGTGGAATCATCTACTTGCTCTTATAAAACTAATTACAATCATCATCAAAGTAACAAATGCCTACAAAAATGCTTTTAAGTTGTAAAGATCTAAGTAAATAGAAGCTTGTATTTAATATGATAGTTTACAAGCAATACATACATATCTGTTGACTGCTGGGTTTTTCTCACAAGTTTTGCCATTTGCAGCTGTATTATAAAGAATGTAGATTCTCTGCTGGTACAGAAGTCAGGCTGTACTAAAGGAGAATAATATGAGTAATAAGAAGCCCTAAATCTTTGGAAATAATTGAGTATCTTATTCATATCCTGTGTAACTTGAGATATAAATCATGTAAAACCTAATTTGTTTTGGTGAAATATTTTCTTTGTCATATTTGGCATTAGAAAAGTGTGGGAGTAGAAAATAATATATGTGCTTTTAATGAATACGTAGTCACCTGGATTGGCTACCAAAAGGAAAATCCCTTCATTTACTCATCTCAGCTTAATCTTCACAAAGATAAAAATAATTCAGTATTTACTATGGCTTTATTGTGTTTAATATACATTTATCAAAAATTCTAACATTCACATGTAGATTCTCCTTTCATTTAAAACATACACCCAGAGTTTTATATAAGGTTATATACTTAAACACAGAGTTCCTGGAAATCATGACAGAAGGGATTTAGGAAGGTGCAGTTTTACTCTACCATGAAGTGTTCTTTGATTTTTATTATGAATCAATACTACTGATAATGGTGATTGAGCTGCAGCTGCTGCTGTCATTGTTCTACTATTAGCTAGTAGTGTTTATCAGGAATTTAATATGGCCGTGCACTCTAGAAACTTTACATGGTGCATAATCCTCATGACAGCCTTACATGGCTTACTGATGAGGAAACGGAAAAAGGGAAGTGCAGGTGAGTAGTCAGTAGTGGAGAGAGAATTGGGACCAGGCAATCTGATTCTAGTTCTGGTGCTTCAAGTGAGAACCCAATATAGCTTCCCCGCAGTTGTGATGTGTGCATAGGTTTTCAGGAAAGAGTCCCTTAAAATTGCTTCTTTGAATCATTGCTGAATTTTAAACCAACTTAAGGCATTTGTTTAAATTACAGAGTCTTAAGTCCTCAAACTTTGTAAGCGTGGATGAAATGACAGGTCATTGACTGATACATAAGAACGTTTATTGAAGAACAAGTATATGTTAAAACCTGTAGTCCATTCTCTTCAATTTCCATAATACTTAATGTTTATTAAACAGAATAAAGATTCTTAAGAAAAAATAAGAACTACAAAGGATAGGATAGCTACTGTGCATATGAATTGTGGTGTGTGTGTGTGTGTGTGTGTGTGTGTGTGTGTGTGCATGCACATATGTGTGTATGTATCTGTGTGAAGCCAGGGTAATGGAAGAAAATACTGTGAGAGGATAAGGGGGAAAATTGAAGAAGTTCACCTGGAAATTTAAGAATAGACCAAGTGTTACTGTCAAGAATACAACTTTTACCCTGCTTGCAGGTAAAAGGTAACTAAGAACATTTTAAGAACAAAAGTGATTATTTACTACATTGATTTATACAAAAAAAAATATTAAATCAAAAGCCATAGAGCTTTATTTTTCATGTTAATATCTGATCAGCCAGAAAGGATCTCTTTTTATTTTTGGTACAGAGGATTGAACCCAGGGTGCTTAACCACAGAGCCATATCCCCAGCCCTTTTTTAATTTTAGTTTTGAGAAAGAGTGTCACTAAGTTGCCTAGAGCCTTGCTAAGTTTTTGCTGAGACTACCTTTGAACTTGTGATTCTCCTGGCTCAGTCTCCTGAGCCGCTGGGAAGATCTCTTTTTTAAAAGGGCATTGTGGAGTGTGTGTGATGATCTTTTCTTTTTCCCTTAGGTACTGAAAACGAAGATGCTGAAAGGGAGTATCACAATGATAACCAAGCAAGTTGGGTGCATCGTATGATAATGGCCTTGGTGAGTGATTCGGCTTTATTCAATACCAGAGAAGGCCGTGCTGGGAAGGTGCACAACTTCATGCTGGGCTTGAATCTCAATACATCTTACCCACTGTCTCCTCTAAGAGACTTTACCATGCAGGAATCCTTTGATGATGATGACGAACTGGATGCAGCTGTAGCAGGTAAGTTTGCAAAATATAATCAGTGCAAACTAACTCAGGGGAACTTTGTTTTTTTTTTTTTTTTCCTGTAGATAGAATCATTAACACTTATTTATATTCAGTTACAGGAACATGCATTTAATGTGTGAAGGGCTTTAAACTGCAGTTTTTGTTTGTTTTGAGGAAGAAAATTACATCAGCCAGGAAGTAGCCTAGTCATTGAAATATGGAGCAAGACCTTGGATATGTTTGTATTGGTCAGGGTTCACTGGCAGAAAATTGGAAACCCTCTATCTTGATAACTACAAGGGACTTAAAGTGGGAATTAGGTGCTTATAAAATTTTTCCAGGGATTCAAGGAGCAAGCTCTGGGCTCAGCTTCCTGGAGAGACTCCAAAAAACACTTTGGAACCATGCCTCCCCCACTGTGCCTGGCAACAGGAAGAGCAGAAACATGGCCTGTGCCTCATTTCCTCCTTCCAAACATGGGGGTGTTCCTCCTTGGCTGGGTCTCAGGAGCTGGAGCCTGTGGGAAGGCGGTAACCTCCACTCTGATCCTGGTGCCCTCCTGTGGAGCAGGAGCACCTGCAGCACAGGATGGGGAAGGAGCTGAGTTAGCCAGTAACTGCAGGACAGCCAGAGTCTGTCTCTCCCACTCTCAGGAAGATCAGGAAACATTTAAAGCCACCCAGGAAGAATGCAGTCACTTTCAGGTTTGTCACTTAGCCAAATTCCCAAGAATAGTTCTCCACATCCTTCACTTCTGTTATAGACTAAAAGGTAAATTCTTGTAGCTGGCTAATCAATATATTAGTCTTTCTCCTCATGGCCATCTTAAATTTTTCTGCTTCGTAATATTGTCATCTTTCCCTGAATTGTCCAAATGTCATTCCTCAATCATTTCTGCTTTAGGGACATTGGATAGGATTCTGTAAAAACCTAAATGGAATGTTTCAAAACCCTTTTTACTGCCCTTTGTTTGTGTCATATCTATAAAATATTTGTGAAAATTAAGAGATGATATTAGGATTTTTTTTTTTTTTTGTAGATTTGTTGTCTGGGCTTTAAAGGGATTATAAAAGGGACCCCTGTTGTTTGAGCCAGATGAGTACAAACTCACCATATTTTGTATTATGTTTATAGTGTTAAACTCTAGGATATGAGGCATGTAATACTATAGACCTGTAATACGAACTTTTGTACTAATTATAAACAGTCCACTTGTGATAAAGTGAATGTATATTCTAAAAATTCATCCAAATTAAAAATACATGGGGGCTGGGGATGTGGCTAAAGCGGTAAGCGCGGGACACTGAGTTCGATCCTCAGCACCATATAAAAATAAAATAAAGATGTTGTGTCTGCCAAGAACTGAAAAATAAATATTTAAAAATTCTCTCTCTCTCTCTTTAAAAAAAAAAAAATACATGGAATCGAACCAGTAACATTACTTTTCTTGTTCTGTGGCACATGATTGTAACATTGCAATACCAATTAAAAGTGTTTGTTTTTTCCCTAGAAAAAATATGCTTTATAGGTAAATGATGTTGGGTTTTAAAATCAAATTATTCTCTCAGAGCATTTAAATCTATAAAGAGTCCAGTTATTTTCCTCTATAAAAAAAGGAAGACCCAAGGAAATAATTCCATCCTTTTTGTCTAAAATGGCTCGACAGATCTGGAATTGGGACACCGGTCTCTTGGCCTTGTTCCTAAGCCTTTCCCTTCTGTTACACATCATCCCTTTGGTTTTGTTAGTCATTGTCTTGCTGATGTAAGGATGGAAGTTTTCTTTCTGTAGAGTTTATTGCATCTGCCTTACGTGATCACTTTGCCAACATCACTCCTCTATGGTTGCACAGCACGAGTTCTGCACTCCACATTTTAACAACTTCCTGGTAGTTGTGCAATATTTTATGTGGATTTGGTACCATTAGGATTATCAGCTAAAAAGCAGAATTCCCAGTAAAATTTTAATTTAAAATAATATGTATACTGTATACAAATAATACATGTGCAGTACTTACAACACTTGGGACATACTTAGATTAAGCAATTATTCATTGCTTATCTGAAATGAAGATTAAATTGGGCATCTTGCATCTTCATTAGCCAAATATGGCAACCTTAGGGAGTGTGCCTTGTTAGTTTTCTCACTTTCATTCAAATTGTTCTACATTAAAAATTTCTTTTTTACTTGCGGATGGACACAATATCATTGTTTATTAATTTATTTTTTTGTGGTGCTGAGGATCAAACCCAGTGCCTCACATGTTTGAGGCAAACGCTCTGTACCACTGAGCTACCCCTGCCCCTCCTCTCACCACAGCCCTTGTTCTACATTTTCATCTTCTTTCTTTCCTTCCTTCATTCTTGTATTCACACAGTATTTACAAGAAAGTACATTGTGTTTGGCCCTTAGGATCCAATAGTCAACAAGACAAATGTAATCCTTGCTCTAATTAAGATTATAATCATTTGTCCAACCTTCCTTGAAGTTTTGATTCATGGATGGACATATATGCTTTGTTTAACAATGATAGAAAAGTTAAGTAAAACTAAAACCAGCAGCGCTGATCCCGATGGAGGTGTTAGCGAGCAGGGATGCAGCTACCTTAATTGAGAATAAAGCTTCAAACCAAGAATATGGATAGAATATAGGTATTCTTCTTTATATATAGGGTTTGGAGAATAATAGTTGTCCATCATCTTGTCGGACACTTTTTTCATTTGATGCCTTTTGAAAGAATAGTTATGAGCAATTTTCATAAAATAATAGTAGAAAATATAAAATTTCAGTCATCTCAAATGACAGTATTATATAGACTAAAGATTTATTTTTTATATATTTTGAAATGTTCCAACTAAAATTATTTTAGATCAATGGTATTTGGAAAGCAATTTACATTTCTTAATGTGTACCTCATTAAAATTACATTTTACTCATTTCATATTTATTCAATTGAATATATATATGTATATGTGTATATATATATTCGCCATATGTATATGGGGTACTAATTTTGGTAAAAAAAAAAGAAAATCAGTCAGTTCAGTAATAAATCCACTCAGCTTTATTGTTTACATACCAAAATTGCTCAAAATAATTGCATTTTAGACCGAGTTAGTTGAATGATTAGTGCTTTTTCAGAAAGTTCTTTCCTAAGATAAATCCTGTTTATCTCCTTCTGTCATTTTCAAGTTTTAGAATGATCATATGTTTGGAATTAAAATTAAAAGATTTATTACAAACATTATTTCAGTTCAAAAAGTTTTCATTAAAATTCCTATTTATTATACACCTAAAATGCCAAATTAAAATATTTTACTTTTACATAGCCCCATTCAAAAAAATAGAGACTTTGAAAAATTAATCTAGACATTATGATGAACAAATATTATATTTTAGTATACCCTCTGGTGATTGCTTCTACAAATTTAAAATTTGAAAGCCTTAAAACAGTCTCTCAACCTAAGTGGAAAAAAGTGTGCTATTTTGTGCCTTTTACTTCACCTTGCAGAAAATAAGATAAATTATAAGATGATAAAATTCCCCTCATTAGTTTACTGCAAAATAATTTAAGATCTGTAGAATCTGATTTCAGAGTAGCCATTTGTTAGTTACATGACTTCTTTCCTGTTTACTTTTTGTGTTTATATTATTTACAGTGACACACACCAGCTGGAATAAGAAATCAAGGCATGAGTTAATTTAGGCCAGTGTTCAAAACACAGACATCCAAATATTTAGACATTGTAAATTGAATCTGTGCGATGTATTTATAAAATGACAATCACAAATACCCACAGCTGAATGACTTTTTGGAAATGTCACACAGTTATGTTTTCATACCTATCATAAAATCTGATTAACTCATTCACACTTTTGGAAATTTGTATGTTTTAAATTATAAGACAATGTTCTTTCATGGTGGCATTTATTCAACTCTCTGATTTTTGAGTAGCTGTTATGCAATAAATTGGGTCCAAGTTCAAATACATTTGGAAAAATTGACAACTCTGTCTCCCTCTTCACAGTGAGATGGGATGCTCTGTTGAGTTTAAATGCTTCTTAAAGGTGCTTCAAATATAGTACTTTAAAAGCAGACTAGTGTCTGATGTGAGTGTCTCTGTTCTCCTGTAGTAGGCTGCCTGGAGGTTGGCTGGCCTTCTTTACAGACATGTGGGAACAATGTGTGAACAAGGAGATAGCAAAGCAGATGCCTGGCATTTCATTTGGTTCAAATCAAATCATTTGGTTCAAATCATTTTTTCCTCCAGGAATTGAATTAAGACTACCACATTTATATGTGAAGAATAGCGTAGTATCGGTATTAATTTTTTTTTCCCACAAAGTTAACAGTCCTTAGATCTTGATGCTTCTGAGACCCCTGATCATCTCCATCCATTCTCCTTCTATTCTAGCCACTAGGTCTTCCCTCCTCGTGGAAGCTTCCCTCCTTATGCTGCCCCCTAATCTTTAGTTGACCAATTCTGTATCATTATTCTCATTTCTGCTCAAGGTTTTCTTCTCAGAGAGCGCTCTCCTGGATATCTAACTGGCTACTTGTTAGTATATTGCTGTCTGTTATTTTCATTGCTAGATTTGTGTCCAACTGAATGATCTTGCCAACACATTTATTTACTGATTTATTGGAAGTGTACTTAGAAAATAAGCTCCAGCAGAGCAGAGTTGTGTCTAATCCATTCAGTGCCCAGAATTGTGCCTGAATAGTGGTAGAAAATACATATTTGTGGAATGGGTTGGCTGGGCTACTTTCTTGAATTCTTTCTTGGACTCTGATGTTGTAGTGGGATGTGCGCTCCACCTGTGGCATAGTGGGAATTGCTTGAACTGCCACTCCCCAGTTTTGTCACCCTAGAGGTGACTTTTAAACACTTTGCCCTCCATTTATAGATATGCCCTCCCTCACCTGTCTGTTAAAACAATTAAACAAGATCATATATGGGGAAATGTTTTGAAACCAGTAAAAAACCTCTGTAATGGGACATAAAGCAGTGAAAGAGGTCATAGCTTAGGATCAAGGCAGCAACTGGGCTGAGTTCGTATCATGCATTGTCCCACTAAATCCTCTCAGCAACCTTATTTAGTAATTACTCTTATTCTGATGTTACAGATGAAGGGATTTAAGATTTAAAGATGATAATTAAATTATACAGTTGTCAAAGTTAGAATCATACCCAGCTCTTTTGTCTTCCAACCCCAAAGGGAAAACATAGGGAATTCTGTTTCAAATTTAAAACAAATGTTTTTGTATCTTAAATAATGTAAAATGATCACTTAATTTATTCTTATTTTTTTTTCTTAAGATCCAGATGAATTTGAGCGAATATATGAGCCATTGGATGTAAAAAGTAAAAAGATTCATGTAGTGGACAGTGGGCTCACATTTAACCTGCCATACCCCTTGATCTTGAGACCTCAGAGGGGCGTTGATCTCATCATCTCCTTTGACTTTTCTGCAAGGCCAAGCGATACTAGCCCTCCGTTTAAGGTAAGGAGGCTTTATATAGTATTCCACTCTTTACTGTGTTCTCTTACAAGCCTTATAGATCTCGTAGTTCTCTTGACCCTTAACTTTATTCAACATAGATCTCTCAAATGCCATCATTATTCTTGGGGCTGGGGATGTAGCTCAGTGGTGCTTGCCTAGCATGCATAAGACCCTGGGGTGGACCCCTGTGCCTAAAAAAAAAAAAAAAAAAAAATCCTTCTTGACTTCCACTCATATAGTTAAAGCTTTTAGGATGTAGTACATTCTTCTAATACAGTACTGGTTCTGGTATATTCAATGGATTTGTTTCCATTTATATTGCTTCCATAATGAGCTTATTCAAGTCTAGAACACAGCCCTGTATGTGCATTTATTTCATTTAAATCATCATAATTGCCTTGTAAGCATTGGCCAAATTGTGTGTATTTAGGACATTTTTAGTAAGTGAACGAATGAACTGCTGTAAGTGGGATGGAGTTTTTATCTGTACTGCATAGATTAAGAAACAGAAACTCAAAGAAATGAAGTAAAATAAGCCACCATCTCCCAGCCAGGAGAAGTCAGGATTCTGACAGCACATCTGGTTTTTTTTCTATCATACTGTGAATAAGCTGCTCTCAAGACTAATAATGATTACAATAATACTCTTTAAATATATGGAAAACTCACATTTTCAAAATGCATTCATATTTGATTTTTTTGAGGCTGTTGATATTATTCAGACAAGAAAATAAGGATTGGTGACATAAGATCTCATCAACAAATTGTTTATATTATAGAAGATCAGGTATGAACATATTGGTGTATCCTGGAATCAACAAACAGAAATAAATGAAATAGAATGCAAATGAGCACATTTGAGTGATTGGAGCTATCTGATTGGAAGGGACAGATATTAACCCTTAGGGGGGCTTTAGGAGAGAATTTAAGATTGGATGATAAGACATAGAGGATCAGTGGAGGGTTTCCAGCAGACAAATGATATCATGAAATTGGAATTTTATGATGATTAACCTGAGGGTGGAAAGTAGGATGAGTTGGAACATAGAGGGCAAAGGATTAAAATTAGGAGATATTTACCATAACCCAAGCATAGGATTATGAAGTGTTACACCAAGTCGGGCGACTGTGAACACCAAGAGCAGAATTTGATGACCCAAGAGGAACAGTGGGGAGCTGGGTTACAACGATGACTCCAAGATGCTAGCTTAGAAGCTGGTCTAGTGGTGGGAGACACTGTATTATTCATTTCACCAACGGGGGTGTAAATGTCAAAGCTGTCATTTTATACATGAATCAGAGCTCCGCTACTGCAATGAGTTGATACTGAAGGGGGGTTTTAGAATACCACAGTATTATCGGCCTATTTTGGAGTTGCTTTAAAATGTTGATTCATTATTAGTGATTGAGAAGAATAGCTGGACATGGTGGCACAGGCCTATAATCCCAGCACCTCGGGAGGCTGAGGCAGGAAGATTGCTAGCTTGGGATGAGCCTGAGCAACTTAGCAAGACACCATCTGGAAATTAAAAAATCCTCTGTTGGAAGGAAGGAAGGAAGCAAGGAAGAAAGGAGAGAAGGAAAGAAGGAGGGAAAGAAGGAGAGAGGAAGAAAATATACTTGTAAAATACATGAAAATTTAGAATATCCTCCAAGTACTTCTAGACAACAACTACTGGAATTTTGTTTTTTCTTTGTGTGTATGTGTGTCTGATCATGTTTTGCATTCTGCTTCTTTCTGCTTATAACCCTATTGTGATCATTTCCCATGCTATTAAACATTTTTAAACAAACTTAATTGTGGGGCTCTGGTTGTAGTCCAGTGATAGAGCACTTGCCAAACATGCATGAGGCTCTCTCTAGGTTCCATCTCCAGCACTGCAAAAACAAAACAAGCAAACAACAAGCTACCCAACACGATTAAAATGGCAAATAGTAAGATATATATATATATATGACACATGGGATCTCTGCATATGTATGTGCAGGATTTTATTTAACATTGTTTTTTTTCAACTTTTAGATTATGATTTTGCCATTTTTTTCTATAATAACATCCTTGCACATGAATCTTTAATCAAGCTTTTATTATTTCCAAGCTTGGCTGCTAGGAACATATCCATTTATGGCTTTTAATAATTCTAGATTGCTCTTTGGAGAAGATGCACCAATTTACATTACTGTGTCTATATATATGAGTCCTTGTTTCACATATCTTTACTGACATAAAAAAACCCAATTACTATTATAACTACAGAACTCTAATTAAAAAAACAAAAAAAGAGGGAGAGAGAGAAAAATATTAAGAACAAAGTTCAAAAAGTTCTGTGATATGTTAGGGTCAATAACCCCACATTTGGGGTTGGGGTGGTGGCTCAGTGGTAGAGTGCTTACCATGTACATGTGAGGCACTGGGTTCCATCCTCAGCACCACACAAAAAATAAAAATAAAGTTTAAAAAAGTTCTTTAAAAAGTGAAAGAAAAAAAAAGCCCCACAGTTTTGCTTCAGTTTTCTTTCTTTCTTTTTTTTTTTTTTAATTAATTTTTATTGTAGGTTGTTCAAAACATTACATAGTTCTTGATATATCATATTTCACACTTTGATTCAAGTGGGATATGCGCTCCCATTTTTACCCCATATACAGATTGCAGAATCACATCATTTGCACAACAATTGATTTACATATTGCCATTCTGGTGTCTGTTGTATTCTGCTGCCTTTCCTATCCTCTACTATCCCCCCTCTTCTTTCTTTCTTAAGGGACTAAATAGTTTGTCATACTTATTATATTTTTATATTTTTAAACAACTTTCAATTGGGTTGTTACTACTGTGCTATTGATTATTAAATATTTATTTTATGTCTTAAATATATTAAAGTTTGTCATTTTCTAAATATTATTAGTTAAAGATGTACACAATACCTTTATCTCATATGTATATATATATATATATATATATATGTATGTATGTACTGGGGATAGAACTCAGTGGCATTTGACCACTGAGCCACATCCCCAGACATAAAATATTTTGTATTTTATTAGAGACAGGGTCTCACTGAGTGAGTTGCTTAGCTCCTCACTATTGCTGAGGCTGGCTTTGAACTTGCAATCTTCCTGTTTCAGCTTCCCGAGCTGCTGGGATTATGTGGTGCCGAGAATCAAACCTGGTGCCTCACAGGTGCTAGAGTCTCTGTATTAACTTATCTAAGAAAAGAAGCTCTGTTTCATTTATCATTTTTTCTTTTTGTTAATCTTTTAGTAATTTAGATATATACCATGTTGATTAGTTTACCATCAAGGTCCATCCAGTGACAATCCTGATGGGCTTTGTCTTATAATTTGGTTGAGAAAATAAGGCAGAATATTCATACTGAAGTCTGAAAAATAAACAGAATGTGAACTTAGTGGGAACAGGTTTTTGGGTTTTATTGCAGAGCAAATAAGCTAGGAATACAGAAGAGTTCAGAGTTTAATACTGAAGAGTTTTTCCCTTTGATCTTACTAAAAGTTCCTTTTTTTTTTCGGCACCAGGGATTGAACATAGGGGCACTTGACCACTGAACCACATCCCCAATCCATTTTTTAAATTTTATTTTGAGACAGGGGATTGCTAAATTGCTTAGGGCTTCACTAAGTTGCTGAGGCTAGTCTTGAACTTGGGATCCTCTTGCCTCAGCCTCCGGAGCCACTGAGATTGCAGGTGTGTGTCACTGTGCCCAGCCAGAGAGAATATTTTTAAGTTATTATTCTACAAATTATGTTATATTATGTTGCCATATACTAGGCATATATCTGGCTCACTTTTGCAGCGCTCTTTTAATTCTTGATTAGTGATCAGAAGCAAGAACAATGGTTTTTATTCCCTAAAATTAAAGGAAAAAAGGAAAGGGAGAAGGAGAAGAGAATGTAAAGAGAAAGGAGAGAAGGAAGAAATAAGGAAGGACAATGAAATGAGCCAGACTTCACAAACTGAATTTATCGCTCTATATTTCATTCAGGGTCAAAATTCCATTAAAATCCATAAATAAAGGGAAATAATCTGTTTTCCACATTAATCTTATGTTTTTACTGACATGAGGGCATGACGTGTTCTAGAATCCTTATATATGCTTTACTTATAATTCTTAGGTTGGGTCACATCATAGCCAAACCGGTCTAAGAATTAGCTTTGTGGGCACTGTTCCTCCATACTCTTAAGGGAAGTGTATAGTTCTAAATGTCATACTTGCAGATGGGCATCTTATATTAATTTGCTGGAGTTGCTGTAACAAATCACCTCAAACGAGGTGGCATAAAACAGCAAAAACATGTTTTTTCACACTTCTGGAGGCCCAAAGTCTCAAACAAGGTGTTAGCAGAGCTGCTTTGTGGTAGAATTATTCCCTGTCCCTTCTGGCTTTTGATGGCTCTATGTGTTCTATGGCTTGGCGTTGCAATACTCTAATCTCTTCTTCTGTTTTCCCAAGACCATTCCCTTTGTGCGTGTGTGTGTGTATGTGTGTGTGTGTGTGTGTGTGTGTATGCATGTGTGTTCTTTCTTTTATAAGAACAATTATCATTGAATTTAGGGCCCACTCATATAATCCAGGATGATTTCAACTTAATATCCTTAACTTAATTGCATTTGCAAAGAACCTTTTTCTTAAGTTAGGTCACACTTAAAGGGGTTGTGTGTTTAGGACATGGATTTATGTTTTAGGGAGACATCCTTCAACCCACATAGGTCATTAAGGATCAAAGGTCTTGTGTTGGTAGATATACCCAACCTTGATTTCTCCAACACTGATTTTTGTCAGTTTATAGTAACCTTGTTACTGAAGAAGAAGCAGCGAGAACATTGAAGTGCTATGTCTAGTCTATACACCATTGAGTTGAGAAAATTCTTTTCATGCCTTTTGCATTATGAAGTTCTTGAAGCCCAATATCAACATGTCTTTTAATGGAAGTGAGAGGGACCAGAACCATAAAATAATGAATTCTACGTTGTAGTTTCCATTTTTTGTCTATTATAATAGTTGCTTTGATAATTTCTGGTGATATCTTTGTTTTAAAGATTACATTATTATAACATCCCTCTCCCAATCTTGAAAATCAGTTTTATATAATGAAAACATCTGAGAATAGTAAGAACATATCCTGTGTTTGCACACAGATAAAAATCTCACCTTCTTTAGTGAAGAGTTAAATTACTTTTTGTGTATACGCATTTATATAGATAGAGGTTTTGTACATCTAAAAATATACATTTGTATGCTTACACATGTGTTTATATAGATTGCTATATGTTTATGTATATAAAATAAATGACATGTGTATACCAGTATGCCATTCCTACTATAGTTCGGGTATATTTCTGTGTTTTTCTCCACCTTCAAGATGTTTTAATCATGTTTGGTACTTAAAAATGAGCACAAACATTTTACCAAGTATCATTTAGAAGGATACCTGCCATTTTTTTTTTCTCTCTAGAGAACCGTTTTTAGTTGGTGTTATGTAAATTTTCCATAAATGAGTCTGTGGAAATGAGAAGTATCCAGGTCTCAAGCAATAGGAATGCACAGTGATAACAGCACAGTTTTGGCATACTGCTGGCATTTATGGTACAGCAATCTTTTTTTATTCCCTGCCTTCTTCTAAAGCTTTTTTTTTGCAAACTAACGGCTTTACTCATAGTCTGGGTCATTGTTCCTCAGTCCCTCCAGAGACATCAGAAAGGAGACGGTTTTTCCATGCTGTAATCACAGTCCGTAGTCATCAGTGTTTAATCTTTTCCACATCAGAATCACAGAGAAAAAGGGAAAGTCTCCATCCCTCCTGGATCCCAGTGTAGAATTATCTATCTAAAAATAGCTGGACTTTTCCCTTACGTCATTCCCTTTTCCTCTTCCCCTACACATCCACGCATCTTGGGTCACCTTTGAGTCATGTTTGTAAACACTAGAAAGCGCTTCCTTTTTCTTCCCCTCTCTCGCAGTTGCTTCATAGTGTGAACTTTTGGTTTTATTTTGATGTTGAATAATCATGGGTGAATAATTGTGAACAGTGCTAGACAAGAAATAACATGCTGATTAATTCAGTTGAACAGGGGGTGGAAAAGAGGGTCAATGATAAGTTTTCTCAAGTTTCAAACAAGAAATTACTCATATATATATATGGGATTAGGGACAAAACTTTACTGTATTTAGCATGTCAGTTTATGAAGCAAATGTTTTCATATCCATTTAATCTTTTGTTCTCCCGGATTTCTGTTTCTTTGTAATGGGATTGAGAGAGTTGATCAGCTTAAAATTTCTGGCATTCCAGAAGCATTAAGATCAGCAGAGTTGAATGAAATGTGTATTTTTCTGAGTTTAAGGTACTAGTTAAAGGCACTTGTTTTCCCTGACTCTAAATTACTGGGATTTTTGTGTTTTCTATCTGACTTAATTGTCATACTGGTCCTGTGAAGAAGATTCTAGTATTATCTTTATTTTACAGAGGTGGAAAATAAGGAACGGGTGACCTCTGGATGAGGCGGGGATTGGGAGCCATAGTGAATAGCTCAATCCCTGTGGGTTGTTACAGTCCTTACAGTGTGATTAGGGGTGTGTTGTTGTATATTGCAAATCCCCCCAAATAACTTGTTCCCTGCTGAACTCTTGTAGCTGTGCAGTTTGCCTTGGGTCATCCAGCCAGCAAGTTGAGGCATCTCCTTAAGGTGTGCTTTCAGAGTGCACAGCCAGGCACATGGCTGTCCATCATGATTCCCACCTCCCTCCTGCTATACTATACCTGTTTATCTCCCCACTGACTTGTAAACTCTAAGGCTTCAAGGACCACCTCTGCCTTGCGCCTAGAACATGAAAGGTGCTGAATAGTAATTGTTGAGTGAATTAACAAACACTCTGAGGAAATAGTCTGGGTATACTGCATAATCTTATGACCACTTTTAAGTTTTTCATAGCATTTATAGCAATTTTAGATTTGCATGATTATATAATGATTATCTCTCATGCACAGGCTATATATCCCATAGTAGGAAGAGTCAAGAATGTTTTACTCACTGTTAGGACCCAGCTCTTAGCATGGTATTTAGCTACTAATGATTACTATTGAATGGATCAATTTGATGACAAGAATATTTTTTAAAATTTAAGATTCTAATCATGGTTTCCCCCAAAATCTCCTCTTAAGAGTTTCCCTAATACTTATTTGTCCCTTGTCCTTTTCTTTTTCTTCTTTGTTTTCCTGGCTTTTTTCTTCCATATTTTTCTTCTAACACAATTTATTTATTAAATATTTGTTTAGCACTATATATGTAAGCACTCTTCTAAATACTGGCTAATCTATTTAATTCTAATTGCAATCCCATCAGATATGTATTAGTATTATTTTTATCCATAGTTTATATTTGAGGATATTGGGGACAGAGACATTAAGAAACATGTCCAAGGTCACAGAGCTTGCATTTGGACTAAGGCCTCTGACCCCAGAACCTGTAGTTTACACTATGATATTCTGCTCCTTACTTCTCTCTCTACCCCTGAAGCTGCACATAAATGGAAATGAGTTCCATTCACCACATCTCTCCATATTGGTTTATGTTCTCCAAGTTTAAATATATATATTTTTTCTTTCTTAGGCACTAAGTCAGCTAAGACAACCTAACCTCAAATCTACATTTCTCACAAACATGCATTTCTTGGTCAGGCTACATGTGAACAACTGCAGATCAGCTATGGTGGCTCTGCCCATGTGCCTTCTCTTCCTGGTGGGGAAGAACCATCCTCTGATAGGAAGGTGCTGAGGTGTGTGGTATCATGCAACCTGCCACACCTTTGATGAAGCTCAGGAAGCTCTGTCAGGTCCACTCTTGGCCATGACACATGTGATAGCAACATGATCAGGCCAGAAGCTCAAATTCTTTTTCATAAACAAAAGGAAAAAAAGCTGATTTAGAGAGAGTCAAATATTTTTATGGGCATAAAATGAATTAATTTTTAATTTTTTTAATACTGAGATGGAGATGATATAGGTTTAAAATCCAGTAACAGAGGTATCTGCATTCTATATCATTAGACTTTTTCTTAACTCCTAAGGGTTAAAAAAATCATTTAAATGGTTATAAGTACTCTAAATCCATTATGTATACACATATATATATGTATATATGTGTTTGTGTACATATATAAATATAATTATCAATACTGAGTTTGCTTGTAGAGTAATTTTATAGATTTTTGAGATTCATGGGCTTCTTGAAGGCAGGATGTATATATCCTGGTGAAGAGCACTCTGCTAGCAGATAGTAGACCCCTAAGGAATATGGAATGATGAAGACTGAGAATGAGAATTCCCAATGCATCTTTCTCTTTTCCCCATAGGAACTTCTACTTGCAGAAAAGTGGGCTAAAATGAACAAACTCCCCTTTCCAAAGATTGATCCTTATGTGTTTGATCGGGAAGGACTGAAGGAGTGTTACGTCTTTAAACCCAAGAATCCTGATGTGGAGAAAGATTGCCCGACTATCATCCACTTCGTTCTGGCCAACATCAACTTCAGAAAGTACAAGGCTCCAGGTATCCTTGCAATAATAATATATTTCCTAAAACAGAAAACAGAAATCTGGCAGGAGAACAAGACTGCTATTAAGCTAATATTAAGCTGTTTCACAATGGCCCTGTTCTACCAGCTGTTTCAACAATGAGTGCATCTCTTACTTTGTTAAACAGCTACCATCTCGAGACCGCAAGTACCTTTTTTTCCCCTGAAGGTCACTCAAAGATGTAGAAACTGGAGCATTGATTGACTAGCTCAGCAAAAATCTTTGAGACTTTATTCCAAGACTTTGGAAGATGCAGCTTCTGGTCAGTTCATGTCCTTGTCATAGTGATGTTAAATACTTTTCATATCACCTTCATGAGAGAGATCTTATTTCAGAAAAAAATAATGCAGAAAATTCTAAGTGACCACAAAATCAATGTCATCTAACAACAAGAAATGGCTAGCAAATTCAGGTCGCCATGTTTTATTTCATGGAAAATGAGAATCAAGATCAAAGAATAACTGTTTTGTTTGACCACATCCAGAGTAGTCTTTGACCTTCTCTGTATCCTAGAAAACAATAATTAACAAAAGCAGATCTACAGATTGATAAACAAGATGCTTAAGGTCTTAAAAATAATCATAATATTTTAGGACCACAAAAGGTAGTTTTTCATTTTGTGAATGGAAAGATAAAACACAGGGAAGAGGGATAAGAGAAACCTGGAGAAGCTGGTCTTTTCTAAATTTCTCATGGAGAAAAAGGATCATTAGGGGTGGAGTTTGTTGTGAGATATACCTTGTCGTGGAAGAGCAACTGGCTGGTATTTTTGGTTTTAAAGTAGTGGAGCACTTGAAACCTAAAGAATCATCTCTGTCAATCCTCAAGTGAGCAGTTGGCGTGTGTGAGGCCAACTTATAGTCGGATCTCTGTGGCTTAAAGATAGTGGATAACATTTTGGTTTGTGCTCTCCCATGAGATGATTCTGAGAAAAGAGTTCAATTATAAGTTATTCAGAAGGAAGTGGGGAAGTGATAGAGGGAAGAAAGGCAGACGACAGACCATGTGCTAGTAAACTAGATACCACACAGGGGAACTTGACCTTCCTGGGAAGGTCTAGGAAATTAAATAGAACCTATGCCCCAGAATCATACTTCCTCCAGGCATGAGAGCATCGGTGTTTATAGATCAACTCCCTAGAGTCTTTGGTTCACTGCTGCCCAGGGCAGAGTGTTATTTGTCAGGAGCTCCAGTCTGATGGTAGTGGGCAAAGCAGCCTTCCACACTTTCAGAGAGGAAGAAAAACCCGAGGCACAAAAACACAGAGACTGGCAGTTAGAAGGCATCTGTTCTTAACACACAGAAATGATTAATTTAGGGATATTACAGATTACGTGGCCTCTGTGGAGCCTCCCCATTGCTATCTTCACGGCTCTTAGTATGTATTATTCCCTGGGTTTTAGAGATGTTTTATACTTTTCAAAATAATGCCATCTGTAACTGTTCTCTGACATTTAGGTGTTCCAAGAGAAACCAAGGAAGAGAAAGAAATAGCAGACTTTGATATTTTTGATGACCCTGAATCACCCTTTTCAACCTTCAACTTTCAATATCCAAATCAAGCATTCAAAAGGCTGCATGATCTGATGCACTTCAATACCCTGAACAACATCGATGTAAGTATCTCCTTGTGACTGTTGGTAATGTCAACCTGTTTTTCATGTCACGTGAATACAGCAATACCTCATTATAGTTAATCAAAAAGAAAAATAAGGTTCATGAATGACTACTCAAAATTTGACACTTACTCCTCATGAATTATTTTACTAATCTCCAGAAGAACCCTACAAATTTTACCAGATTAATACCTCCAAATTACCAGAGTCTACGTTTTATACTCTTATTTGAATGAATGATGGTTAATACACGTCTTCTTTCCCAAAGTATCCAGGGTATTCAACACATGATAAGATAAATTATAAGGAATAAAAATGATGAAAAGGAACTAGGAGAGTAGGAAAGTGCCTGCAATCAGGAGTATAATGAATCTGCAAAGATATCATGAATTTTAATGAATATATTCATGCTTTTAAATGGTTGATTTTTGTGGATCTCAGGAATGTAAGCAAATGTAATAGCCTGCCCCATTTTTCAGGCCTTGAGATAGCAAATGTGCTTTGCTTTAGAAACTCTAGAAACAAGCTGTTCTTTTCAGTATAAATCATTCCTATCACCAGCACATCTGCTGCTAAAATTTTGTGTCTGGTAAGATTCTTCAGTGTAGAACTCACCATTTAGGAGTGCTATTGTGTAATGGAGATCACTGGCTCCTCGTCCTAAATCATAGTGTCTGATTAACAATTATCAGTTGTGAAATCTCAAGTCTGTTGGCCTCTTAGGTTTCATACATTAGTTAAAAAAAAAAAAGGAATAAAAGTAAAAGGAGAGAAATTAAATGGAGAGAGAAAGGCATCCTGTGTTGAGTCAGTGTGAATGGCCAGAGGAACTCATAGTGTGTGCGTAAGTGTTCTGTTTATATGAATTTAACTAGATTTTGTGAGCTAATGGAACTCTGGCGCATCTAGTTAGCTTGATTATTGAGTTTGCCCTGAGACTACTAATGATAAAGTGTGTGCCATTGTGGTAACTGTATCAGAATGTTTATGAATCATTCTTTAATTTTTATAAATGAGTGAAATGTTTCCCAATAAGCATCAGTTTCTACAACCCTAAAATTCTTTCTTTTCAGTCTGTATATGCAAATTTATGATTAATGTGAAACATTTTAATCAAAATTTATAGCATTAACCGTTTTCTTAACATTAACATATTTCTTCCTCCTTTTAAGAAATCTTACAGTGGACATCTGAAAGCCTCGTGCTGCATTATTTCTGTAGCAGCAGTGAGAATTAAAGACTATTAAGGAAGGAATCAGTATTTTAATCAATGACATCAAACTGATGTATTTTATAAAACCCCATGGTACTAAAAGAGAAGAAAGCCAAGGAGTTATATCACAGTAATCCTATTTTACCAGTGTGAATCCAGTAAAATCAAAAGTATATGTTCTTAGGGATAAATGTATTAAATTTGATAAGTCATCCTAGAAATGGAAAGAACTAGATTATAGGAATATATAAATATCCTATTGAACTTGGAAAACACACACATATGCACATACCTTAAATGACTGTTGTTTTCAATTCTGGTTAATATAAAACCTGCTAAACTGTTTGCTACAAGGAATGATACAGTTATAGTTTTCCATTTTACAAGAATTCTTCTAAGTAATTTTTGACACGCAGATGAAGAATTGAAAGCTTGAACAAAAATAGACTGAATTCCAAAATAATTCTCAACTTACAGCTTATCGAATGTTGATTTTTCACAAACTATTAACTAAACACTTATTTTTATTTTTTGGTACCAGGGATTGAATCCAGGGGCACTTAAACACTGATCCAAATCTCCAGCCCTTTTTTTCATTTTGAGGCAGGGTCTCGCTAAGTCGTTTAGGGCCTTACTGAGTTGCTGAAGCTGGCTTTGGATTTGGGTATCCTCCTACCTCTGCCTCCTGAGCTGCTGGGATTACATTTGTGCACCACCCTGCCCAGCAGCTAAACATTTTAAATTGCTTTACTAACGTTTTTGGAATGGCATGTACAGGGGAAGGTCATGGGATTTATATCATCTGTAAATCCTAGATGAGCTACTTGTGTAGCTTTGAATAAGCTAGGCAAACTCTTTGAGCCTCAGTTTCCTCATCTCTAAAGCAGGTGAAATAGGACCTACCCCAATAGCAGTAGTGAGTTTTTAATCAGGTGATGTGTGAACTGTCCTACAAACAGTGTCTGCTCAACAAATGGAAATCTTAGCTGTACACATCCATATTCTGTGTCCCTGAAGGTCTGATGTAAATATACCCCAAGACCTTTGCAAATGTTTAGAATTCACAAAGTAGACAAATTTGCACAGGTAATGACAGCTGAGGCAGGAAGAAATATATATTTTTTTCAAATGAATGAATGGAGGCTTTCTCCTAAATTCCATGACCATTGAGACGTATGTTCAAGTGATAACCCCCCTTGCTGTATGTATGTGTGTATGTGTGTTGTATTCAGGTAAAACTTTCCCTTTTTATTGACATTTTCTCTCTCCCTCCATACACTGTAACTGGAAAAAAAAATAAAATATCAGTAAGTGACAGTATATAAAAAGCATCAAACTTTTGCTGAGGTTTGGGTGCTGGGCGGTGTATCAGGTCCAGACGCCAGCCAGATCTCTCATGCCCACATCATATGAACAGAGCAGAGTACTGATTTATATTTCAGCAACACAGCACATGCTCTGTCAGGGTTGTTTGCAAATAGCAGACTCTCAGACTAATCACTTATTGGCCAATCCCAAGAAGACAGTTTTTGGCTTGTGCCTGTATCCACTGTGGCTTAACGTTTCCTCTTGGGTTTACTCTCTGACCTGAGTTGGCTTGGAAATCGCTGCCCTGAACCTCCACGCTCTTGTTGCTTCATTTTCCTGGGCCATCCTAGCTAGCGGGTATTGCCAACGACGCTCAGTTCCAGTTTATCTTTGGAGGATTGTGGCTCTGCTTTTGCTCACTTGGTGACAGTGTTCTGGGTTTCTTTTTAGCATTAGATTCCTGCACTTACTCAATCGTCCCAAATTCCTATCCAGTGAACTTCGCCTCAATGCTTTTACAATTACAGTGTCTCATGGTTTTTGGTTTCCTTGTTAAAAACTTAACGTATAGTGACTTATACTGGTAGACATGTGGTATGTGGGAGATGCAGAGGCTTTGGAGTCAGACCAAATTGGGTGTTTAGATCCTTTCCCCGCTGCCTTTTAGGTGGGGGATCTTGGGCGTGCTATTTAACCTTTCCCTTTCTTCATTTGTAAGGGGAAATGATGATACATACCTTAAGGATCAAGATGGGGCTTATGGGCTGGGACTGTAACTCAGTGGTAAATCACTTGCCTCGCTGTGTGAAGCACAGGGTTTGATCCTCAGCACCACATAAAAATAAATAAAGATATTGTGTGTCGATCTAAACTAAAAAACATTAAAAAAAAAAGATGGGGTTTAAGTGAAATAATAAAACTTAAGGACCTGTCATGTGATAAGCACTTGGGAAATTGAAGCAGTTAATATAATTGTGGCAATCATTATTGTTAGTGTCCATATTCTCTTCTGCTTTTAATTATAAAATTCAAACCCTTTTAAAACAGGGATAAGGCTTCTTTACTTTGTATCCTACAGAGATACTGATCACGACACCTGGCACCTAAGATAAATATGCCATACATTTTTCATGGTTGACTTACTGGGGGCAGCAAGGGTCCAGATACAAGGTGCTGTGGCTGGAGGTCAAGTTCCTCACCATGGGGAATCTACATGTTGTACCCTGGTCACATAGTGTGCCTGCACCCTCCACGTATATACCACCACCTTGGTCTGGAGGGAATATGACAGCTGAGACTTTTTTTTTTTAGGACCCATTGATTTAGCAATCACATGCTTTCCAGTCTCACTGGATCAACATGTTTAACTCAGTTGCAGCAATTCTAAGAACCCATGTCTCAGTTTATTCGGCATATACTGAGTATGTGTAAGATGAACTTTAAGACTGTGTTCTCAAATAATTTTACAAACTGTTAAGTAGTAGATGTTATTTAAAATGAGGGAAAGTACATATCCAGAAGTACTAGCACCTAATATTTAGTGATATTTCATCATCTTAATGAAAGTAGCTGGGTACCAGTCAAGGTTCTTGTCTTTTCAAAAATAATTTGGAAGTTTCTCATTACAAATGAGGCCCTAATATATTAGGCCTGTAGGGGCAGAAGTCTGTGATTCCTTTCCTGACCATAACAACGGGTGATAGCCGACACCCCTACACCAAAGAGAAGTTAACAAGAGAAAAGCCGAATCAATTTGTTTGATCCTAGTTTTACATGTCATGGGAACCTTCAGAATAAAGACTCGAAGACCCTGGGTGAACTCCCCATTTTGATTCCTAGGTTTCGTGAAGCGTGGACATCTGTGTAGAAATCTGTTTCTATAAAAAGGGCATGGACTAATGCTGACAGACTGAGCAGGGAAACCCAGCAAAGTCTGGTTCTTCTTGGCCTCTCCCAGCATTATTTTCTCCTAGTAGAGGTAGGCCCCATCTGAAGTGGGGTCCTGTGATCTACTCTCAGACCCAGGTAGGTAGAGACTTTCTTATGGCCAGCTCTAGACAGAAAGGCAGGGGGTGATTAGGCTTTCATGGCTTGCTTTGAGGAAAAGGAGTTCTAGTTCCTATAACCCACTTGGGAGGAATCCAGTCTCTATGACTTGCCTGGGTACAGTAGGCGGTGGAGACGGGAGCAGGAGACTGGAAGAGGAGAAGAATAGCTTGCTTCTGAGGCCTTCAACCTGGGGTCTTATTTTTGTGTGTTTGTGTGTGTTGGGGTGGAGTACTGGGGATCAAACTCAGGGGCATGCAACCTCTGAGCCACATCCCCAGCCTTAGTTTGTGTTTTATTTAGACATAGGGTCTCAATAAGTTGTTTAGTGCTTCGCTTTTGCTGAGGCTAACTTTGAACTTGTGATCTTCCTGCCTCAGCCTCCCAAGCTGCTAGGATTATAGGCCTGTGCTATGGCACCCGGCTGGGTTATTGTTATTAAGTTCCAACAGGTCCAACTAACACTATATGTGATCTCTTTGATCTCATTCGGTCATTAGTCCAACATGTGTTTATTGAGCATCTGCTCTGCTGGTTGATATTTTAGGTAGTAGGGATAGAGCAATACACAGCATTAAAAGAACAAGAAAAATTTTGAATGATTAGTATTAGGCAAATATTCCCCCCAAAAGGCTTATCAGTCAGAACTGCCTATGAAGACAGTGGTGTGTCGTGTGTGTGTGTGTGTGTGTGTGTGTGTGTGTGTGTGTGTGTTTGTGTGTGTTTGATTCACGGGTGAAGAAATTGAGTCATGGAGTATTTAAGCAGATTGCTGGAAATCATGATTGTGGGGAACTGAGACACCGTCAAAGGTCTTTTCTCACTTCTGAACAATCTGTCTTGCAAGTGGCCTTCTTTCCCAGTGTTCCTTGAATGTAGCCTCCTTTCCAGGCAGGCCAAGCAGTTCTGAGTGTCTCCTCCACAGCCACAGCCTTCCATCTGTGGCCTTGCTCTGCGATCATTCACTGGGAAAGCTCAGTCTGTCCTCCCTACTTTTATAAAACCCTGCCTGTCCTTCAGCCCCAATGTCATTGCCCTCTTGAATTATACCTTATTCTGTGTGATTCACCTTCAGGGTTCGTTTTCTGTGTATTTATCAATTTTGCATGAGCTAAGTATTAGGATCAAAAATGACAAGGTGAACATCCCTGCTTTCATGGCATTTCAGTTCCTTTAGGGAAGGCAGCCATTAGCTCGCCAATTCAGTCATTTAGATCAAAATATCTACTCGTATTTTCCTATATTAGTAATCTTTTGACGCTGTAAAGGTTTTATTTGGTTCTTAAATTAATTAAACCAACAGAACCATATTTGCTTCCATCAGAAATCTGCTATATTCACGAGTTCGAAAGTGGTCTGCGTGAGTGACGCTTCTGGGGTGTTTGCTGCCACTTGGGGCTCTGCATGGATTCCCTGGTGGAGGCAGGGATCCCAGCAGGACTATATTAGTATTTTTTTTTTTTTTTTTACTTTTCTATCAAAATATACCACAACTTTTTCTCTTGGGCTACATGTGTGTGTGTGTGTGTGTGTGTGTGTGTGTGAGAGAGAGAGAGAGAGAGATAGATACTGGGGAGAACAGGCAGACCATAATGTACGTCAGACAATGCTCCCCCATAGAGCTACACACCCACCCCTCATATTTTTTTCTATAGTAAAAACTCAGTATTTGCTTATGGATCATTTATAATCTCAACTCTTCTAATTTGTACACTTTGGTGGCAGAAAATCAATTTTCATGTTTTTTTTAACTTTTGATTATTTTTCTAATCTTCTATCTTTATTGTTGAAGATTCAAGGGAACTGGTTTGATGATAAGAAAGCTATGGAATGACACAAGTAAAAGATGACATGGGTCATGTCTAGGGACAGGCAGAGGGGATGGATAAGGTGAGATGTGAGAGCTATTATACTAGGGGATGATTTGGAATCTTAATGCATTTCATGGGAGAACGAAATAGGAAACTATATATAAATAATATAAGATGCCTATAGTCTAAATTTTAAAAATTGACATAGTGCTTTGTTTGGGTTCATCTAGTTGTACCAGGAAGCATTCCCAAAAAATTAAATTTAGCAATTTATCTAGTTTAATTTAGTTTTACATCACAGAATTACTAGTCTCAGGAATTGGGTTATGTTCTGCTGTAATCTTAAAAGCCTGTTTAATGGTTTCATAGTATTGATGTACCACCTAGTGGTAGAGTTTGTACTTGCATCTGCATGTTTTGGATTTTTTGGTGTTATAGATGTGTGTCTTCCTTTATAAGAATGACCCATTTACTAGCTGAGGTCCTATTATGGTAAATTCACTAGTTTGTGATATTGACATTGCTGATTTTTTAGTTGCTCTCACAAATTCATTATAAAGGAATTGACAGAAGTCAATTACTGTTGACCGAAGTCTTTTCTGTTTCAAAGCTTTCTAAGTGTTTGAAAAGTAAAGAGTTGATTTTTATTTTGCTTTATGATTCTGTGCAGTGAGGGTTGATGTTTCTCTGACCACTTTGAAAATTGGCCAATTGATAAACTTGCTGACATGGATCTCTAGAAAAAACAGATTCAGTTTGAAGGGCAGAATTGATTTGCTGACTAATAAGCTCACTCCATCTAATAAGCCCACTCTCTGTCCTCTACCTGATATGCTCATTGACTGTATTTCTTATAGCCTCACTTCTGATTTAGAGCTCCTAATTGTCAGTACATCATCAGACTAAAATTAGCAACAGGAATCCCCAGTACCAATAAATAAACACATACATAAATAAATCCCCCTGGACCTCACACAGCCAAGAAGTGATTGAGCATGGATGCCTTTGGCCAAGTCTCCTTCATGGGTCTGAAGTACATCCTGAAATCACAGAACTGGTTATGTCTCTCTCACTCAAGGGAAAGTAGGGTGAGCAAATACCTGCCTTACCTAAAAGACTCAATAAGATTTGAGCCCATGTTCCTCAAATGATTTTATGTTTTAGTTTTTTAAATGCATCTATAAGAATCGCATTTCTATGATTCATCCCTCTTTCTGGAATATAATTGCTGGCTGTTTGAAGTTGGAACACAGAGAGTCTTGATTGCTGGGCCAGATTTAAAGTCACAGAATGTCAATTACAAGTTAGCACCACTGAGGTCTCAGGTCCCTCTACCTCAGGCATTGGACCATGCTTGCCCAGTAAGCTTGTGGGGATTGAAGACTCTGTAGTACATGTCTTCAAGATGGGTCACACCCGCTCTGAAGGGGAAGAGGCCCTAGGTCCCAAGCCGCTCACACTTGCCAAGTATTCCTACCTGTGGTACAGGGCCGAAGCACATGGGGAGTGCTTTAGTATTGCTAAACAGTCCTTGGGGTAGAGAATAAAGGGACTTGTGGAATAACCCTTTGTCTTGCCTCTGTGTCTGGTGCCCTGAAAAGACTGTTTTGTTGATTGTTAAGATGAGTTCCTGCAGGGCTATCCAGGAACAAAGTTTCCTGATTTTCATAGGGTCCTACAACAGCAGTAGGGCCCTGTTTTCCAAAACCCCTTTCCATTGCTCTGAAATAAGTACTCCCATGAAATTCCAAAGTAGACAAGCTTCATACCAGCAATAGTATCATGATTACTGCTATAAATTCCTAGAGGCTGTATCGCCTGTTTTATTCTAGTCACCTCACTAATATGAGCATACATAAAGATCATTCTGAGTCAAAAATAGCTAAAGCATTTTTCATCAATGAAATGACAAAGTAGGGTGCTTCTTAACTAGAGGACACCCATGCTCTCTTAGTTTGTCTAGTTGAGAAGCAGGGCAATTTTTCAGCAATGCCTGTTCTCCCCACTAGGAGGCGTCTTACTTCCTTGTGATCACACATGCTCTCTTGTCAAAAACTACAAATATGGATTTAGTGATTGTTTACTTCCCTCACATCATCACCTTCCCTGTGAAGGACAGAACAATTACAAATTCATCATGTTACAAACACTTTGTTCTCAATTTCTTTAAAAAATCTGAAATGCTCTCTAGAGTATTTTTTGGTCTTGGGAACCTGGTGGAGGGGTATGGGAGTAGCTGGGTATAAGTCTAGTAAGAGTGACATGGATGGCAGTTGAATTCAAATATGTATGCATGACATGCATTTCTCTCATATTTATTAATGAATACTCCCCCCAAAATGATCAATTAGATTCTTATTTCAATCCCACTGATGGCCAGGGGAGTTCATTCTGTACCATTTGTCTCCATTTGCAGGTGATAAAAGATGCCATTGTTGAGAGCATTGAATACAGAAGACAGAATCCATCTCGCTGCTCTGTTTCCCTCAGTAACGTTGAGGCAAGAAAATTTTTCAACAAGGAGTTTTTAAGTAAACCTCAAGTATAGATGGAAAGGTCCGTGGTTTCTGATGCTACCATTTGAAATTCCATGGTAACTGGATTTAAAAGCACCGTACAGATAGAGACTGGCTGATACTCACAGTTGCAGTTATTGAGCTGCCTGAGAATGCTATTTCTATGAATTTGGTAGGTGGACAAATGATGTTGTTTATATACAAATATGCTTAGTGTCAGTTTCTGTTAGTTTGAATTTTCTGATGTCAATGTAGGGACATGTACCGGATTTTAAAACATTCCTCACCAACCTTTGTATGTGTGCTCTTTTTACAAATGTGGTTTTCTTTTTTAAGATATTTAAAAGTTTAGTAAGAAACACTGTCCATTGTTTGTGAATGTTATTCACTGACTAGAAATTTTTTTTCATGCCATGAGACAACACTATTTTTTATTTATATATGTATGTATACATATATCAAATAAATGCATTAGTATGCAAAATTAGCAAGATAACTGAGTTTTGTTATTTTTTGTCCATGTTTTTTATTGGTGCTCGATAGTTGTGCATAACAGTAGTATCTATTGTTATATCTTTGCACATGCACACAATATACACTATGAGTTAGTCAATATCATTCCCCAGTAGTTCCCCTTCCCCTACTTCCTCCCTCTTCCTGTTCCCTTTGCCCTACTCTACAGATCTCCCTCTGATTTTCATGATACTCTCCTGCCTCCACCCTTCTTTTCCTTTTGCTTCTCTAGCTTCCACATGTGAGAGAAAACATAATGGCCTTGACCCTCTTAGTTTGGCTTATAAAACTTCATATATATATGACATTTTTTAAACAAAAATCCATATATCAATTGATGGATTCCTGGGCTGTTCCATAGTTTGGGAATGTTGTTATTCTTTTTAATGAGATATTACACTTTTGCCATGAAAGACTTTCAGATTCACTGCTTTCAAACACAAAAGGTGCATAAAACTTTTTAAACTTAAAGGATTGCTTTTCTTTAAAAAGAAAGCGTATATAATCTGTTCAGCAAGGGTATTCATTTATTCAGTAAGTAGAAAAAATATATAACCAGTTTGAACATAATATTTTACTTTGCTGATATTATCCTAGACTACTCACCCACCTGCCAGAGACATTGACTTTAAGAATAATGAGGAAGAGTGGCACATGTTGTGCCAGGCTCCAAGAAGTGGCCTGCCTTCAGCATCTGCAGGATTTGCCTCAGAGACAGTCCAGAGTGCACGGCTGAGGTTTCCATCACAGTTGAACTATTGTGGCTCAGGAATGACATTCCAAATCTGAGGTCTTCCTCATCTTTCTTTGCTCTGTCATTTTTCTTTTCTCTCATTTTCTTTCTTTAAGCTATCTATTCATTTTCCTCTTGGCTTTCACATTTCTACCTATGAGGAAAAACAAAAACAAGGATAAAAAAAAAAAGGGGGAAGTTTGGAAAGTTCATTTTCTCCCACAGACTCAGTCAAATGGCCCATGAGCTCCTACCGGTTTCCCCTGCAGTCCTGTTGCAGAACATGGGACACAGCAGGGGGCAGCACTGAGGCAAGTGCCTGCCTTGAGGACTTGGCACTCTGGTGGAGTTGACAGACAGAGGGTCAACACTACAAATACACATCCGCTGTGTCAGAGAATGACAGGTGTCGCGGGGGGGGAAATCATGGAAGGGAAGAGACGAGAGGGAAGGGTTGGAGGTGTATGATTTTAAATCAGGTTTAGGGGGAGTCGTAATCCGAAGGTGACATCAGAGTAGAGATGTGAAGAGCTGAGGGAGCACAGCCTATGGGTATTCAAGGGAAGAGCGTTCTGGAAGAGGGAGGAGCCACTGTGAATGGACCAAAGTGGACCCCCATGCTTGTTCAGGGAACTGGAAGGGACCAGTGTGCCCAGAGCAAAGTAGAAGGTATAAGAAGTGAATTTTATTTGTTCAAAATTTGTCAAGACTCTTAAAAAAAATTATCTCCTATAATTCTTTTTTTTAAATTATTCTAATTTGTTCTACATGATGGCAGAATGCATTTCATTTCATATTGCACATATAAAACACAATTTTTCAAGTCTCTGATTGTACATAAAGTATTTTCACACCATTTGTGTCTTCAAACATGTACTTAGGGTAATGATGCCTAGCTCTTTCCACCACCATTCCTACCCCCTTGCCTCCTCCTCTCCTCTCCCTCCCCTTTGCCCTATCTAAAGTTCCTCCATTCCTCCCATGCCCCTACCCCCATCACCATTATTAGTCAGCCTCCTCATATCAAAGAAAACATTTGGCCTTTGGTTTTTGGGATTGTCTTACTTCACTTAACATTATATTCTCCACCTCCATCCATTTACCTGCAAATGCCATGATTTTATTGTCTTTTAATGCTGAGTAATGTTCCGTTGTGTATATATACACCAAAGTTTCCCTATCCATTCATCTACTGCAGGGCATCTGGGTTGGTTCCACAATTTAGCTGTTGTGAATTGTGCTGTTATAAACATTGTGTTAATACTCTTTATATTTAATTTATCCTTGCAAACATCCCTGTGAAGTAATAAGACCAGAGTGACTATACAGTTGCCCAAAATTTCTAGAGCTTCTAGACCCAGGGTCCTGTGTCCCTGACCAAGTGGCCCTTACATCACAGTCTATGGTGCCGCTAGTAATGAACTAGAGGGACACTTGAAAGGGTCCTGATGGTAAAGCTGGAACTGTCCAGGCCCCTTGCTTTCCCTTTGTTCACATGCTTTTAGTTTCTTGACCACAATAGTAGATGCTCCTTGTCTAAAGCAGCTTTGACAGTTTGTTCATTTATGAATTTGCCAAAGTGTTAATTGTATAGAAGCACACATTTTGACGGCAAATTAAACGTACACACTTACGTTGTCATTATTTCTCTGTCCCAGAGAATGATGGGTAAGGCAGACATCCTCTTGGTCTTCCCCCAAATCATCACCACACCATGCAGTAATTGCAGCCTGGCTCCTTGCCTTTTGCCATAAACACAGCCTTTCCAATTTGCTTGTTGTTCACGCCGCAGGGCTGCTCCTTTACCATGCCCATACACAAGCTGTCTAACTTTTATTTACTTATTGGTATGTAATGAAACAAAAGCCCTGTGTGTATAATTCGTATAGTTTCATTCCTTCTGGAAGATGAGATTTCAGATTTTTCACAAACACTTTTATTCTAACATTGAAAACATAAGATTTTGGAGACCAGTTCCTCTTCCTTTCCTTTTCCCCTCCCATTCTCATTACTTCCTAAAGCCATTAGGTAGGATGGAGACAGACAGTATTGATAATGAACTGGAGTAGGACATCAAAACTTGAGCAGGATTGGGAGGGCACCTGCACAGGGGAAGGAGGCGGATGGGTCACATAAATAGTGTATGAAATACAGTAAGTAATGGTGCCAGGTTTCTTACTGAGAATGGAGTCACAAATATGGGAAGAAGAGAGCCAGGTGTCTGTGGTATTTCTGAGAGTATTGCATGGACCCATGGTTTTAACTTCATATGGAGATACATGGACATGACTGGAGATGAAAGGATGTGGGGGAGTGTGGATGTGTGTGTGTGTGTGTGCATATCTTCTGCAGAGATGAAGGTGAATGGGCCAGAGGCAGTGAGCACTCATGCACCCAGATCCTGGCTTTTACATCCTCTTACTTACGAGAACCCTGAGCTTTCTAGAGAAGTGACGAATTCCAGGATTGGGTTAGGAGAAGTATGTTCCAGTTCGTTTTATTTTGCCTGAGAGCAAAGAAAATTGATTGCTTGAAGAATGATAGGAATGTGTCAAAAAGATAAGCCAGGCTGAAGGATGCCTGCTGGCTCCATTTGGGACAAATCAAGCATTAAAATAAAGATGGTAGCAGATTACAACCCATTGAGGAATATGACTGGGTAGATAAACCAGCTGATAAATTAATAAGGAATCAGGTAGTTGCATCATCTCAAAATACTTCTTCTATAAAATACTTAATTTTAAAGAGTAAAATACTTTAATTTATCAGAGTAACTGGTTTCTTCTTAGAACTTCTCTTAGCTGACGAGATACACCCACGTGGCTTTGGACTCCTGCGAAGCCCGCACCAATGACTGAGATTGGGGATGAAAGGCTGCCTTATCTCAGGACGGGACATCCTGAAAACATCTCTGATTTTTTTTTTTTTTCATGCTCTGAACTCTCCCTGGGATTAGGTTGAGGTAAGACTTCAGCTCACCTAGTTTCTTCGTTCAGCTTCTTGCCCTGGGTTGTCCTTCTTTCTTCTCTTGAGGTTCACCAAAGTGCAGCCCTTTCATACATTACTTATACAAGAACCTCCAACTTTGCTTCTTTTTCGAGAAAATCTGACATAAGCCAGACACAAAAATGTAGGAGACCTGATTCTTTTTCAAAGAATTTACAAATTAGGAAAAATGTAATTTTTTCCTGGAGAAAGAAAATAGAACTCATGAAGTGACAAATGACAAAATTATGTATATACAATTTGCTGTTGGGGGATTCATTAAAACTGGAATCATTAGGGAAATTTTCATGGAGAATTAGCTTTAAGGTGGAGTCTTAAAAAAATAAGTAAAAATTCAAACAGGGTTCAGGAAACAGGTTATTTCTCTTATGACGTAAAATTACTCCTCCATAGTGAATAATGAATTTTAACCTTATTTTTAGGACTTTGGGGGCATTGGTGCACTGACATGGAAGTTTAAGAAATCCTGTTTTAGTCAGCTTTTTCTGTGCTGTGAATAAAAGATCTGACCAGAATAATTATATAGAAGAAAAAGTTTATTTGGGGGCTTACGTTTCAGAGGTTTTAATCCATAGACAGGTGGCTCCATTCCTTGGGGCTCAAGGTCAAACAAATCATCATGGTGGAAAATGTGGTAGGAGAAAGGGTCTCAGGGCATATCAGGAAGCTGAGAGAGAGGCTCCCCTCAATAGATACAAAATATATACCTTGAAGGCATGCCCTCCCTGACCCATGCTCTAGCCACACCCTACCTGCCTTCAGTTGCCATTCAGTTAATTCCTATCAGGGGATTAATTCACTGGTTGGGTTAAGGCTCTTAAAACTCAATTATTTCTCTTCTAAACCTTCTTGCATTGTCTCCCACATAAGTTTTTTTTGGGGGGGATGCTACACATCTAAACCATACCCTAAAACCTCAAAGTATTTTGAAAAGCAAATGTTTTCTATGCTGCAAAAAGCTAAATCTAATGAGGTGAAATCCAATAAGCCAAGAGTGAAGTAGGGAAGGAGACCCATAGGCAGGTGTTCACATGGGAATTGTTTAACACAGCGATGGTAGAGCTACTATAGTAGAATTTAAATGGTTTCAATCTGGACAGGGAAATGTCCTATGGGTTGTCCCTCTCTCTTCCAGAGTTCTTGGCAGACCTGCAATTGAATCATGCCCTCTTCATTGATGAATTTGGATGCACTTTCAGACTCCTCCTTCTTTCAGTGCCCCAGGTTAGCCGTACCAATTGATTGGAATGGGCATAGGAATCGAAACCACTACTGGGTTTCTTGGGGGAGAGGCATTAGACAACATGTGACTCCAAATAAGGAAAATGTTTCTAAGAATTTGGTTCATTCAAAAGTGAAATATAGGGGCTGGGGTTGTGGCTCAGGGGTAGAGCACTTGCCTAGCATATGTGAGGCACTGAGTTCTATTCTTTGCACCACATATAAATAAGACGAATAAAATAAAATCAACATCTAAATTATTTTTTAAAAAAGTGAAATATAATC